>NC_041391.1:578314563-578316136 GCF_002162155.2 Triticum dicoccoides | reverse complement strand
GCCACGTGGCAGCGCCTGAGTGGCGGAGGCGGGCGGCGGCGGACGCGTCCGGCGCTGGGGCGGACGTGTCCGTCGGCGGCGGAGGATGTTTTTTTTTTGAACTAGGGTTTGAGACGAGGGGATCCGGGATTTGGAGGAGGGGGGTCTATATATAGGCATAAGGGAGCTAGGAGAGTCCAAATGAGGTGCGGTTTTGGGCCAAATTTGGAGGGTGTTGGGCTGCAACACACACGAGGCCTTTCCGGTCCCTCGGTTAACCGTTGGAGTATCAAACGAAGTCCAAATGACCCGAAACTTGACAGGCGGTCTACCGGTAGTAAACCAAGGCCGCTTGGCAAGTCTCGGTCCAATCCGGAAATGTTTAAAACCCACACATGAAAGAAGACTAGAAATGACCACCGGAGGAGAACGAAGCGCCGGAATGCAAAACGGACAACGGGGAAAATGCTCGAATGCATGAGATGAACATGTATGCAAATGCAATGCACGAGATGACATGGTATGAGATGCATGAAAACGAAAACAACACACGGAGACAAAGACCCGAACCCGAGAAATAAATATAACTTAGCGCCGGAGACGGCAAGAGTTGGATACAAATATGGAAAGTTACATCTGGGGCGTTACAGAGATTCACTTGCAAGGTGGAGGTTTTCGTGGTCGATTTCAATGCAGGTGCATGGGTTCCGATCTCTGAAGGTGGGCTAGGTGGCCAAACGCTTTTCATCAGCAAACTCTTCAGCAAGTCTGTTTTAGCCCGTGGGGAGGTAGAACCAAATGCTATTTGTTTTGTTTATTTTGGTGAAGTCTTCTGCATGAAATCCTCCCAGGCGAGACGCATTGGTCATTTCCGGAGGGAAAAAATTTCTTCTCTTCAATACCACAACGTGGATCTTTCCTCCACACTGAACAAGTTTATGCATTAGGAGCGAACTGAGCATAACTCATAAGGTTATGTTTCTTGTGGTGAACCAGCCCACTAGGGTTCAAGTCCTAAATTTAGCACCAATACTTGCATTCTTCCCTTCAACTATGAAGCGTCTATGTTGACTTTGTCAATCTTAAGATATTGTGTCGGTTCAGTATCTCGGAGGTGCTCATAGGGTACGATGTGTGTGTGTGGGTGTGTGCGCGCGTGCATTCGTAGGGGTGAGTGTATGTATATGTATGTATGTGTATGTGAGCAGCTACACGATTAGGGTGTCACCGCCAATTCAATTGCGTGTCTTTTGTCTGTTACAATCGTGTCAAACACGGTTTATACTTCATATTATGGCATTCAAAAAACGTTGGATACAACCAAGTATAGTATAACTTAATCCATTGACAAGAAAAAGGTACAGCGATCTCCACGGCTTGGAGAGGATGGCTAGCTCGGGCTCTGGCGACTCCCCTGGCGCCCCCGCGGGCGCCTCCGCTGCCCCCGTCTCCGCGCCGCCGGCGCCCCTCCCCGCCCCCTCCCCGCCGGCCCTTCCAAGCGCGGCCCCGCCGCTGACCTCCTCGCCGGTCACCCTCCCGTTCTCCGCCCCGGCGGCCCCCTTCCGCTGGGCGGATTGCGCTGATGACGCTCCGT
>NC_041391.1:578310689-578313475 GCF_002162155.2 Triticum dicoccoides | reverse complement strand
TTCCTCCGTGCCGCGGCTTGCCATGCCGCGCGAGTGGAACGACGCGGCTCCCCGGACGAAGTGGAAGGCGGGGGAGCCCCTGCGTGAGTCGTCTCGCCCCTCCCCCGACTCCCTTCGGCGCAAGGAGGAGCTCCGGCGCGAGCTTCGTGAGCTACGTGATAGCCGCCGCTCCCCCTCCCGCCGTGATGACCGGGATCGGTCTCGGTCGCCGCGTGCCGCGTCGGGGGACTGGCGCTCCCGCCGGCGCTCCCCTTCGCCGACCCTTCGTCGGGGCCGCTCCCCGTCCCCCGCCCGCCCAGTTCGGGCCGGCTCTCCCCGCCCGCGTGACGGGATCCTCCCCATCCCGGATACTCGCCGCTACGTCCCTCCGCATGTGGCCTCCACTGGGGTTGCGGCCCCGGCCCCTGCTCTCGGTGGAGGCACCGCCCGCGGGCGGCCCGGACCTGCCAAGAAGAAGAAGCGTCGTGGTGTCCGCGGCACTCCGGCCGTGCCCCCTCCCGCGGGTCCGGGCTCCTCCTCCGTTCCGGGCCCCGTCTCCAGTCTCCCTCGCCCCCCCTGCCTCAACTGTGGGGTGACGGGGCATTCGCAAGTTGCCTGCATCAACCCCCAGTGCTGCTACCTCTGCAAGGATCCCGCCCACCCCGCCCTTCTGTGCCCGAATAGACCGGTGGTTTCGGAGCTCATGATGTATGGACATGGGATCGAGGGGTTGGGTTTCTTCCACCTCGAGGTCCCGGACACCCCTCCGCCGTCGCCCTCCCTTCAGGCGATTGTCACGATCGTTGATGGGGTGGCATCCCCAGAAATGATCGAGGCTGAGCTCAACCATCTCTACCGTCAACTGTGGGACTGGGTGGTCACCCCCACCGCCGGTCACGTCTTCTCTGTCGTCTTCCCCGACTCCATCAGCTTCGGCTACGCGACGCGTAGTGGCCGGATCACGCTCGCTCTCAACCAGCTGGTTGTCGAGATATCCGAGCCGGTGCTCGACGCCCAGGCCGTGGCTGTCCTCGACACCGCCTGGATCCTCATCTCCGGCCTCCCCGATATTGCGTGGTCCGAGCTTGTCATCCGCAGATGTCTCGCCTCTTGGGCAAGGTGGTGGTGGTCGACGAGCTCTCATTGCGCAAGGAGGAGGAGGTGCGGGTCAAGGTCAAGTGCCTCGACTCCTCCAAGTTTCACACTTCGGTCCGGGTCTTCTTCAACCACCAGGGCTTCGACCTCAGGATCGCCCCCGAGCCTCCCAACCACGTTGGACGTCCCCGCTCCCTCGACGTCGGCCCCCCCGGTGACAACCCGGGGGCCGGCGGAGACTACCACGGCAACACCGCTCCCGTTCTCACCGCTCGGATGAGGAGGAGGCATCCGAGGACTCCCGCTCCCACTCCCCCTCGCCCCCCTCCTGCCGCGGGGGGCAAGGGCCGCCAGGCCGCCTCTCTCCCTCCGATGGATGGCCCGCCGATCTCTGAGGCGTCACCCTCCGAGGGGAGCGACATCTCCAGCGTGGGCCTGGTGGTCTGCCCGGCGTCCTCCCCGCGCTCCCCCGCCTCGTCCCCGCCACCTGTGCTGGACTCGGTGGGCCTGCACGGCGGCCTGCTCACCGACTCTCCGGCGGCTACCGCAGTTGGGGGGACGCCTCCTGTGGCTGTCCCCCCCGCCATGGCCTCGCCTCCCCCCGTCGCCATTGAAGGAAATATGCCCTAGAGGCAATAATAAAGTTATTATTTATTTCCTCATATCATGATAAATGTTTATTATTCATGCTAGAATTATATTAACCGGAAACATGATACATGTGTGAATACATAGACAAACATAACGTCACTAGTATGCCTCTACTAGACTACCTGATTAATCAAAGATGGTTATGTTTCCTAACCATAGACATGTGTTGTCATTTGATTAATGGGATCACATCATTAGGAGAATGATGTGATTGACATGACCCATTCCGTTAGCATAGCATTTGATCGTTTAGTATATTGCTATTGCTTTCTTCATGACTTATACATGTTCCTGTAACTATGAGAATTATGCAACTCCCGTTTATCGGAGGAACACTTTGGGTACTACCAAACGTCACAACGTAACTGGGTGATTATGAAGGAGTACTACAGGTGTCTCCGAAGGTACATGTTGAGTTGGCGTATTTCGAGATTAGGTTTTGTCACTCCGATTGTCGGAGAGGTATCTCTGGGCCCTCTCGGTAATGCACATCACTATAAGCCTTGCAAGCAATGTGACCAATGAGTTGGTTACGGGATGATGCATTACGTAACGAGTAAAGAGACTTGCCGGTAACGAGATTGAACTAGGTATTGGATACCGACGATCGAATCTCGGGCAAGTAACATACCGATGACAAAGGGAACAACGTATGTTGTTATGCGGTTTGACCGATAAAGATCTTCGTAGAATATGTAGAAACCAATATGGGCATCCAGGTTCCGCTATTGGTTATTGACCGAGAATAGTTCTAGGTCATGTCTACATAGTTCTCGAACCCGTAGGGTCCACACGCTTAACGTTACGATGACAGTTTTATTATGAGTTTATAAGTTTTGATGTACCGAAGTTTGTTCGGAGTCCCGGATGTGATCACGGACATGACGAGGAGTCTCGAAATGGTCGAGACATAAAGATTGATATATTGGACGACTATATTCGGACACCGGAAGTGTTCCGGGTGATTTCGGAGAAAACCGGAGTGCCGGAGGGTTACCGGAACCCCCCCGGGAGAGTTAATGGGCCACATGGGCCTTAGTGGGAAGAGAGAGGGGCGGCCA
>NC_041391.1:578303502-578310317 GCF_002162155.2 Triticum dicoccoides | reverse complement strand
TAGGAGTAGGAAAGGAGTCCTACTCCTACTAGGAGGAGGATTCCTCCTCCTTGGCGCGCCCCCCTTGGGCCGGCCGGCCTCCCCCTTGCTCCTTTATATACGGGGGCAGGGGGCACCCCATAGACACACAAGTTGATCTACGGATCATTCCTTAGCCGTGTGCGGTGCCCCCCTCCACCATATTCCACCTCGGTCATATCGTCGCGGAGTTTAGGCGAAGCCCTGCGCCGGTAGAACATCATCATCGTCACCACGCCGTCGTGCTGACGGAACTCATCCCCGAAGCTTTGCTGGATCGGAGCCCGGGGATCGTCATCGACCTGAACGTGTGCTGAACTGGGAGGTGCCGTATGTTCGGTGCTTGGATCGGTCGGATCGTGAAGACGTACGACTACATCAACCGCGTTGTGTTAACGCTTCCTCTTACGGTCTACGAGGGTACGTGGACAACACTCTCCCCTCTCGTTGCTATGCCATCACCATGATCTTGCGTGTGCGTAGGAAATTTTTTGAAATTACTACGTTCCCCAACAGTGGCATCCGAGCCTAGGTTTTATGCGTTGATGTTATATGCACGAGTAGAACACAAGTGAGTTGTGGGCGATACAAGTCATACTGCTTACCAGCATGTCCTACTTTTGTTCGGTGGTATTGTGAGATGAAGCAGCCCAGACCGACATTACGCGTACGCTTACGCGAGACTGGTTTCACCGTTACGAGCAATCGTGCTTAAAGGTGGCTGGCGGGTGTCTGTCTCTCTCACTTTAGCTGAATCGAGTGTAGCTATGCCCGGTCCTTGCGAAGGTTAAAACAGCACCAACTTGACGAACTATCGTTGTGGTTTTGATGCGTAGGTAAGAACGGTTCTTGCTAAAGCCCGTAGCAGCCACGTAAAATTTGCAACAACAAAGTAGAGGACGTCTAACTTGTTTTTGCCGGGCATGTTGTGATGTGATATGGTCAAGATGTGATGCTATATTTTATTGTATGAGATGATCATGTTTTGTAACCGAAGTTATCGGCAACTGGCAGGAGCCATATGGTTGTCGCTTTATTGTATGAAATGCAAACGCCCTGTAATTGCTTTACTTTATCACTAAGCGGTAGCGATAGTCGTAGAAGCAATAGATGGCGTAACGACGACGATGCTACGATGGAGATCAAGGTGTCGCGCCGGTGACGATGGTGATCACGACGGTGCTTCGAAGATGGAGATCACAAGCACAAGATGATGATGGCCATATCATATCACTTATAATGATTGCATACGATGTTTATCCTTTATGCATCTTATCTTGCTTTGATTGAAGGTAGCATTTTAAGATGATCTCTTACTAATTATCAAGAAGTGTTCTCCCTGAGTATGCACCGTTGCGAAAGTTCTTCATGCTGAGACACCACGTGATGATCGGGTGTGATAGGCTCTACGTTCAAATACAACGGGTGCAAAACAGTTGTACACGCGGAATACTCAGGTTAAACTTGACGAGCCTAGCATATACAGATATGGCCTCGGAACACGGAGACCGAAAGGTCGAGCGTGAATCATATAGTAGATATGATCAACATAGTGATGTTCACCATTGAAACTACTCCATCTCATGTGATAATCGGACATGGTTTAGTTGATTTGGATCACGTGATCACTTAGATGACTAGAGAGATGTCTGTCTAAGTGGGAGTTCTTAAGTAATATGATTAATTGAACTTAAATTTATCATGAACTTAGTACCTGATAGTATTTTGCTTGTCTATGTTTGTTCGTAGATAGATGGCTCCTGCTGTTGTTCCGTTGAATTTTAATGCGTTCCTTGAGAAAGCAAAGTTGAAAGATGATGGTAGCAATTACACGGACTGGGTCCGTAACCTGAGGATTATCCTCATTGCTGCACAGAAAAGTTACGTCCTGGAAGCACCGTTGGGTGCCAGGCCTGCTGCTGATGCAACTGACGACGTTAAGAACGTCTGGCAGAGCAAAGCTGATGACTACTCGATAGTTCAGTGTGCCATGCTTTACGGCTTAGAACCGGGTCTTCAACGATGTTTTGAACGTCATGGAGCATATGAGATGTTCCATGAGTTGAAGTTAATATTTCAAGCAAATGCCCGGATTGAGAGATATGAAGTCTCCAATAAGTTCTATAGCTGCAAGATGGAGGAGAATAGTTCTGTCAGCGAACACATACTCAAAATGTCTGGGTATAATAATCACTTGATTCAACTGGGAGTTAATCTTCCTGATGATAGTGTCATTGACAGAATTCTTCAATCACTGCCACCAAGCTACAAGAGCTTCGTGATGAACTATAATATGCAAGGGATGAACAAGACTATTCCCGAGCTCTTCGCAATGCTAAAAGCTGCGGAGGTAGAAATCAAGAAGGAGCATCAAGTGTGATGGTTAACAAGACCACCAGTTTTAAGAAAAAGGGCAAAGGGAAGAAGAAGGGGAACTTCAAAAAGAACGGCAAGCAAGTTGCTGCTCAAGAGAAGAAACCCAAGTCTGGACCTAAGCCTGAAACTGAGTGCTTCTACTGCAAGCAGACTGGACACTGGAAGCGGAACTGCCCCAAGTATTTGGCGGATAAGAAGGATGGCAAAGTGAACAAAGGTATATGTGATATACATGTTATTGATGTGTACCTTACTAATGCTCGCAGTAGCACCTGGGTATTTGATACTGGTTCTGTTGCTAATATTTGCAACTCGAAACAGGGACTACGGATTAAGCGAAGATTAGCTAAGGACGAGGTGACGATGCGCGTGGGAAATGGTTCCAAAGTTGATGTGATCGCCGTCGGAACGCTAACTCTACATCTACCATCAGGATTAGTTTTAGACCTAAATAATTGTTATTTGGTGCCAGCGTTGAGCATGAAGATTATATCTGGATCTTGTTTGATGCGAGACGGTTATTCATTTAAATCAGAGAATAATGGTTGTTCTATTTATATGAGTAATATCTTTTATGGTCATGCACCCTTGAAGAGTGGTCTATTTTTATTGAATCTCGATAGTAGTGATACACATATTCATAGTGTTGAAACCAAAAGATGCAGAGTTGATAACGATAGTGCAACTTATTTGTGGCACTGCCGTTTAGGTCATATCGGTGTAAAGCGCATGAAGAAACTCCATACTGATGGGCTTTTGGAATCACTTGATTATGAATCACTTGGTACTTGCGAACCGTGCCTTATGGGCAAGATGACTAAAACGCCGTTCTCCGGAACTATGGAGCGGGCAACTGATTTGTTGGAAATCATACATACTGATGTTTGTGGTCCAATGAATGTTGAGGCTCGCGGCGGGTATCGTTATTTTCTCACCTTCACAAATGACTTGAGCAGATATGGGTATATCTACTTGATGAAACACAAGTCTGAAATATTTGAAAAGTTCAAAGAATTTCAGAATGAAGTGGAAAATCATCGTAACAAGAAAATAAAGTTTCTACGATCTGATCGTGGAGGAGAATATTTGAGTTACGAGTTTGGTCTACACTTGAAACAATGCGGAATAGTTTCGCAACTCACGTCACCCGGAACACCACAACGAAATGGTGTGTCCGAACGTCGTAATCGTACTTTACTAGATATGGTGCGATCTATGATGTCTCTTACTGATTTACCGCTATCGTTTTGGGGTTATGCTTTAGAGACGGCCACATTCACGTTAAATAGGGCACCATCAAAATCCGTTGAGACGACGCCTTATGAACTGTGGTTTGGCAAAAAACCAAAGTTGTCGTTTCTTAAAGTTTGGGGCTGCGATGCTTATGTGAAGAAACTTCAACCAGATAAGCTCGAACCCAAATCGGAGAAATGTGTCTTCATAGGATACCCAAAAGAAACTATTGGGTACACCTTCTATCACAGATCTGAGGGCAAGATTTTCGTTGCTAAAATCGGATCCTTTCTAGAGAAGGAGTTTCTCTCGAAAGAAGTGAGTGGGAGGAAAGTAGAACTTGATGAGATAATTGTATCTACTCCCTTATTGGAAAGTAGTTCATCACAAGAACCAGTTCCTGTGACAACTACATCAATTAGTGAGGAAGCTAATGATATTGATCATGAAACTTCAGATCAAGTTTCTACTGAACCTCGTAGGTCTACCAGAGTAAGATCCGCACCAGAGTGGTACGGTAATCCTATTCTGGAAGTCATGTTGCTTGACCATGATGAACCTACGAACTATGAGGAAGCGATGATGAGCCCAGATTCCGCAAAATGGCTAGAGGCCAAGAAATCTGAGATGGGATCCATGTATGAAAACAAAGTATGGACTTTGGTTGACTTGCCCGATGATCGGCAAGCCATTGAGAATAAATGAATCTTTAAGAAGAAGACTGACGCTGATGGTAATGTAACTGTCTATAAAGCTCGACTTGTTGCAAAAGGTTTTCGACAAGTTCAAGGGGTTGACTACGATGAGACTTTCTCACCCGTAGCGATGCTTAAGTCTGTCCGAATCATGTTAGCTATTGTTGCATTTCATGATTATGAAATTTGGCAAATGGATGTCAAAACTACATTCTTGAATGGATTTCTGGAAGAAGAGTTGTATATGATGCAGCCAGAAGGTTTTGTTGATCCAAAAGGTGCTAACAAAGTATGCAAGCTCCAATGATCCATTTATGGACTGGTGCAAGCATCTCGGAGTTGGAATAAACATTTTGATAGTGTGATCAAAGCATATGGTTTTATACAGACTTTTGGAGAAGCCTGTATTTACAAGAAAGTGAGTGGGAGCTCTGTAGCATTTCTGATATTATATGTAGATGACATATTATTAATTGGAAATGATATAGAATTTCTGGATAGCATAAAGGGATACTTGAATAAAAGTTTTTCAATGAAATACCTCGGTGAAGCTGCTTACATATTGGGCATCAAGATCTATAGAGATAGATCGAGACGCTTGATAGGACTTTCACAAAGCACATACCTTGATAAAATTTTGAAAAAGTTCAAAATGGATCAGGCAAAGAAAGGGTTCTTGCCCGTGCTTCAAGGTGTGCAGTTGAGTCAAACTCAATGCCCGACCACAGCAGAAGATAGAGAGAAAATGAAAGATGTTCCCTATGCTTCAGCCATAGGCTCTATCATGTATGCAATGCTGTGTACCAGACCTGACGTGTGCTTAGCAATAAGCTTGGCAGGAAGGTACCAAAGTAATCCAAGAGTGGATCACTGGACAGCGGTCAAGAACATCCTGAAATACCTGAAAAGGACTAAGGATATGTTTCTCGTATATGGGGGTGACAAAGAGCTAGTCGTAAATGGTTACGTCGATGCAAGCTTTGACACTGATCCGGACGATTCTAAATCACAAACCGGATACGTGTTTTTATTAAACGGTGGAGCTGTAAGTTGGTGCAGTTCTAAACAAAGCATCGTGGCAGGATCTACATGTGAAGTGGAGTACATAGCTGCTTCTGAAGCAGCAAATGAAGGAGTCTGGATGAAGGAGTTCATTTCCGATCTAGGTGTCATACCTAGTGCATCGGGACCAATGAAGATCTTCTGTGACAATACTGGTGCAATTGCCTTGGCAAAGGAATCCAGATTTCACAAGAGGACCAAGCACATCAAGAGACGCTTCAATTCCATTCGGGACCAAGTCCAAGTGGGAGACATAGAGATTTGCAAGATACATACGGATCTGAATGTTGCAGACCCGTTGACTAAGCCTCTCTCACGAGCAAAACATGATTAGCACCAAGACTCCATGGGTGTTAGAATCATTACTATGTAATCTAGATTATTGACTCTAGTGCAAGTGGGAGACTGAAGGAAATATGCCCTAGAGGCAATAATAAAGTTATTATTTATTTCCTCATATCATGATAAATGTTTATTATTCATGCTAGAATTGTATTAACCGAAAACATGATACATGTGTGAATACATAGACAAACATAACGTCACTAGTATGCCTCTACTAGACTAGCTCATTAATCAAAGATGGTTATGTTTCCTAACCATAGACATGTGTTGTCATTTGATTAATGGGATCACATCATTAGGAGAATGATGTGATTGACATGACCCATTCCTTTAGCCTAGCATTTGATCATTTAGTATATTGCTATTGCTTTCTTCATGACTTATACATGTTCCTGTAACTATGAGAATTATGCAACTCCCGTTTACCGGAGGAACACTTTGGGTACTACCAAACGTCACAACGTAACTGGGTGATTATGAAGGATTACTACAGGTGTCTCCGAAGGTACATGTTGAGTTGGCGTATTTCGAGATTAGGTTTTGTCACTCCGATTGTCGGAGAGGTATCTCTGGGCCCTCTCAGTAATGCACATCACTATAAGCCTTGCAAGCAATGTGACCAATGAGTTGGTTACGGTATGATGCACTACGTAACGAGTAAATAGACTTGTCGGAAACGAGATTGAACTAGGTATTGGATACCGACGATCGAATCTCGGGCAAGTAACATACCGATGACAAAGGGAACAACGTATGTTGTTATGCGGTTTGACCGATAAAGATCTTCGTAGAATATGTAGGAACCAATATGGGCATCTAGGTTCCGCTATTGGTTATTGACCAAGAATAATTCTAGGTCATGTCTACATAGTTCTCGAACCCGTAGGGTCCGCACGCTTAACGTTACAATGACAGTTTTATTATGAGTTTATCAGTTTTGATGTACCAAAGTTTGTTCGGAGTCCCGGATGTGATCACGGACATGACGAGGAGTCTCGAAATGGTCAAGACATAAATATTGATATATTGGACGACTATATTCGGACACCGGAAGTGTTCCGGGTGATTTCGGAGAAAATCGGAGTG
>NC_041391.1:578295468-578302961 GCF_002162155.2 Triticum dicoccoides | reverse complement strand
TAGTAGGAGTAGGAAAGGAGTCCTACTCCTACTAGGAGGAGGATTCCTCCTCCTTGGCGCGCCCCCCTTGGGCCGGCCGGCCTCCCCCCTTGCTCCTTTATATACGGGGGCAGGGGGCACCCCATAGACACACAAGTTGATCTACGGATCGTTCCTTAGCCGTGTGCGGTGCCCCCCTCCACCATATTCCACCTCGGTCATATCGTCGCGGAGTTTAGGCGAAGCCCTGCGCCGGTAGAACATCATCATCGTCACCACGCCGTCGTGCTGACGGAACTCATCCCCGAAGCTTTGCTGGACCGGAGCCCGGGGATCGTCATCGAGCTGAACATGTGCTGAACTCGGAGGTGCCGTACGTTCGGTGCTTGGATCGGTCGGATCGTGAAGACGTACGACTACATCAACTGCTTTGTGCTAACGCTTCCGCTTACGGTCTACGAGGGTACGTGGACAACACTCTCCCCTCTCGTTTCTATGCCATCACCATGATCTTGCGTGTGCGTAGGAAATTTTTTGAAATTACTATGTTCCCCAACAGCCATCTCCTCCCCGCAGCCTGATGCTCCCCCGGCCCCGTCGTCTCCACGGGTCGCCCCGGTTGCCGCCCCATCAGCCCCCCGCGCGCCGCCTTCCCCTCAGGCCGCGCCGTCACCCCCTGCCCAGCTCTTCCTCGGCTGTGCTGGGCCGGGTCTGCTGTCCTCTCCTTCGTCGTCTCCTGGGATGGGGGCGGCTCGGATCATCACGCCTTTGGCGGCCCAGCCCCCCCTCCCCGGTCCGCCGCCTACTCCCGTCGCGGTCGGTCGTCCTCCTCCCCGGTGGTGGCCTCCCGCCGGAGTGCTCGTCTGGATGCTGCTCACCCTGAGGGCAGCCCGGCGTTGCCCATCCCCGAGCGGGTGGAGCTCCGCGCGGCCGCCCATAACTTGGAGCCAGGTACGCCCTCCATTCCCCCCTCTGCTTTGTCTTGTTCTTTCTCTGAGCTTGAGTCTGTGCCGCTGGGCCACCTCGCCAAAGTGGCCTCCGACTTCGCGATCATTTTCCGAGGGGAAGTTGGTCCCCCTCTTGCCCAGATCGCGGCCTTCAGAGCCCGTGAGGTTCTCGATGGGAAGCTCGCGGAGGCCCGGGCGGCCCTCCTCGTCCCCCCAGCCACCTCTCCGGCTGGGGGATCTCCTTCTCCGCCCATGCCGCAGCCGTCGGCCCCTCCTCCCCCTATGGCCGTGCCAGAGATTCGGGGCCGCACCCGCTCCCGTACAGCGGCCCTTCGTGCGCTAAGCGCTTCTCGTGTTCTGGGGTCCTTAATGCGGGCCCTCTTCTGGAACATCCGCGGCTTCGTCCATGATGGCCGTCGCCGCCAGTTAGTGGAGTACATGCGGGATGAGCACATCGACATTGTGGCTGTGCAAGAGACCATGCGTCGCGATTTTGCGCTCCCTGAGCTTGACCGGCTGAGCTCTCACCTCTTTGCGTGGCACTGGCTCCCTTCTAGTGGGAGCGCGGGTCACTCGGGTGGCATCCTTTTAGGTGTAAAGGATGCCACCTTTGAGGTGGGCAGCATGGATAGGGGCGAATTCTTCGTCAACATGGAGTTATTCGAGAGGTCGCTCAACTTCAAGTGGGAGATCATCATTGTCTATGGACCGGCCGACCATAGTAGGTCGGCCTCCTTCCTGGAGGAGCTGCACCGTAAGATCTCGGCTGCCTCCCTCCCCGTGGTAGTAGGGGGCGACTTCAACCTACTGCGCACCGAGGAGGACAAGAGAAATGGCAATGTTTGCTTTGCCCAGATGCAATTGTTTAACGACTTCATTGCCGACCTCGCCCTCCGGGAGATTGATCGGATTGGGGCCCGGTTTACCTGGACCAACCGACAAGCCTCCCCGACCCAGTCCGTCTTGGACAGGGTCCTAGTTTCCCCGGAATGGGACCTCCGTTGCCCCCTAGCCTCTCTTCGCGCCATCACCCGGATTGGTTCGGACCATGTCCCCCTGCTTCTCTCCTCGCAGACGAACATCCACCGATCCCCCTCGTTTCCGCTTCGAGACCTTCTGGCTATCCCAGGCGGGTTTTACCGACGCCGTGTGCGCTCGGTGGATCGAGGCTCGGGCCCACCCCCACCCTCGCCCCCCTTCTGCTATTGACATGTGGCACTTTTGTGCGAAGCGTGGCCGGCAATTTATGAAGGGTTGGGGGCCAACCTGGGCCGTGACGCCAGGGAGCGTAAAAAGGCGTTGCTTACCGCGATCCAGGCCCTCGACTTTCGGGCTGACGCGGTGGGTCTCTCTCCGGACGAGTGGCTTTCCCGCTATGACCTCGAGGACCAGCTCTCCGTGATTTACACCGATGAGGAAGCATATTGGCGCCTTCGGGGCGCCCAGCGTTGGGTCCTGAAGGGAGACGCGAATACGGCTTACTTCCAGTCGATTGCCAACGGCCGCCGTAGACGCAACACCATCCCCTACCTGTGGGATGGGGAAACCCTCCTTTAGGATCCCCTGACATCCGGACCCATGTCGACAGTTTCTATCGGTCCCTCTTCTCTCCTGCTCCTAGGAGCGGCATCTCTCTCGCTCTCGATTGTTGGGCCGGCGCCCAACTAGTTTCTGACGTGGAGAACGCGTCCCTGACGACTCCCTTCTCTGAGCAGGAGGTCTGGGAGGCCATCAAGGGTATGAATTCCTCCTCTGCGCCGGGGCCGGACGGTCTTCCGGTCATTTTCTTCCAGACCTTCTGGCACGTGATTAAACCAAAGGTCATGGCCATCTTTGATGAATTCTTTGTGGGATCTATTGACCTAGGTCGCCTCAACTTCGGGACCATCTCCCTCATCCCCAAGGTCCCTGGGGCGGCTGACATCCGCCAGTTCCGCCCGATCACGGTCATTAACGTGATCTTCCGGATCCTGGCCAAGGGGTACGCCAATAGGGTGACCCTGCTAGCTGATCGGATTACCCACCCTAACCAATCGACCTTCATTAAGGGGTGGTACATCCTAGATGGTGTCTTGGGGCTTCATGAGGTTCTTCATGAGGTCCGGGTCAAGCGCCTGAAGGCGGTTTTTCTGAAGATCGATTTCCATAAAGCCTACGACACGGTTAGCTGGACCTTCCTTAGGGAAGTCCTTCTTCGGAAGGGCTTTGACGACCGGTGGATCACGAGAGTCATGCAAATGGTCTCTTGCGGTCGCACGGCGGTCAACATCAACGGCGAGATCGGTCCCTTCTTCCCTACCCTATGTGGGGTGCGCCAAGGTGACCCCTTCTCCCCGTTCCTCTTCAATATGGTCGTGGACGCTTTGGCCTCCATTCTGGATAAGGCAAAAGCCGCTGGCCACATCCGAGGGATTACCCCCCACCTCTCCGGGGGCTCGGGGATCTCCATCCTCCAGTATGCTGACGACACGATCATCATGATCGAAGGCTCGGAGATGGACATCGCCAACCTCGAGTTCCTCCTTCTTTGCTTCCAACAGATGTCGGGCCTCAAGATCAACTTCGACAAGAGCGATGTTATGGTGATGGGATATTCCCCCTCTGAGTCTGTGGCCATTGCCAATAGACTCAATTGCCGCCTGGGTTCTTTCCCCACTACCTACCTGGGGACCCCCATTAGTGACTCGCGTCTCTGTGTCGCGGACCTGCGGCCCTCCGTGACCAAGCTCCAGTCCCAGTGCGAGCCCTGGCAGGGGAGGTGGCTTTCTAAGGTGGCCCGGACTATCCTTATCAACTCCTCCCTCTCCAGCCTCCTCTTGTTTCTTATGAGTTTCTACAGCCTCCATGAATCTCTCCATAAGGAGATCGCCAAAATTCAGTCCCGATTCTACTGGGCTGGCGAGCATGGCAAGCAGAAGTATCACATGGTCAGCTGGCCTGACATCTGCAAGCCCAGGGAGCAGGGTGGCTTGGGAATCATGTGCTCTAAGCGGATGAATATTGCCCTTCTATCCCGGTGGCTGTGGCACATCGCGCAGGGTCATGGTGGCCTCTGGCTGGACATTATCCGGAATAAATACCTGCGAGGTCAACTCCTTGCCTTCTGCCAGAAATCGGGCGGGCCTCAGTTCTGGCAGTCTCTCGTCCAGCTTCTCCCGGTGCTCCGCATTGGTACCTCTATCTCGGTGGGGTCCGGCCTCTCGACGCTATTCTGGTTTGATCGCTGGGCCGGCGACTCTCCCTTTGCGGCCCGCTTCCCCGCCCTCTTCTTTATCTCTGTCGACCCTATGATTTCTGTTGATAGGGCCCTTCTTGACTTAGGGCGCCTTGCTTTCCGTCGGCCCTTTGGGCCGGCGGAATCCGCCGCCTGGGGTGAGTTGCTCGACTGCGTTGCTCTACATGAGCCGTTGGTGGATGGGGGTCAGGACTTTGTGCGCTGGCACTTGGAACCATCGGGTCAGTTCTCAACCAAGTCGCTTTACTTGGCCATTGCCCCCTCCTCCGCCCCCCTCCCCCTTTCGATGGAGTGGTCCGTCCGCGTCCCCCTGAAGATTCGCATCTTCATGTGGCAGTGGATTCGCGGACGGGTCCCGTCCGGTGTGGAGGTCTGCAAGCGCAATGGCCCGAGAACTGGTATCTGCCCGCTCTGTGATGTCCCGGAAGACTCCAACCACATCTTCTTCGCTTGCGTCTCCGCCCAGTTCCTCTGGAGCTGCTTTCGCGAGATTGTTGGTGGAAATTGGTGCCACACCAATTTCCCGGACTTATTTGCTGAACTCCAATTGTCCCCCGCGTCCTCTCGCCACATTAGGTGGCTGGAGGTTGGGGTTCTAGCCTGGACTCTTTGGACCGTTCGCAATAAGCTTGTGATCCAGCGTACCCCTCTTCGTCGCGCTACTGACGCTCTCTACAAATTCTCGGGTTTCTTGCAGCTTTGGCGGCCGCTTAGCCGCCCCCCGGATCAGGACGCCATCTCAGCCTTCATCGCCGACCTCCGCTCGATGGCCGTCCGCCTGTCGCCGCCGCCCCCGCCGGAGCCTGACTAGACTTCCTACGCTTGGAGGGCTTTGTTTTTTCTCTTTCTTTTGGGCTTGTTGAGCTGTGCCCTCAGCAGAACCTTTGTACTTTGTTGTGCGACTCGGGTGGTGTGTGTGTGTGAACCTGCTTTGGTTGTATGTCTTGTGGCGGTTTGCTTTATTTATAAAGTGGGGCGAAAGCTTTTTTCGTTAATCCATTGACAAAACATGACTCTAAATAAAGGAAAAACTATAGCTGTGACTATATGCCACACATTCTTATCGAAGCCAAAACTAAACTTTGCTATCGTAGCACCACCATAACTCTTCTTGACATCAAGAAAAATCTATCCATTGAAGTACCTAAAAATACCTCACTGAATCGCTTCAACCATAGACCACCTCGATTTTGACAGGCAGCTGGGGTAGTATGGTGGATAATGAAGTAGGAGGACTTTTATTCGAGACGAGATTGCCATTACCGTCGAAGCAACATCACCGCGACACCAAAACCTGCTACTGAACTGATGAGAGACAATAATCCCTCCAATCCTCCCTACAGTGCCAGTGCAACGGCCATAGCCATAGGGGAGATGAGATTGATCTTGTGACGGCTAATGTTTATTTTCTCACATCTACTTCGGTTGAGTCCACATATATACATGTGCCTCACTTTTCCATTGTCACACCAGAGGGACTACCTCCTCGTGTGTGACATTAGTTTGGAATTAGACGTGCCTTGGACATCCACTACGACGACTAGGGAGATGGGATGATAGCAAAAAATATTAGGCTTTGTTCATAGGCCGTAAGAATCCTTCCCGTGTGCAGGGCCCGTCGATCATCGTGGATCTGGTGTTGTTCCTTGGTACAAGAAGTCGAGAACAGAGACAAACTAAGTAACTATTTCTCCCTCCATCTCATAACATGGATGTTATTACAACCAATATATGAGTGATTCTACGACACTCCAATAAATGAAAGTTTCATGTGTCAACTTTTTCTCAAAAATGGAAGTTCCCGGGAAAATTTGAAACCATTCCCAAAAATCCACACTACCCTTATGTTCAATCTGGAAAAGTTTCAACAAGTGTTGCAAAATAGAAAAGAAATTACAACAGAAATTCAAATTCATAGCCATTTTGAGTCAAATTTTGGCCAAATAAAAAAACAAAAAAAATAAATGTTTTCTCAAAACCCCATACTACCATTATTTTCAATCTGGGAAATTTTCAACAAGCTTCATCAAGTAGAAAAAAAGAGAAAAAAAATTCAAATTCAAAGTTATTTTGGGTCAAGTTTGGCCAAAAATTTCAGATAGATTCCAAGAAATTCTCAAAAAGTCAAACTACCCTTATATTCAATCTCGAAGAGTTTCAACAAGTTTCTCCCAATAGATAAAAAATGCAAGCATTATTCAAATGGGCTTGCTAAAACTCAGTCGACTGAGATTTGACCAAGTCTCAGTCGACCTTGTAGCATTTCTCTTCCATCGTTTGCAACATTTTTTCCTACGGTTGCAGCATTCGTCTTACTGGTTGTAGCATGTCATCCTCATCGATTGTAGCACATCAAATCATCGGTTGCAACATCCTTCATTGATGGCTGTAGCATTTTAGTTAGAACGGTTATAGCATTTGTGGTCGTTGCTTGCAATATCATCGCAACATTTTTCGTCTCTGCTTGTAGCATCCAACCGTACCGCTTCTAACAAAAGACCTATGCTAATGTAACTCGACTAAGACTTTGTTAAGCCTCAGTCGACTGAGTTCTACAGACCCTGATTCAAGTTCAAGAGCATGGTTACCTAGCAGACGAAGTGGCGCTGACGGGGAAGGAGGTGGAAGAAGCCGCCCGGGAGCACGATCGGAAGCAGCCACCTCCTTCCCCAAGAACCTGCACTGCGTTGGCTCCACCGACAGCTGGCTCGCCTTTGACTGGACGGACGATGAGAAGAGGCATGCCTACTTCTTGCACAACCCTTTCTCAAGGGCAACCGTGCCACTCCCGGAGCTGGACACCGTCATCGGTGATGTCTCCGAGTTGTTTAGGATTCGCAAGGTGCTCATGCGATCGACCCCCGATGACCCCATCGTGGTTATGACCAACAACTGGGATCTTCCTATATTTTCAATCCAGCGAGGGGAGGGTGCGTTGTTACCACAGCTGCAAGTAGCTCCCTTGACTTTGGGACCATCATTGACATTGCCTTTCTTGAAAACAAACTCTGGGGAATCACCAAGGACCAGTGTGACGCCCGGGTAATCAGGCTACAGTGATTCCACGCTAATGATGCCACATCACCATTGTTGCTGTTGTTAGTCTCGTGATGGTTCAAAAACGATTCAAATTCAAATTTAAAATAAAGACAAACATCAAAAGTTTTCAAACGCTAAAACTAAAATGTTCGGAATGTGACATAATTACATATACTAAATTAGGTACAACTTTTGTATTTTACCAAAACTAAAGTATTTAGAAAATAAGAGAAAATAGAAAAGGAAAAATAAATAAAAGAAAGAAAATATAAAGAGAAAAACAAACAAAAAAA
>NC_041391.1:578287548-578294697 GCF_002162155.2 Triticum dicoccoides | reverse complement strand
CCGTTGCGCCCTCCGCCGCTCGACCTCTGCCCGTGGTGCCGCCCCGCACCGCCCGGGTCCGGCACCCACAGCCGGCGCCCGTCGCCGCGGCCTCAACCTCCTGGGCGGGCTCCCCCGATGCCATGCGGGTTCGCCCACGCCCAGGCGCCCGTCGCCCGCTGCCCGCTCACCTGCGAAGGCCCTTGGGGCCACAGACATGTGGGGCCCGGCCCCAGAACGTAAATAAAAATAAAAATAAAAATAAATTTAATTAATTAATTAATTAATTAAAGAAATAATTAATTAATTTAATTTTGATTAATTAAATCAAACAACTAATTAAACTAATTACACATTAGTTACCTAATTAACCTCATCAGTTAATTAGTTAGTTAAGTAGTCAATGACAGTGGGGCCCACCTCCTAATTAATACTAATTAGGTTAATTAAATTGTTTAATTAAAATGTGTCACTGACCAGTAGGACCCACTAGTCAGGTTGACCAGTCAACCCCCGTTGACTGCTGACGTCAGCATGACATCATGCTGATGTCATAAATCCATTTTCGGGTTAAATTAAATAATTAATTAAAATCCAGAAATTAATAAAATCTTTAGAAAATCATATCTTTTAATCCGTAACTCGGATTAAATTATTTTCAACATGAAAGTTGCTCAGAACGACGAGCCGAATCCGGATACGCAGCCCGTTCGTCCGCCATCCATCCCTAGCATAGCAAACTCGCAACTTTCCCCCTCCGGTTCATCTGTTCGAAAATGCGAAACACCGGGAATACTTTCCCGGATGTTTCCACCCTTCGCCGGTATCACCTCGCACTGTGTTAGGGCACACCTAGCACCGCGTATTGACATGTTATGCTTTGTGATGCTTTGATAGCTCTGTTATTTATTGCGTTCCCATCCGTTACTTCTTTCCGGTAGACACCGAGGCCGCTGCCGATACCCCTGTGATCGACTACATCGACGACGAACCCTTCTTGCCAGAGCAACCAGGCAAGCCCCCCCTTGATCACCAGATATCGCCTATTCTTCTTTATACTGCTTGCATTAGAGTAGTGTAGCATGTTACTGTTCGGTTAGTCCTATTCTGTTGCATGGCCTGTCATTGTTGCTACAGTCATTGATACCTTACCCGCAATCCTAAATGCTTAGTATAGGATGCTAGTTATCATCATTGGCCCTACATTCTTGTCAGTCTGCCTTGCTATACTATTGGGCCGTGATCACTCAGGAGGTGATCACGGGTATATACTATACATATATACATACTACAGATGGTGACTAATGTCGGGTCCGCTCGAAGAGTACCCGCGAGTGATTCACGGATTGGGGGCTGAAAGGACCTTTGTCCCGACGGCCCTCTGTGTGGATCTTTGTGGCGGAGCGACAGGGCAGGTTGAGACCACCAGGCGAGAGGTGGGCCTGGCCCTGGTCGGCGTCCGCGGTTGCTTCATAATAACATGCTTAATGAGATCTTGGTATTTGATCTGAGTCTGGCCATTTGGTCTATACGCACTAACCAACTACGTGGGAAAGATATGGGCACTCGACGTCGTGGTATCAGCCGAAGCCTTCTAGACGTCAGCGACTGAGCGGCACGCGCCGGATTGGAACGTAAGCCTGCTCTTGTATTAAGGGGGCTAGTCCTGCTTTCGGCCGCCCTCGCAACGTGCAGGTGTGTAATGGGCGATGGGCCCAGACCCCTGCGCCATAGGAGTTAGACCGGCGTGCTGACCTCTCTAGGCCTAGGTGGGGCTGCGACGTGTTGATCTTCCGAGGCCGGGCATGACCCAGGAAAGTGTGTCCGGCCAAATGGGATCGAGCGTGTTGGGTTATGTGGTGCACCCCTGCAGGGAAGTTTATCTATTCGAATAGCCGTGTCCCTCGGTAAAAGGACGACCCGGAGTTGTACCTTGACCTTATGACAACTAGAACCGGATACTTAATAAAACACACCCTTCCAAGTGCCAGATACAACCCGGTGATCGCTCTCTAACAGGGCGACGAGGAGAGGATCCCCGGGTAGGATTATGCTATGCGATGCTACTTGGAGGACTTCACTCTACTCTCTTCTACATGCTGCAAGACGGAGGCTGCCAGAAGCATAGTCTTCGATAGGACTAGCTATCCCCCTCTTATTCTGGCATTCTGCAGTTCAGTCCACCGATATTGCCTCCTTACCCATATACCCATGCATAAGTAGTGTAGCTCCTTGCTTGCGAGTACTTTGGATGAGTACTCGCGGTTGCTTTCTCCCCCCTTTTCCCCCCTTTCCTTTCTTTCTGGTTGTCGCAACCAGATGCTGGAGCCCAGGAGCCAGACGCCACCGTCGACGACGACTACTACACTAGAGGTGCCTACTACTACGTGCAGGCTGCTGACGACGACCAGGAGTAGTTTAGGAGGATCCCAGGCAGGAGGCATGCGCCTCTTTCGATCTGTATCCCAGTTTGTGCTAGCCTTCTTAAGGCAAACTTGTTTAACTTATGTCTGTACTCAGATATTGTTGCTTCCGCTGACTCGTCTATGATCGAGCACTTGTATTTGAGCCCTCGAGGCCCCTGGCTTGTATTATGATGCTTGTATGACTTATTTATGTTTTTAGAGTTGTGTTGTGATATCTTCCCGTGAATCCCTGATCTTGATCGTACACGTTTGCGTGCATGATTAGTGTATGATTGAATCGGGGGCGTCACAAGTTGGTATCAAAGCCGACTGCCTGTAGGAATCCCCCTTCCCAACTCCTTGGCCGAAGTCGAGTCTAGACGTTGCAAAAACTTTTACTAACATGACTGTGTGTCTTACCGGCACACGTCGCCATTGGGTGGTATTAGGATCTTTTACTCGTTGTCTATACTCTAGGACTCTGATCTCTCTCTTCTATTCGGGTTAAATGAATTTTGCTAAATCTAACATTAAGATCTCGTTATCACTTTCACCCAAAGAGCCCCTTATTGCTGATGATCGTCTGCTGCACGTGAAGACCCTGAAGATACTCTCCGCTGTTAACCCGAGAACTTGTGTTCATCGCGTTTGCAATTCCCCTTCCACCGTCAACCCTTATGGATAACTACTTGCAGTTGGTATTCTTACATTCATCCCCAGTTGGTCTTGTTATTACAAGATACCCCGAAACACTCGTCGTTGTTTCAATAATCCTTTGAGCTTACTGCCTTGCTGTTCCTTGTCACCTGAATACCCCTATTGATAATTCTCGCACTTATCGAGTATCCACTCATCCCCCAGTTGTTCATGTGTTTCACAATGGTCTTCGAAATACTATTCGATCCTCCAAAAATCCTTAGTAGCTTATTTCTCTGCCATACTTGTCTACTTGCATGATGGATGCTTTCCATATGTCTGGCAATATTCGTTAGTATCCTTAGGCATCGTCATTTTGATCCTTTTGATTCAACATGAGTGCGAATGCACGCAATCATCAGTTAATCCTTTTAAATTATCTTTCCGGCTGAGATGTCATTTTGAACATGATCTGTTTATCTACCAATCAAATTGTCGACGATTGTACCCCTAAGTCTATTCAGCTTAACCATCCTTAATCAGAGCGTTGCTTCTGATCCCTTGAATCAGAAATCATGATTCTTTACATTGAGCTTTGAATTAGTCAGTTGCTTCTATAATCCAATGGCTTCGCATTGTTTCTTCCTCTGCTTGTGTACCAATACTCACATCAGCTCCGCTATGGACCGTTGGATCCTTTGTTGTAATATCATCCGACAGTGTCCTTCATATACAAAAACCTCGAGAAGATCTTTCCCTGATACATAATGCATTCGGTAAATTGTATCCTCTCCTTCTGTCACCCATGCTCTACTATGGAGCTTGTGTTAATTACTATTGAAGTTATATGTTCGTAAGATGCCCTGATGGGTTGAACCTATGCCTTCCTTAATCTGTGTGAACTTGAAAGTTTTCACGAGTCATATTCTTCTGGTGTTTCGCCAGATAAAATTTCAACACTGCAACTTCTTTGAAGACGAGACGTGAATGAGAGGTTATGCATTAAAGAAGTGGGAGTCGACCTTGAACTTTGTGTTCCTGCCCATGGACACGATGTAGATCCTATCATAGAAGCTTCTTGTAATGTTAACTATTTCCTTGATATGAAATCATCTGGTATCGATGTATTGATCATTTGCAGTCGTGGTCCCGACCATATTTTCTCCTTGATTCCATTTCTCGGACAAGTTAAAGTACTTGCCTTGCAGATCAATACGCTTGCCCAACCTCTATTTTGATCTTCCTCGAGTATTAACCTCTGGTATCTCGAGAGCTATGTTGCTTCCTGCGAGTCTTCATCTAGTATTGCTTCTCACCGATCTCGGATCCCCCCCAGGTTCTGAGTTATTAGTCACTCGAGAACACCGATAAGTGAATCGATTCCGCACTCCGATTCAATAACTCTAAGTAATTCTTGTTGCTTACGAGTTTAATAATCCTTCAAGTCATTCCTAACCTTATCGGCTATATCAGTATCGTGCTGATCCTAACTGTGCTACCTGGTCCTTATTTCCGGAGCACCACTTTCGGCGATGAGCTAAGCTTACGTCGATCTCCCTTGTCTTATCGTTTCACCTCAAATAGCAAGCTCGATCCCGAGCTGGAGACGTATCCGTGGTTCCAAAAATCTTTCGCTACAACACTCCTTTTGCTTGATGCAGTCGATGAGCGATTATATCCTCATGAAACCTCTCGACAATTGTGTCATGATCATCATCAACATTCTGAGCTCTCCCAGGATATCAATTGAATTCATGATGAGAAATACCATCCTTGCCCTCGATGATTTGTGTTGTCATCGACCACATTATTGCCTTCCCTCCAACACAAACTTGACTGTGTTTTGTGTTATACCTGGAGATCCTTACTATCCAGCTTGTACTATGTTCTACCTTAAAGTATTATTGTCTTTTATGTCAAGGATGTTGCGAGGATTGCTCCACCTCTTAAGAATTCTTGAAATAGTGATACTTCTCTCCATCACATTCTTTCTTGGTCACCGTGTTGTTTCTAACCGGAATACCGACAATTGAACTATGATGTGTGAATTCAAAATTCCTAGCAACCCTATTGCTTTGAAGTGAATGGTCAATAACTCCATTCTAAGTCCTTTGGTTATTGAATCGCCATTCTAACATTGATCATGCTACCTAAGCCCATATTTCGGGTGCACCTTTCAACCAATGTTTAATTGTGTATGTTTCCCTCGAGCATACATCATTATATCATCAGATCTGACAAATGTTATCTCCTTGTTCGCATAATTGTGGGAACCCATCTTTTTGGAAATCTCAATGAATTTTTGCTGAGTCCATCAGCCACCTCCTCATCCCCTCCTTGGTGTAATGATGAACTATTGTTTCAGGAACCCGCTCCCATAGTTCATTTCCCGAGAATCTTGTAATGTCATTTCATCGAATTTGTGTTGCACCTTTTCTTCTCGGACATCCCGAGTCTGAGGTATCATGACACCAACCGGATCTGAATCTTGGTCAGATATGATGGTTGGGACAAATTTCCAGGAGTTATGATGTTGGTCCTTGATGACCCGGTAATATGATATCATGCCTAGCACCCCCTGGCTGGAGAACCTATCAATATATTTCTTTTGCAAGGATAACCATTCTTCCTGGAGAAAATTGTAAGACTTATTTTATAAGTTGCTCCTGTTGGATCATTTGAGCCAAAGTTTGACCCTTGATTGAAACACCATATCATTGCTACCTCGAAGCATGACTATGATACCCCGCTCATCAACAAGAACATTGGAGGTGCGATGCTAAATGTTTCTTGCTCAGTTATCCAAACACCGTTGTACGGGTAACATCTTGATTAATCCTTGCCTCTTATCTGAATGGTTGGGTACTTTCTCTCCTATCCTGCATGCCATGTTCTGCTTGTACCTGGGAAAGATATACTCCTAATAATTGTGTGTAATCACAATTTTCCTTTCCATTGTTCTGTTTAATCTGATAATCACATTTTTCTTTCCATTCTTTTATTCAACCTTTCCTGTAATATGACTTAGTTGAGCAGAGATAATTCCCTGCTTAGGTAGGCACCTTGTTGTACCACTCTGTCTGTAAGACCCTGTTACCATTGTTGATGACATTCCGGTAACCACCGATGGGTGAGAACTTTGCCAAGTGGTTTGCCTCGTTCAACGAGCGGGAAAATGGTTCTCTTCATTCCCCATCCTTGGTACCGACTTTGTTGCCAGCATAGCTGACAAGCTATTCACTGACATGCCTCCCTGTCGCGGCTGTGAAAGATGTCACCACCCTTCCTACTTTCAACTCGCATGGTGGGCCCATAACCCACAGGTCCACTGGATCGAAACCTGACTCTTCCTTACAACTCGGATTTTAATGTATCCTTTGCACCTGGCTTCGTATGTGATTCATGAGCTAAATTCTATACCATTAATCATTCTGGAATCAAACACCATGTTATTCTCGTTGTTCAAACCCCTATTCCAGCTTTTGTCTAGTCATTGAATGATTGCCTACCCGTTTGAAACTTTGGTACCATCGTATATTGCACTCAACGAATTCACTGAAATACAACTCGTGGGGTACCTTGTGTATTTCCCATTGAGTTCACCGTCAGATGCCCAGCTTTGTGGATATGCGTTCTTTCAGAGTTTTTCCCCTTGGTCGCGTTCGTAGGACGATGGAGTTTCTGAAGAAAGGATGCCGACTTCATCATGATGACCTGAAGCAGAGGAATAAAGACATCAACGTAATGGATCAACCTCTTCGAAAGGGCAGCCAAGACCGAGAAGACTCGTTAGGTTTTTCGCTACTAGCACCTTCCCCCCTACTCCACCGCTTAAATCTCGGGACGAGATTTCTTGTAGTGGAGGAGAATTGTGACGCCCGGGTAATCAGGCTACAGTGATTCCACGCTAATGATGCCACATCACCTTCGTTGCTGTTGTTAGTCTCGCGATGGTTCAAAAACGATTCAAATTCAAATTTAAAATAAAGACAAACATCGAAAGTTTTCAAACGCTAAAACTAAAATGTTCGGAATGTGACATAATTAAAATACTAAATTAGGTACAACTTTTGTATTTTACCAAAACTAAAGTATTTAGAAAATAAGAGAAAATAGAAAAGGGAAAATA
>NC_041391.1:578281398-578286918 GCF_002162155.2 Triticum dicoccoides | reverse complement strand
CGACCATTGTGGCCACGTTCGGCCACCGCCGACCCCGCGCAGCCCGGCGCCCGTCTACTGCTCCCGCCTTGCGCCGCCCGCGTCCCAGCTCCTTCCTTCAGCTGCTCGCCGTCCCGCCTCCATCGCCGAGCCGCCGCGACCGTCCCTGCTTCGTCTCCATGCCCCGTTGCGCCCTCCGCCGCTCGACCTCTGCCCGCGGTGCCGCCCCGCACCGCCCGGGTCCGGCACCCACAGCCGACGCCCATTGCCGCGGCCTCAACCTCCTGGCGGGCTCCCCCGACGCCATGCGGGTTCGCCCACGCCCAGGCGCCCGTCGCCCGCTGCCCGCTCACCTGCGAAGGCCCTTGGGGCCACAGACATGTGGGGCCCGGCCCCAGAACGTAAATAAAAATAAAAATAAAAATAATTAATTAATTAATTAAAGAATTAATTAATTAATTTAATTTTGATTAATTAAATCAAACAACTAATTAAACTAATTACACATTAGTTACCTAATTAACCTCATCAGTTAATTAGTTAGTTAAGTAGTCAATGACAGTGGGGCCCACCTCCTAATTAATACTAATTAGGTTAATTAAATTGTTTAATTAAAATGTGTCACTGACCAGTAGGACCCACTGGTCAGGTTGACCAATCAACCCCCGTTGACTGCTGACGTTAGCATGACATCATGCTGATGTCATAAATCCATTTTTGGGTTAAATTAAATAATTAATTAAAATCCAGAAATTAATAAAATCTTTAGAAAATCGTATCTTTTAATCCGTAACTCGGATTAAATTATTTTCAACATGAAAGTTGCTCAGAACAATGAGCTGAATCCGGATACACAGCCCGTTCGTCCGCCATCCATCCCTAGCATAGCAAACTCGCAACTTTCCCCCTCCGGTTCATCTGTCCGAAAATGCGAAACACCGGGAATACTTTCCCGGATGTTTCCACCCTTCGCCGGTATCACCTCGCACTGCGTTAGGGCACACCTAGCACCGCGTATTGACATGTTATGCTTTGTGATGCTTTGATAGCTCTGTTATTTATTGTGTTCCCATCCGCTACTTCTTTCCGGTAGACACCGAGGCCGCTGCCGGTACCCCTGTGATCGACTACATCGACGATGAACCCTTCTTGCCAGAGCAACCAGGCAAGCCCCCCCCCCTTGATCACCAGATATCGCCTATTCTTCTCTATACTGCTTGCATTAGAGTAGTGTAGCATGTTACTGTTCGGTTACTCCTATTCTGTTGCATAGCCTGTCATTGTTGCTACAGTCATTGATACCTTACCCGCAATCCTAGATGCTTAGTATAGGATGCTAGTTATCATCATTGGCCCTACATTCTTGTCAGTCTGCCTTGCTATACTATTGGGTCGTGATCACTCGGGAGGTGATCACGGGTATATACTATACATATATACATACTACAGATGGTGACTAAAGTCAGGTCCGCTCGAAGAGTACCCGCGAGTGATTCACGGATTGGGGGCTGAAAGGACCTTTGTCCCGACGGCCCTCTGTGTGGATCTTTGTGGCGGAGCGACAGGGCAGGTTGAGACCACCAGGCGAGAGGTGGGCCTGGCCCTGGTCGGCGTTCGCGGTTGCTTCATAATAACATGCTTAACGAGATCTTGGTATTTGATCTGAGTCTGGCCATTTGGTCTATACGCACTAACCAACTACGTGGGAAAGATATGGGCACTCGACGTCGTGGTATCAGCCGAAGCCTTCTAGACGTCAGCGACTGAGCGGCGCGCGCCGGATTGGAACGTAAGCCTGCTCTTGTATTAAGGGGGCTAGTTCTGCGTTCGGCCGCCCTCGCAACGTGCAGGTGTGCAATGGGCGATGGGCCCAGACCCCTGCGCCATAGGAGTTAGACCGGCGTGCTGACCTCTCTGTTAGGCCTAGGTGGGGCTGCGACGTGTTGATCTTCCGAGGCCGGGCATGACCCAGGAAAGTGTGTCCGGCCAAATGGGATCGAGCGTGTTGGGTTATGTGGTGCACCCCTGCAGGGAAGTTTATCTATTCGAATAGCCGTGTCCCTCGGTAAAAGGACGACCCGGAGTTGTACCTTGACCTTATGACAACTAGAACCGGATACTTAATAAAACACACCCTTCCAAGTGCCAGATACAACCCGGTGATCGCTCTCTAATAGGGCAACGAGGAGAGGATCGCCGGGTAGGATTATGCTATGCGATGCTACTTGGAGGACTTCACTCTACTCTCTTCTACATGATGCAAGACGGAGGCTGCCAGAAGCGTAGTCTTCGATAGGACTAGCTATCCCCCTCTTATTCTGGCATTCTGCAGTTCAGTCCACCGATATTGCCTCCTTACCCATATAGCCATGCATAAGTAGTGTAGCTCCTTGCTTGCGAGTACTTTGGATGAGTACTCACGGTTGCTTTCTCCCCCCTTTTCCCCCCTTTCCTTTCTTTCTGGTTGTCGCAACTAGATGCTGGAGCCCAGGAGCCAGATGCCACCGTCGATGACGACTACTACACTAGAGGTGCCTACTACTACGTGCAGGCTGCTGACGACGACCAGGAGTAGTTTAGGAGGATCCCAGGCAGGAGGCCTGCGCCTCTTTCGATCTGTATCCCAGTTTGTGCTAGCCTTCTTAAGGCAAACTTGTTTAACTTATGTATGTACTCAGATATTGTTGCTTCCGCTGACTCGTCTATGATCGAGCACTTGTATTCGAGCCCTCGAGGCCCCTGGCTTGTATTATGATGCTTGTATGACTTATTTATGTTTTTAGAGTTGTGTTGTGATATCTTCCCGTGAGTCCCTGATCTTGATCGTACACGTTTGCGTGCATGATTAGTTTATGATTGAATCGGGGGCGTCACAACCAGGAACTTATCTCCCTCCCCATCACCTTTGGCTATGTGCACGACATGCCCATGGATACCATTATTGAGCAGGTCATCTGGACCAACATTGATGATGTTGCTGATGTGGCAGGAGATGGCGAGGACGAAGACGGAAACAACAAAGGCTATATGGGTGACGAGCAAAACAACAGTGAGGCTGAGAATGATAATGATGAGCTTCTTCTTAGCGAAGAGGACAAAGTCAAACGCCGTAATCATGTCAAATCGATGTTAAAAGCTAGCGATGGCATGATAGGCACCAACATCCAATTTGAAGCCGACAATATGATCTTTCGGTACTTGGTCGAGTCATGCAGGAAGCTTCTCATGGTGATACGAGAAGCCGATAGCCCGAGATTGACTTATAAGGTGGAGGTTTTTGTGGTCGATTTCAATGCCCTTGAATGGGTTCCGATCTCTGGCGGCGGGCTACGTGGCCAGATGCTTTTCATCAGCAAACTCTTCAGTAAGTCTGGTTTAGCTCACGGGGAGGTGGAACCAGATGCTATTTATTTTATCGATTTTGATAAAGTCTTCACCATGAAATCCTCCGAGGCGAGATACGTTGGTCACTTTCGGGGGAAGAAATTTCTTGACTTCAATACCATAACGTGGATCTTTCCTCCACAGTAGAACCAATTGTTTATGCATGCACTTATTCCTGTTAAAAATATATATTAACCTTACTACGTACATGCATAGATTTATGCAGTGTACACTCTTTTTTTCGGGTGTCATTGCCAATTCAACTGGTGTGCCTTTTGTGTATTATAGTTGTGTCAAATATGGTTTATACTTTTTAAAGATAAATATGGTTTATACTTTATATTATGTCAATCAACGTTGGATACAAGCACGTGACAATACACGACTCTAACAAAATTGAAAATCATAACCATGACTATATGCCTCAAACTTTTTGGAGAAGTCACAACTGAACTTGTCATCGACTGCACCATATCATAGCTCTCGCTGACAATGGGTAACTTCATGATATCCAGCCATTGAAGTACCTGAGTTGTTGAAAAAAGATGATGATGCCGCTTATGATGCATATGTAGGGACGCCAACAGACATCACATATAATCAACCCGTCGTCCATGAAGAATAATGGGGATGAAAACCCCCAAACTACTCGGCAATGTCGCGCGATGCCGCTTCCTCCTTTTGTGATGCTGCCGCCATTACCGTCGGAGCTACGTCTCCGCGGCACCAAAACCTACTCCCTCCATCTTAAAATAAGTGTCCCCTCCCATCCGCCCTATGGTGTTGGCGCAACAGCCATAGCCGTAGGGGGGATTGATCTTGTGACATCTAGGGTTTCTTTTCTCACAGCTACTATGATTGAGTCTTCTTTCTAGGGGAACTACTACGGTTGAGTCTGTACGTGTGTGCCTTACTTTTGCACCGGAGGGATTGCCGTCGTTGCGTGTCACCTTGGTTGGGATCAGTCGTGCCTTAGACATCCATCCACCATGACTAGAGATGAGATTGATGACACAAAAGATTAGGCTTTGTTCGTAGGTCGTTTGAATGAAAGTGTCACCGTGTGTAGGGCCCATCGACCGTCCATCGTGCTTGGCAGGCTAACACACTGAGGCTTCGGTGCTCTATGTTGTGGACCTAGTGTTGTTCACCAGTATGAGAAGTTGAGAACACGGCTTGCAGCAGTGGTCTAAGGCCAAACTTGCTACTCCCTCCGATCTAAATTAATTGACACAGTTTGAGGGAGTACTAGAAGAGTGACAAACTAAATACCACATTATTGTTGTTATGCATTAGAAAAGAAAAGGTATTATTGTTGATGGATAGCATCTCCTTACCCCAGGTAACCATGGCCATTTATTTATCCTAGAACCAGAAAGGTAATTGGACTTGAACGGGAAGTGGAAGAAACCTCGTGAACCTATCTCTTCCCTTGTTCGTCGACTGGTCTCATTCACGCGTGCAGACAGGACGAGACACATAATTGTGCTGCTTAAAAACTACTTCCTCCGTCCCATAATGTATGACGGAAGGAGTAAGTCTTGTCTTTAAGCTACAATAGTGTTTTTATTCAATTGGCATGTCTATGTAAATCATGTATTTTCTTTGATACTCCTTCCGTCCCATAATGTAAGACGTCTTTTGACACTAGGTGTAGTGTCAAAAAACATCTTACATTATGGGATAGAGGGAGTACATATTAATTGTCGCTGACTAGAAAGAGAATAATAAAAAGAGAAAAGTATGTTTTTGGTCCCCCAAGTTCACCAAAAATATACACTTGCTCCCTCAAGAATTTTCGGGAGACATTTGGTCCCTTAAGTCTCAAAACCGAGTAAATTTGGTCCAAAACCAGATTTGTGTGCAAAATCGCCCACATGGCAACGGTTTTCTCTCTCCCCAGTTGCCACATTGGACACCGTTTGGTCAAACTAACGCCTTCCTCTCTCCTTCTCCCCCCTCTCTCTCTATCCTGACTGCATCGCCATCGACTTGACCAACGGCCTCACCGGCGGCCGGTCTGAGGTGGTCCCCTTCCTCGGTTGCATCTCGCCTCACCCCCCCCCCCTCGAACAACTAGCGAGCACCACCTCGTCAGACCATGACGCGCGACGGGTGTGACCTTGTCCATGTGAGAAAGATGGTCGGGTTCGGGGA
>NC_041391.1:578276559-578280875 GCF_002162155.2 Triticum dicoccoides | reverse complement strand
GCCTTCGGTTGTTGGTGCTGCGGATGCGACCACTATATAGTGGATCTCACCTGTGGGAATATGGGGAGATGAACAAGTCGCTGGAGCTCCGCCGGTGGTGGGGCAACAGAGGTGGAGGCATGGGGTGGCGTGGCAGGTGGAGGAGGAATGACACGGTGGGTGGAGGAGGGGCGGTGCAGCCAGTGGTTGTCGGGGTGGTGGTGGAGGCATGGGCGAGGAAGAAGGATGTCGGGGGGTGGGATTCAATATTTCACTAAATTGCTTCCACATGGCAAGTGAAGAGAGAAAACCACCTGCCATGTGGACGATTTTTCACTTAAGTCTGGTTTTGGATGAAACTAACTCGGTTTTGAGACTTGAGGGATCAAATATCTTCCAAATTTTTTTTGAGGGGCGAAGTGTATACTTTTGGTGAACTTGAGGGACCAAAAACATACTTTGTTGCTTCCATGCAGGCAGGACAAGACACATAATTGTGCTGCTTAAAACCTACTCCCTCCGTCCCACAATGTATGGCGGAAGGAGTAAGTCTTATCTTTAAGCTACAGTAGTGCTTTTTTATTCAATTCACATGTCTATGTAAGGCAGTGTTCGGCAACCCACCAGCTCCTCAAAATACGAGGAGTTGCGGAGTGGAGAGACTGCAGCTCCGTATTGTTTAACTGTAGCTCCGCCCTGCTCCCGGAGTGGAGCGGCGGAGTGGAGAGACTCCGAACAGGGCTTAAGTCATGTATTTTCTCCGTTTCACGTTAACTGTCGCTGATTTAGTAAAAAAGAACAATAAAAGTGCGTGCGAATTTGCTGGGAAGTCATTCACGTGTCTGACCTGGCAGAACCGCTGGGATCCACTGCAGGAACAAAAGTCGTAAGCAGGAAAGTATGCCAATGCTAATGAGGTGTATGGATGTAATCCTCGAGCGTAGATAGACGGGAGACCGTATATAAATGACTGCGTGGATTGGCTGTCGTGACATGTACGGAAGTTACTGGAAGATCATATAGGGAGTGGTAGATGCTTGTGGAAATGCACTTGGAGCGGGCAATGTTACGTGTGTGTATACTGGACGGGACACGTGGTGGATGACTGCCGCCCGGTGCATCATCCGTCGATAGATGAGGACGCGCACGCATCATGTTGCAGTTTTTGTTCTGCACGTCTTCCCTGCGACTTTGCGCAATTATTGCCTCACCTTGAGGCCACGAATGGGATGGTTTGCTGCAGCCAAACGCCTCGCGTGTGGAGCTGTTCTTATCCGGCACCGATCCTCTGGTTCGCCATGTGCAACGTGCTTCTTGCTTCTTGGACAATGTATTATAAATCGTGTTGAGCCGACCTACTTTTACATGATGGAGTTGCATGCCTTAATCATTGGTCAGTTATTTACATTAGGGCATGTACAATGGTCGATAAGGTAGTCTTATCTTAAATCCTGCATGTAATTTAGAGATGACAAAAAAACATGTCTATAATGGTTCATCTCTTAGCCTTATCTTTAATAACTAGTTATTCCTAAAAACGTGGGTGAGACATATTGTGTTAAGAGATCATCTTTTGCCTTCTCTTAATTAAGAGAAGACAGGTCTTCTCTTATGATTTCTCTCTCCTTCACCTTATCATTTATCCTACGTGGCATTGTTAAGATAGAGCCATTGTACATGCCCTTAATCATTATTACTCGCTCTGCTTCATAATTATTGCCGTGGTCTGTTTTTCATAATTATTAAGCTTAAAAAAAATGAACTCCACCTCATTCAAACTCCTTTGGATAGCATAATTTACTCACATTCTTGTGGTACACTGCTACTCCACCTAGCAGGAGTATGATTTACCCAAGCAACAGGTTAGACTGAATCTTTTACGCAGCGGTTCTTTCAGTCAAAGGGAGGAACTTTTACGCAGCGAGGTGAGCCGTTATTTGTCCCGTCCTGCCTGCCTGAACGCGTGAAAGGGACGGCCGAACAGAAGGGGACGGACGGAGGCGATCCCGCTGCGTTGGACTGATCTCACGAGGTGGCTGCCAGCTCGAGACAACCAGACCAGCAGCTCCGATCAGCTAAAAAATAGGTACTCCGAGATCCTGATCAGGCTCTCGCCGCATGTGATTAGCCGCGGTGGAAGGGAATCTTGGTGCGCGGTTGTTAACATCGTTTGTCCTTGGCACGCCAAGGGTTCCACTTCCTGTTCAAACTGAACTATCTTTCCCGGATAAATGGTCATGGTTATTCGGGGTAAGAGCAACTCTAGGAGACCACGTATCCCGCCGGCCCGCCAAACACGTTTGCAGTTCGAGCAAAACCGCATTTACGGGCCGCCGCGGACGGCCACAGACGCAGACCCCTCAAACGGACCCGCATAAAAGTATATTCGCGGAATATACTTTTTTACGGGTCGGCTTCTGCGGGTTCTGCTCGGGCACCACCGCGACGACCCGGGAACAGAAAACGCCCAATTCTTGCATTTGACATAAGTTTCCACAAATAAGTTCAAATTCAAACAACTAACACAATTTTAGGCGCAAATTAAAAGCCAAGTTCAGTAGGAGAAACGCAAAAGAGGGCCTTACAAAAGTTACGGCCATGCCCGGCATCATCTTGGTCGACCTTCACTCCGGGCCATCGAGTCCACCTTGAAGTTCATCGACACCACCGAATCCACCTCCGGCGCTTGTCCCAACTCCCGCACCGAAATCATCGACTTTGCCACCATATGGAGCAGAGAAAACATCTCCCGAACTATAATACGGACCAGCCAACGCGACCATCCTCCTCTTCAAGATTTCTCTCCTTGCCATATCATGCCATGTTTTGGTGAGGTCGTCCACGTCATCACGGTTCATTGACATGATCTTGTTCTCTTCGACGAGCAACAAAGACATGGATTTGTTTTCAGCGGCGCGTGCTCTTCTCTCCTTAATGGCAGCTTTGCGGAGCCCCTCTTCCTTGATCAACTGCCACTTTTCTTGCTTCTCTTTTGCCTTCTTCTCGGCCAACTCTTTCTTGATCTCCAATGACTTCAACAACATCAACTCATTTGAATGCACCATGGCATCAATCTTCTCCCTCAAGCTCGATGCTTCTTGCTCTCTCTTCATCTTCTCCTTAGTTTTCTTGTCACCATCGGGCTTGTTCAAATTTCTTGGGCCATCATCATCCTCATCTTCTTCCATGTTTATAAGCGAGCCTCTCTTCGGTGGAGATTCTTTGTCGATCAACTTCCACTTCTCGCACTTTTGAAGCAAGTCCCAACAATGCTCTAGTTTGAAGAATTTGTCTTCCAAAGCTTCCATGTCTTTGTATCTATGTTGGGCAATCTTGTCCTACACAATGTGAAGAACAAAGTGATGTAATCAATTCTTATGATGCAACTATGATTATGCACAACTTGAACAAAGGCAAAACAAATTCACATAGTCGGATTCCACGGTACCACTTGGAGGTGCATTGCGTACTTGCTCCAAGCAAGCAACCCAATGGTTGCACATAGGCTTGATGTTCTCCCAACGGCCTTGAAGCGACCGAAATGTGCGAGGAGTCTTATTGGGATACTTTGCCATGATGCGAAAGTACTGATCTTAGATCCTTTGCCAATATCTCTTGGCGGTTTGAGAAGTACCCGTGCATGCATCAAGAGACACCGCACTCCATGCTTGGATCAAATCTTGATCTTCCAAGATCGTGTAGTTCTTCGATCTTTGGCTTTTCCCAGATTTTGATTGTGATTCCTGAAACGCTTCCGCTTCGATCTCGGCCAATTTGTCCTCACAACCATGATCATCCACGCCACCCTCCGTATCATTGTACTCGAATGCGAACGAGGCTTGATCAATGTCAATGACATTGGTGTCCGACAAGGTCACGAACTCGACAGTTCCATTGTTTGAACCACCGCTATATTGAACGATAACAAGTGACGAGCTAGCAACAAATGGCAAAGGAAAGCACGATGACCGAAGACGCATACCTTCCGGCCATTTCATCGAACACCTCGCTTGCGGGGGGAGCAGCACCGTTGGACGGCATCGGCGGGGCACTTCTTGCCGGGATGGAGTTCGAGGATGAAGGAGGCGCCTTGTTTGCAGCCGGATTCGTCTTCCTTTTCCCGACCGCGGCCTTGGTCACCATCTTTGCCGTCAGCCGAGATCGCGCAGCAGCGTTGGCGCTGGGAGCGCGAGCCTTGGCGGCGGGGGCTACCGGATTCCTGCCCTGCACGGCCACGTTGCCCTGCCGCTTGCGGGCAGGCGCGACGCTAGCTTGAGCGACGGCGGGGCCAACATGGCCGATGACGAGATCCGCCCGAGGGGAAGGGGCATGCGCGG
>NC_041391.1:578263439-578276183 GCF_002162155.2 Triticum dicoccoides | reverse complement strand
GGCGAGGGACGGCCGCAGAGGATGCACCGGAGCGTGCGACAGCGGGGGCAATGGTGGCGGAGGGTGGGGGAGCGGGAAAGGGCGCGCGGAAATGTCCCTCCTGCCAAATCTCGCTGCGGATGGGGGTTGCGCTCGGATCGGCCTCCCAGCCCGTGAATCTAGAGGTTGGGGGAGAAGTTTTGCCACGCCCCGTAAAAATATTTGCGGGCCGGGGCGGGATGCGGGGTCTGGTCGGACAGATTTTCCCGCCCCGACCCGCACTTTAACGGTTATTTTGCGGGCCGGGGCGGGATGCATGGTCTGCTAGAGTTGCTCTAAGGGAATGCTATCCATTGAGATAAAAAAACTACTAGTACCAGTGGTTACTTAGTCGTCATCCGGCGGATCACACCATCCGTGTCCGCCACCTCCCCTGCCTCACACGTGTCTCAGCGAGAGCCCACACACTATCATTTGTCGAACGCGCTTCTGCAACAGAAGCAATGTTTCTAAAACATATGTAGTGTTGCAATGGTCTACGACGGGTCTACATTTTTCAACAAAATATCTCTTATGTATTTTTCTGCAACAAGACCTTGGTTGCAAAAACAATTGCAACAAAAACTCAGTTGTAAAAAATGCAATAAAACAACTATTGCGGAAAAATTCTGCAACAAGACTTGTGTTCTTGCAGAAGTAATCCTGCAAGAAGACATGTGTTGCAATGATGAAGGCACGTTTGAGCGCTCGATGCGGCACAGGTCTGATGGCTCGCAAACCGGCTGATCTTTTAAAAAGATCAGCTGGCGGACGCGATGCGGCACAGATCTGATGGCTCGCGAACCGGCTGATCTTTTAAAAAGATCAGCCGGCAGACGCCTAGCACGTCCCATAAAGAAAAGGTAATCGGACAACTTATGCTAGGCTGATGTTTGTCCGTAGCAACTTTTTAATCTTAACATTACTTCAATTTTTTAGGGGCTTATATAGAGATAAAGTATGCATGTGGACGTTCCTGGCTCATTCAGTTTTCAAGACTTTTTAAGGATTCCATACGATTTTGACGCTATCCTTTTTCTTTTTTCCTTTGAGTGATATTCACTTTCACAAGAATGAAGATATCAAATTCCTTCGCATTGTGTATGTATTGGTCCCATTTTTAAAGATTTTTTAGCATTATGTGAGACCTCGTAGAAAGTTTAAGGGCTCTTTGATTTGCATGATGGTAAGACGCAACAATGTAAAAAATACTGGATAGAAATGGCATACCTATGAATTTTTGAACAGATTTAACTGAATGTTTGATGGAAGAAATTCTGTAGGAATTAGTCCTACAAATCCAAATGGGCAACATAGGGGAAATGCTAAAATCCTTCAAGAATTCTTGAAGGATCGAAGGATTCCTCGCTGTCGTGGTGCTCCCCACCGAGGCAGTTTTGTGGCCTTTTCCCGTAGCACGGAGGATGGAGGGCCGAACGAATGCTTTGCGTCGTGACATCGGTGGTGGTCATGCCCCGTGGGTGTCGCATTTCCCTAGGGGCACCGCTTTGGTCCTCTTCCACCCTTTCGACACTCTGGGTGAAAACCTTCATTTGCTTTGGCGGATGTGGCGGCAGCAGCACACGTCGTCATTACCTCTTTGGGGGCGTCATCGATGTGTGTGGTGGTTTTCGATCCTGCGGTGAATCTCATGCGCCTTTCCTTAGCGACACTCTAGTGGCATTTTCGTGAAATGACATTAATGAAAAACATGAGAAGAGGAATCGATGCTCCAAATACGCTATTTTCAAAAGCAAAAGCATTTTGGAGCATCGATTTTTGTTTTTGCCATGTCTTCCATGAACGTCATCTAGTGATGAAACTTCACAAGCAACCAAAACATTTGTCAATGTTTGCTCCTCCCTCCGATCCATATTACTTATCATTGGTTTAGTACAAAGTTATAAAAAATCAAAAAAATTGAATTATTTATGGGCGCTGCTACGCGTTAGCCGACCGATGTTTACATATTATCCGCTGCCTCGATGGTCGTTGGATGCGAGCTGATAGCCCTCTGATGTAGTGTTCACGCTCCGCATGCCCACTCGTTACTTCCCACAACAAACGCTTCGTTGCAGAAACAAGACTGCATGCCCACTCATTACTTGCCGCATCAAACACTCTGTTGCAGAAACAAGACCACATGTTCACTCGTTACTTCCTGCAGCAGACGCTCTGTTGCAGAAACAAGACCGCATGCCCACTCGCTACTTTCCGTGACAAACGCTCTGTTGCAGAAACAAGACCGCATGTTCACTCGTTACTTCCCGCAACAAATGCTTTGTTGCAGAAACACACTGTTGCAGAAGCAAGAGAAATAGCAGGGAGCACCACCATCGCCGCATCGGCCAGAAAAAATGGGAGAAGCGATCTCTGAACCGTACCTACTTGAGTCATCGCCGGCCACCGCCGACCCTGAGCCAGTTGTCGATGTCACCGCGTTGGATAAACCCCGGTCGCCCAACGCCTTGCGCCGCCGCCCTCCCATATCCAGCCGCTCACACTCCCAGCCACATGAGCCCACGCTGCTGCGGGATGGAACTCCCCTTCTGTTATCCAGTTGCAGGAATGGCTATCCTGAAACAAGAGGTGGGTTGCAGAAAATAGACATGCGTCGACCGTCTGATAAGACATAGATCGGACAGCCACGAGGCCGGCGGATGGGCGTGCGCGATCGGCCGGTAAAAGGTAAGTTTTTCCCATCATTTATTCCTTTTCAATTTTACTATCCACACGAGCTCAGAAAAAAACACTTCCAAAGTCACCAACACTTGATAAAGTAACCAAAACAAGCCTACGTACAAGCATTAACAAAAGTCAAGTAGCTTGGTTGCTGGATTAGTCGATTATCATGCCGCGCATTTTTAATCACAACACGTAACCCATAAGCCACAAGGGCTTTCCCCGTCACGTAATCCCACACTGACTTTAAAAAAACGTTATAAGGAGGTTCCTTTCTCCCTCATCCGTGATACTCCCCACAGATTCACATCGCAAAACAGAAAGAAAGAAAGAAAAAAAGACAGAGAGAAAGCAGCAATGGAGTCGCTGACTCTGCGCGCCTCGCCGTCGTCGACCGCCTCGCCGCTGCTCCGCCTGCCCGGCCGGCGGCGGGAGGCGTCCGTCCGCGTCTCCGCCTCCGGCGCCGGCGCCGGCGCCGGCGAGCCGGACCTCTCCGTGACCGTGAACGGGCTGAAGATGCCCAACCCGTTCGTGATCGGCTCCGGCCCCCCCGGCACCAACTACACCGTCATGAAGCGCGCCTTCGACGAGGGCTGGGGCGGCGTCATCGCCAAGACCGTAATCCCCCTCACCCCACCTCGCCACTGCTCATTACTAGCTCCCGTGAATCGCTGCTTACGTCACGCGGTTGCCATCTTCCTTCAGTTCTGCGGCGCGCACGGATAGGATAGGATCTACGTGCTGTAGTTCTGAAAATTGCGGTTCGATCGCCTCGGATGCTTAACGCCATTGCGTTTTGGCCGTTTGGTGCCGATTTGGGTGGGATGTGGAGTGGGGGCCAGTTCAATCTGCTGGAGAAGCAGTAGATCCTAACCTCATAAGCTGGGTGATGACCACCAGAAACCGTGTGCTCGGTCCACACTAGATTCACTGGGTTGGGGAATGGGTATGGATCTTAATTATGGTATATAGTGCCGGCGTGAGAACTGTATAAGGCAGTAATATGGCTGGTTAATAAATGTTTGTTTGTTGCGACCACATTAGGCTGTTGTAGATCACATTTTTCGTACGGGTGAAGCTCTGCTCTCTTTTCTGAAAAACCACCTGTAAGGTGGTCTAACTTTTGCCGATGAACATTTCAGTCCCACTACTAAACATTAGGAAGAAGCTTTGACCCGTCACCGGTCCCATTCTGCACTAGACTGTCACAGTCATCACTTTCACATTGCTGATACTTTTTTTTTCGTGAGTACGCAATCGCATACCATAGCTTTATACTCCCTCCGTTCCCAAATATTTGTCTTTCTAGAGATTTCAACAAGTGACTACATACGGAGCAAAATGAATGAATCTACACTCTAAAATATGTCTACATACATCCGTATGTTGTGTCCATTTGAAATGCCTAGAAAGACAAATATTTGGGAACAGAGGGAGTAGAAGGCAGAGATAATTACAAGACACATTGCTGATACTACCACTCTGCGTTGGACCTGCGCAGTCATCAGTGATCAGTTTCACCAATGACATTTAATGGTCTGTCTTTTGTCATGTAACATTATGGCTAACTGTTGGTTTAAATTATGACTGGTAGGTGTCCTTGGATGCTGGAAAAGTTAATTTGGCGGTGTGCATGGGTAGGATAGGATAGGAAGGATATGATCTATGTGCTGCAGTTCAGAGAATCACATTAGATCACCCCGACGGTTCCGATTTGGGTTGAATATGGAGTGGGGGCCAGTTTAATCTACTGGAGAAGCAGTAGATCCTAACCTCATAAGTTGATCCACCAGAAACCGTGTTTGGTTCACATTAGATTCATTGGGTTTGGGATGGATCTTAATTATGTAGTCCTGGAATGTGAATTAAGACAGTAATATGGCGGGGTTTTTTTTTTTTTTGCTGCAGCTCATACAGAAATGTAGGGAAAGGCTGCGTACAATAGACCCAAAGTGGTCGGACCCTTCCCCAGACCCTGCGCAAGCGGGAGCTACATGCACTGGGGCTGCCCTTTTTGCAGCTCATAGGAGAATTTGTTTGTTGCGACCACATTAGTCATTAGACTCCTGTAGATGACATTTTTGTATGGATTAAGCTCTGCTTTTTTGTTTTTCCTGACAAACCACCTGCTTGAAACAATGTACATCTACTTTTGGAGTAAGGTGTCCCAACTTTTTTTCCGATGAACATTTATTCCCAGTACTAAACATTAGAAAGAAGCTTTAACTAGTCACTGGTCCCATTCTACATTAGACTGTCACAATCATCACTTTCACATTGCTGATACCACTCTGCACTGAACCTACTCAGCCATAGTTCCACCAATGGCATGTGATGGTCTCTGTTTTTTCACGTAACATTATGGCTAACTTTTGGTTTAATTTATGACTGGTAGGTATCCTTGGATGCTGGAAAAGTTATCAATGTAACTCCTCGCTATGCTCGGCTCAGGGCAGATCCTAATGGATCTACCAAGAGTCCTATCATTGGATGGCAGAACATTGAACTTATCAGTGATCGACCTCTCGAGACAATGCTTAATGAGTTCAAGCAACTGAAGAAGGAATACCCTGATAGGATACTCATTGGCTCAATAATGGAGGAATACAACAAAGCTGCATGGCATGAGCTTATTGAACGTGTTGAGGAATCTGGAGTGGTAACATTTTCATATCTGTGTTTTGGTGCATACTTTTTCAGAGTTATGATAATGAAGTACTACTGATCTGTTTTATTTTGTCATTCAATAGGACGCTCTTGAGATAAATTTCTCATGCCCACATGGCATGCCTGAGCGAAAAATGGGTGCTGCTGTTGGACAGGACTGTGCCTTGTTAGAGGAGGTTTCTGGTTGGATAAATGAGAAGGCCACTGTGCCTGTTTGGTCTAAGATGACTCCTAACATTACAGATATTACACAGGTTACTTCTGCATATAATACATCTATCGAGTACTTAGCAGTCACAAATCTTCCGTGTTCACTTGTTATGGTTCAACAAATGATGAGTCCTAAATTAGTTTTTATCCTTGCCTACTTTCCACATATTTAGTATGTACTTTCCAAGAAAACATACTTAGTTTGCTCTCTGCATTGATCTTAGTAGTTTGGTTCTCAGGTCGTACATTCGTTGATCTGTTAGCAGAAGCTAGCTGTTAGAAAATAGTAATGAAACTATTAGTGTAAGATAGTTTTTGTCTTGTTCTACATATCTTGGATTTTTGGTAACAACTGGGAAAGGGTGGTTAATTTTGCTGGATTAGGGATGTGAATTCTGGTTTTAGTCTCAGGTCCATGTTTAGCAAGACCGACAGAAACTGTGAGTGTCTGATTTGTATCTTCAAAGACACTGTAGGGTGGGTCATCATGAAATGCTGAGGTAAATCAAACTTTCTAAAATGATGGGAGTTCGATCCTCAAACTCCTAATCCTCATTCCATGTAAATTCTCATACCCACCAAACATATGATAATCTTTCAGTCCAACATTGCTAGCCATGTTACTCCACGCTACCAGGTTGATCATTTCTTGGGCATTTCGCAAAGTCTAGCATCATAACCTGTACTGATGTGATCAGTGAAACATCAATTATACATTGGCATCTCTATTTGTTTAATTGTGCATCCTGGAATAGGACTGATAAGGGAAGATGACATTACTGCCATCACTTGTGCTGCACATGACTCTCCATGATACTTCTTTTTGTACATTATATAGTGCTAAGAATATTTGCTAATTTCACCCATATTTATTTTTTTATGTTTTCATTTTTTGTCTTAACACCATGCAGCCTTCAAGGATTGCTCTTAAATCAGGGTCTGAAGGAATTGCCGCTATCAACACAATTATGAGTGTGATGGGAATTGATCTCAAAACTTTGCGCCCAGAACCTTGTGTGGAGGGGTTAGATTCAGTTCCCTGGGTTGTTTTTTGGAGCATGTCCATATATTGCTAGCAATTTGAAACAACACTCTGTTCCACAGGTACTCAACACCTGGGGGATATTCTGCAAGAGCTGTGCACCCTATCGCACTTGCGAAAGTCATGCAGATAGCAAGACTGATCAAAGAGGAATTTCCTGAAGGAGGTCGGTCCCTCTCCGCCATTGGCGGTGTTGAAACCGGCAATGATGCTGCTGAGTTTATTCTACTTGGCGCAGATACTGTACAGGTGAGCTCTTGAACTGTACGCAACATATTTTCCGATCAAGGGGACTGATGTGGCTCTATGCTGTGTGCATCCTTATGTGTACTGCCGGTACACATTTTCTAGACACACATTTTTAGTTGTACTGTAGGCAGTACTTCTGAGACATCTTTTTCAGTCGAGTCACTAACAAAGTAATGATTATTCATCACAGGTATGCACAGGTGTAATGATGCATGGTTATGGCCTTGTGAAGAAGCTGTGTACAGAGTTGCAGGATTTTATGAGAATGCACGACTTTTCATCAATTGAAGATTTCCGAGGGTATGCCCCCTTTACCGTTTTTTCTTTGTGGTTGAATTGGCGTTGGAAACCATCTGGATGAACTACCTTTCTTTCCAGTACATATCAGGATACCATGTAGTTGACTATGTTGCGCTACCTCTAAACGTTCACTTCTTTGCGTTAAGCCTCGAAGCACCATTGTGTTACTGAAATCTAACGAATGAGCTTTAGATGTAGTAGATGATCATCGACATGAGAGCTCAGGAGGTTCCCTTTGCTATCTTTTTGTTACACATGCTACCAAATACAGGACACGATTAGTGAAGGAGCATGCCCCTTGTTAAAACCGGAAAAGAATTCCCTTGTTAAAACCGGAAAAGAACAACTCCCATGAAAAACGGAAAAATAAAAGGTCTTGCGTAAATGGGTGGAAGGTAATCATCAACTGGGAAGACTTGGGAGGTGCGGGCAATAATCATGGTTAGCTATTGCCTTCAACCTTAATCATGCCTCCTATGGCCTGATTACCACGCCTAGCCCCACCATGCATGTATGAACGGCACAAGTTGGAAGCCGTGTGCACCGTGCAATGATCAACTCCCTGTCAAGTTGGCCTTGTTTTACTCTGCCTGGAGGAAGTTTCTCCGAAGCATCAGTAGTCCAGTGCTAAATGTCTGCCCCACTAGTAGAGAATGCCTGAGCTGCCTCTTTCAAGTTTCAAGTGTACATATCTTTTGTCCCCCTCTTGTGCCGACGTGGTTAATTTTTTTTTCTCGCCTTCTGGAACAAGATCGCTGACGCTTCGTTGTCGCAGGGCGTCTCTCCCCTACTTCACGACGCACACGGACCTGGTGCAGCGGCAGAAGGAGGCGATCAAGCAGCGCAAGGCCATCAGGATGGGCCTGCAGTCGGACAAGGACTGGACCGGCGACGGGTTCGTCAAGGAGACCGAGAGCATGGTCTCCAACTGATGCCGCGACTCCGCCTGATCTCTCGGTCTCCAACTGATGATGCAACTCAGTCTGATCCGATCCCCTCACGACGCCCTTACTTTCCACCATACTTCCTTCCACTTGTGATTACACCCGGATTTAGAAACGAAACAAAAAGAACAGTGGGAACCTTTGCTGCACCTCGTTCAATAAAGCATGATGATAGTACGAAATTCCTTTTGCCTTTTCACCGTGTGGTTCAAGGCGTGACTGGCCAATGGGACGACGTTCCCGGTCTGGACCTGGACCTTGGACCTTGAGTCTTCAGGCTGGACCGAGTCATGAGTTCATTCACTCGGCAGTTGATAATTACCTTCTCTCTTCAGTCTCTTCCAGACACATTATGTTTCCGCGTCATGTGAACATGATCGGCGGCGGGGGTATCCCGGACTTGACCTGGTGGCGATTGGCTGGTGACTTGAAGTCCATCGCGGGGTCTCTGGAGTGAAGTGTGAGGAAACTGTGGCGTCAGCCCCGGTCAGGTTCAGGTGTGCGGAGTTCTTCTTGGCCGAATCTCTTCCACACCTGCTGGCTGCTGCCGTTTGGTGCAGCACATTACCGGCTTTGTCGCGTTCATGCTACTCTCTCTCTCTGCTGAATCTTTGGTGCAGTTTCGACTGACGCCACGTAGCGTCACGCGTATTCTGTCAGAGAGCGACTTCGGCTTATCGGTGAGAAGACGTGATTGCGAGTTCTGAGAAGGCAGGTTCACACGGGAAATAGGGACGGGGGATGGCCAGCGACGCCCAAACTTGGTGTTTTGACCCTTTACGCAAAGTTCAGCTAAATTTGACCCAGTTTGAAAATATTTCGTGATTGACTCTTTTCCTACCGTCGAGGCAGTTGACAGTATGGTTGGACAACCTACCGCCGTCCTCGGGCGGTAGGGTAACGGAAGCCGCCGTCATGTCACGTATACGTGCCCTAACGGCCGTACCGCTGGAGAGGACGCGGTAGGGTGCAATAACCCGCCGGGGCAGTTGGCGGTAAGGTCCTTCACCTATGTCCAGTTCTGCGATAGGAATCCGCAAAAAATTAACGGTGGGGGGTTTCACAACCTACCGCCAGGAGTTTCACAACCTACCGCCAGCGTCTCTGGCAGTAGGTCCTTGTCCCTGGTGTTGTTACTGAAAAAATGCAAAAAAAAAACTACAGTAGGGTGTGGAAACCTACCGTCAAGGTCCTTGGCGGTAGTTCCCCTTAATTTTTGTGGAGAATTTGATCATTTCAATTACAAAAATTTGTGCACACCAGCAATATTGTTTGCAAATCAAAAACTGATGATATCACACATTATGACATGCATCACAAATCAACATAAATGATAATTCAATATAGGGCACATAGGTTTACATGTCCAACATAGCAAATAGTTCAACATAACCACCAAGTTCTCGTTCACACCTCAAGACAAATAGCAAATAGTTTTAACTAGTCAACATGAAGCGAGTAGTTCGACACGACCATATCGCCCCCCCCCCCCTCTTTGCGGCACTCTCCTCGTTTTCGTCCAAGCGGGTTTCATCTGGCTTTTTTGCGCGACGACGAGGACGCTCCCTCTGAAACGGGGATGGACTCTTCCAATCCTTCTTCGACTGTTTCCCTCTCTTGTCCTGGGTTGGCTGGGCCGATGGAGGTATGTCGTCGTCGTACTCCTCCTCCTCATCACCTCCTTCCTCTTCTTCTTCGGCATGCTCCTCATCCTCTTTTTCCTCATCATCTTCTCCCTCGGCCTCCTCAACAACGGGAGACGACGAGGCGGCATGGCAAGAGGAAGCTCCGCCGGCGTGGCTCGATGAAGCGAGGGTACGTATCGACCCTCCAGGAACATGGACATCGGTCGTGCGAGCGCATCCAGGCATGCCCACTAGCTTACGACAACGGTCATGAACTTCTACAATAACAAACAAACAAGAACATGATATGGGTCAAGTTTTGGGTTACAATTAAACAATAACATGGCTAGGAGGCTTGATGTTACCTTCACCGTTTCCCTCAGCTTGCTGTCAGATTTGGCGGTCTCCGGGTCATAACTAAGCGCATCCTAGCCATAAAAAATGCTTATGTTCAATTCCGAAGCCCGCAAATGTAAGCATCACTTGTAAGTAACACTAACTAAAGCAGTTGTCATCCCACCGCCGGCTCAAAACAATTGAACACGACTTATCACTTTGTTGATCAAGGGTGCATACTCCCTAAATTCACCTTTGACCTCTCTGAGGCTGTCATGGTAGGCTTCATCCTCAGAGTCATCCTCCTGCAATGATGCGATGTCGGCTGACGTCCACTGTGGCCTCGGGCGCACACGGTACTTCACGCCATCGTCTCCTCTCCCCGTCTTTGCGATACCTCCTCTCATCCCATGCTTTCACGTGGTCCGCGTGCTCGTGTCCCCAGTTTGTGTTCGACTGACAATGTTGCCTACTCTTCCTACAAGGTATAAGAAACAATAAAACATAAAACATCATAAGAACGTCAAGCAGAAGGAAAACACCGTAATAGAGAACAATGCCCTCACCAGTGTAGGTCAAACCCACCGGTGTCGTTGGGGCATTTTGGAATATACCAAATTGTGTGGCCACGCGTTGTGGTAAGTGCCACTCGGCGGGGTACACACATATCATTGGCACAATGCACCGCCGTACAAGCCTGTCCTCGCAGCACATAGCGTTGAGCTCGAACCCCCATTCTCGGTCGTGGTACGACCACCAGTTGACCTACAAAAAGATTGGTAAGCAACCGTGAAAGTGGCTACAAAATGATTGGGAAGCTCGTTGGTTGGTATACTGGGTAAACGGTCAGCAGGTTGTCGAGCTCGTTGGTGAAGACCTTGTACAATGCAGCCTTGCCCATGTAAACCTTGACCTTGACCCAAGCGTACGCAACGGTCGGGTATCGAGAACTGTCGCCTTCTTCGCCATAATCCCTCCATGGATGCCAGGCATCTTTCTTAGGATGGCCCACCGGCAACCACTCCCACATCCAAATAGAGAGAGCCCACACAAATCCACACATGCCGGACTTTTCCTCCGTCCTCTGCATTGCGTCATCCAGCTACAAACACCAATTCAAGATTAGGTGACACAATTCAAAAAACAAATATAAATCCATAAATGAATATTGAGGTATCTTCTTATCGAACGGTATAGGTACGCGAGGCCGGCGAACCCCCAGTTGTACCCTGCATCCCAGTCGGCCAGGAAATCCAGATAAATCCATAGGGCGATGTCCCCCCGAGCAGTCTGGAAAGACGACCTCTGTCAGAAGGTACCACAAGTAGGCCCTTGCGTACTGCTCCATGGTCGGCGCATCGGCATTTTGCGGGCATATGGCCCGGTTGTTATGGATCCACATGAGTGGCACATTGGATGTTCGGTTGTCCCGGGTGGCGGGGCAACCGCCGATGAGGGTGGTAACCCTCTCCTCCCAGTTGTTCCTCTCCACTCGCCCAGTGAGGGCATGCCCCTAGATCGGCAGGGCCACGATCATGCCTAAGTCCTCAAGGGTCAACGTCATCTCACCACATGGGAGACGGAAATTGTGCGTCTCGGGGCACGACTGGTCGACCAAAGTTGTGAGAGCTGGACGAGCATCAGCGGCGTACGCTTGAACTGCAGCACGAAACCCAACGGCCTTGCTCTCCTGAAGTACAACGTGTAGCGTTTGTCGTACTGCATCTTAAGGGCCTTCGTGTGACCCCTCATCCACATTGGCAGCAGCATCTGCCAAAATGTAAATGAGAATAGTAAGTAACTTTATTTCACAAAGCCAAAATTTTGGTGCAACAACTTGAGCATAGTTATTACCACTCCATTCTCCATAAAACGGGTGCGATGACCGTTGTTGAACGCATGGTAAAGCATGGTGTACTTAGTGTCGATGTGTGGCGCAAGGGGGCCTCCTAAAACAATTGCAAATGAATCATGTCATATGCAACCAACATGCATCATATCATATTCATCAAACTTAGACCATTCAACTAACATCAATCAATAAATATATCATAAAAGATGTAATCAGTAATGGAATATGCAAATGAATCATGTTAATCAAACTAAAAACCTAGTTACTATATCAATGCGAATAAATCATATTTAATCAAACAAAAAGAATCATATTGAATCAACAATCATATATATCAGTCATATCTATAATCAATCGTATTAATCCATCATATCACATTAACCAATCATATTCAACCACATCAACCACATCACCACATCAATCATATTCAAAGGAAATTTGTGAACATGAACTAGGGTTCATCTTCAAACTATATAGAAACACTAAACTAGTAAACACCAAATGAACTAGGGTTCATCTCCAATCACATACATCATATCGCTCCTAACTAAACAAACATGAACAACAAAAATCAAAATCTACTAGATGAAATAGGGTTCATTTTGTGCCAAATAATGCATCAAATCCAAAGCTTTTTAACTAAAACGAATTGGAGGGATTGATAGAGCTTACTTCTCTCGTTTTGGATCCATCTCCATCTCGATCCGCAAAAACGATGGAGAAATGAAGGACATCGGAAGGGGAGGGGGAGTGGAGGGGATGAGAGAGGCACCTTCCTCTCTGTTCTTCGTGCGGCAGGGAGAAGATGGGGGCGACTGG
>NC_041391.1:578258919-578263173 GCF_002162155.2 Triticum dicoccoides | reverse complement strand
CGTTCAAAGCCCACCGCCAGGGTCCTCGGAGGTAGGGTAGAACAGCTTACCATCTGGGTCCTTGGCGGTAGGGCTGACGGCAGACGGCAACTACCGTTTACTGCGACTGACATGGATGTGTGATCTACCGCCATGGGCCGCGGTGGTGGCCTGTTCTAGCCTACCGCCAGCCTCCCCGATGGTAGAAAAAGGGATCAGATCCCGAATTTTTTTCATACTAGGGTCATATCCGGTTGAACTTCGCCAAAAAGGTCAAAATACCAAATTCGTGTTCCCCAGGCATCTCGCCTTGAATCATCCGCGTGTACTCCATTGTATCATTCCGCATTCAAACATTTTAAATTTGACAACACCTTCAGGAAGGAACAGTGGCTCACACGCCAATGTTGGTGATCCAACCAAACCAAGTGTTATCACCTCGATGAAGATCTTCGAACCAACACCTTCAACAAGATAACGCCGTGCGCGCATCAATCCTACATGATATTCCAGATTTGGCAAACCTTGCAACCACCGAGCCGCACCAAAGAATGTGTGCCACCACATTCGAGAATGCCGAATCTGCTCGCTCCAGCCACCACAATGATGAGATGTCCATCATCGGTGCTAGGATTTCCCTCGGGGGTGCATGGGAGGGGCCGCACATCAAGGACGATCCATGTGTCGCCCGCTCGCTGGTCATTCGAGAAAACACATGTTGATTTTTGTGGAGGCGACTTTGACTATCTGATTACAAGATTTGACGATGTTGCAATTTATGTCGATGAATAACGATCCGTGATTTTACCATCTGAGGGTTTTCATGGAAGAAAGTAGAGAGGCTCAAAGGGATCATGTTGGCTATGATGTTGACAATGTTTTTTTACCAAGGTTCAAGCCCCTGGATGGGTAATGGATCACATCTTGACTACTACCGATAATCATAGAGATTCATGGAGGATTACAATGGTGTTTTCCTATCATATCTTGTGCCTTTGGTGGATGTTGGAACTCCCCTTATGAGCCGATACTAAGTTGGAAGCTTGGTTTCGATCTTCATGCTATTTATATGATTAGGTGATCTCATGGTTATGAGGCACAAATCTCCCGTAACCAAAGAATTCCTAAAGAAAAACTCCTAATCCATATCCCTTACGAGTGCGTACTCGGTCACAAAACCCGGGATACGCTTAGACACTGATGTTGTTGATAAGCCTTGAGTGCGCCCATACTCACCAACACCCCCCGGTCAGTATGGGAAGTGAGGTTGATGTTCAATCGAAGCGGTAGTCAGGAACGCATCATCTGAATCATCCCCAAGCTCGAACATTCTGTCGGCAAGGTTGTCATGGATATAATCCTGGTAATAAGTATAGGTATAGAGATGGAGTGTTGAACTACCAAGGTGCAGATGGGTGATACAAGGCCGTATACAAGTTCAGGACCTCTCCGGTAGAGGCAATACCCTACTACCTGTGTGTGGTGTTGTTCTCTTGCCTATAGTGTGATTACAAATGTTCTGAACCCTCAGCCTAGCATTCAGGACAGTCTTTTATAGAGTACGCCATGCTGAGAGCAACAATGGATGGTCATTAGTGCTATGTATAACGACATATTTAATCCCGATAGTTTCATGTCTATTACAAGTGGTAACGGAAGTCTTAAAAGCCAATAGAGGCGGCTGGTAGTGCTTGGTCTTTATTGCGTATTGGAACTCCATGTGTAACCGAGTGATGGAATTCCCAGACAGCGGGCCTCCAACTGATACTTGTTCCCCGATAGGTGCCCACTTTGTTTGAAGGCCTGCCCCTATTGCTGATCTTGACTGGGTCCTTAGCATACATGGGCCCTAAGCTCTGCCTTACATCATCGTGGGCCTACCTGGTGGGGAATTACCTCATCATTAGCTCCCTATTACTTGGCTTTCGGGATATAGAAATCTTCAACTTGGCACTTTTGTCTCGGCAAATTTGGAGATTATTGAATGATCCCTCCTCTCTTAGTGCACAAATCCTTAAAGCATCATATTTTCCACAATGTACAGTCCTTGAAGCTCAACTAGGTCCACATCCTTCTCAGGTGTGGCGATCTATACTTGATGGGAGAGATATTATCACCCAAGGAGCTATCCGGCGTATTGGTGATGGAACTACCACGAACATATGGCAACATAGTTGGATCCCAAGGGACGGAATGATGAAGCCGGTGGCCTCCTTAGTTGCTGACCCACCGCAACTGGTTTCTGATCTGATCGACCACACTAGAGCTACATGGCGAGAGGACTTGCTTAGACAGGTGTTCATACCCATTGATGTGGAGGCGATCTTGCAAATACCGCTCTGTACACGGCGTGTGGACGATTTCTGGGCATGGAATGATGATCCAAGGGGGCGTTTTTCTGTACAGTCAGCTTATAAGATGATTGTCAAGATCAAGATTGGGCGCGAGGCATGGCTGGAGGAAAGGGAGGATCCTTCCAACTCTGAACATGAGATGAAGGGGTGGAACTCGCTATGGAACATGTCAGTGCCACCGAAACTGCGCTTTTTCACTTGGCGATTGGCGCAACACTCACTCCCTACGGGAGATGTCCTAAATCATCGTCATATGGCCACTACGAGTGCTTGCTCCCTATGCGGAGGGCAGGATAGCTGGCGGCATTCTTTGCTGGAGTGTAATGTGTCTAGGTGTGTGTGGGCACTTTCAGAAGCCGAGATGGTCGAGCACATGTGGGCAACCTCAGAACCTGACGCACGGCTGTGGCTCTTTGCCATGAATGACTCTCTTCCACCGGAGCAATTTCAGTTGATGATTGTTACTTTATGGGCGATTTGGAGTGCAAGACGGAAAGCTATACATGAGGATATATACCAGACTCCGTTTGCCACTGACAACTTCATCAAAGCTTACTTATCAGACATAGAGTTTTTGAAGAAGAAGAAGGAGGAAGCACATGGGATAGCAGTACCACGACCTCGTACGTGGATTCCACCACCAACAGATTACTACAAACTCAATGTGGACGCGGCCGTGTCACGCCCAGGTACGTTTGGCGCAGTTGGTGTGGTTTGCAGGGATGAGAGAGGTTTGTTCATGGGAGCGTCAGCTCTCGTTTTCAGAGGACTGCACAACCCCCAAGTGCTAGAAGCACTAGCTGTTCGGGAGGCATTAGCACTTTCAGAAGATCTCTATATCAACCATTTACTTGTTGCCTCCGATTGCAAGGTGGTGGTAGATGCAATCAGACAGGGAAGCTCAACAGAATTTGGAGCCATTGTCGAGGAAATCAAGACTAAAGCAACTACCTTTATTTCATGTTCGTTTACTCATGAGTATAGGACCTCCAATACGGAGGCCCATAATCTCGCAAAGCATGCGTTATCTTTAGGGTTTGGCCGACACACTTGGCTAGGACAACCCGGCGATCTTCTTTTTGTACCTATGAACATTATGTTCAGTAATAAAGCTTTGTGAGATTCTCAAAAAAAAAAAAAATTAGCTCCCTATTCGTTAGGGTCTTGATACAAAAACTGAGTGAACCCTCAGTAGAAACAGATTATGACTGTACCCTCAACAGAATATAAATTCCGGCATGTACTCAAACTCGAATCGTTGCTAGTTTGCTCATGTAGAGCAAAAACCTACGGAAGGGTTAATACAAACAAGTTATGGAAAAAGTTCGGTGATACACTAATACTCGATCATCTCTCAGGAGAGGTTTATTTGCTATCTGGCTGAGGGCGTATCATATAATCTGAGTGACGATGTTGACATCTAGTCTAACTCTCCTAGAGAGATGCGAGTCTTTATCACTAAGGAATGTCATTCATTCATCATAGTCAGATCCGAACTTCAGATTTTCAGTATTTGGTTTCTTATTGAAGGACCAACCTATGCCACGAAGCATACCAAATTCGCCTCTTGTTTTGGGTGTCGTCGAGTAATCTGATAAGCTTGAGGAGATGGATTATCAACATCTAAGTTATAGAACTAGTCGGCACTGAATGACACGTCACCCAGAATTTCTTCTTCAGCTAGCATGGAACATTTGACTGAGAGTCATCAATGTTAGATACATTGACGGTATATTTTACAAGGGGTGGCCTATCAGCCAGGATGCTCGTCAATGGACCAGACAAAGGGCCCAAGAGATCAAGCATGAAGAGGACCCTTCACCCGATATGAGGCCCAACTTCTGGAAGGCTCTTCATCTTGGCATGAAAGACAAGCATCCCTCAACCGATCGGGTCTCAAGGTCGGTTAGGACTCCTATAA
>NC_041391.1:578242516-578258559 GCF_002162155.2 Triticum dicoccoides | reverse complement strand
AGGCGAGGCCAGAGGATAGTTTGGGGCATCTTTCCATAGACATTGCCTTAGTAGCTGTTGGTGCAATAATTTGCTTCCTTATGTTTTGGAGTTTGTTGACATTAACAGTATGGGACTTATGTGTTTGCTAGTGCACACAGAGTAACAGGTCCCTGGAATCAAGAGGAGTTTGATTCAAATGACAAAGATAATCCCCTACGTGGCAGTGAAGGTTATTGTCAGTGTCAAAACTGGCGGATCTCGGGTAGGGGGTCCCAAACTGTGCGTCTAGGTGGATGGTAACAGGAGACAAGGGACACGATATTTTTACCCAGGTTCGGGCCCTCTCGATGGAGGTAAAACCCTACTCCTGCTTGATTGATATTGATGATATGGGTAGTACAAGGATAGATCTACCACGAGATCAAATAGGCTAAACCCTAGAAGCTAGCCTATGGTATGATTGTTGTTCGTCCTACGGACTAAAACCCTCTGGTTTATATAGGCACCAAAGAGGGTTAGGGTCACACAGAGTGGGTTACAATGGTAGGAGATCTACATATCCGTATCGCCAAGCTTGCCTTTCACGCCAAGGAAAGTCCCATCCGGACACGGGACGAAGTCTTCAATCTTGTATCTTCATAGTCCAGGAGTCCGGCCAAAGGCTATAGTCCAGCCATCCGGACACCCCCTAATCCAGGACTCCCTCAGTAGCCCCTGAACTAGGCTTCAATGACGATGAGTCCGGCGCGCATATTATCTTCGGCATTGCAAGGCGGGTTCCTCCTCCGAATACTTCATAGCAGATTTTGAACACAAGGATAGTGTCCGGCTGTGCAAAATAAGTTTCACATACCACCGTAGAGAGAATAATATTTACACAAATTCAATTTGCTGACGTATTTCGTGGCGTGACATCACACCACGGCCAAGCCTTTACTCGAATCGTTTTTACTGTCCCACCTCAGCGCGTTTAGCGAGGCGGTTTCCTTGGCACGTCTTGTCAAAGCAGAGATCGTGTCCCCTTATTCCGGGATTCTCATCAATACGGGCGTGGGTAACCCAACCGCGCCATTGATTACGGCGCTTGGGAGATAAGCGAGTTTTACCAGGCTGGTGGGGACGCATAGCTTCGTCCGTCCATATAAGGGGATAAGGATCCACTTTTTCACACACGCCTTCTTCCTCCTTTGCTCATCCATTTCCGCGTACTCGAGCTCCAGCGCTCAAGTCCGCACATCCCACCTCAACCTTCTCCAGTCATGTCAGGAGCGGGAGGCAAGTGGATGGCCTCCTCCGTCACGGAGGGGCACATCAAAAAGTTGAGGAAAGCCAGATACCTGCACAACGACATTGCGCACCGGCTTCCAGACGAGGGGCAGCTCGTCCCCACCCCCAAGCCCCATGAGAGGGTGGTGTTCCTCCCCCATTTCCTCCGCGGACTGGGCTTCCCACTCCACCCATTTGTCCGGGGGCTCATGTTCTACTACGGCCTGAATTTCCACGATCTGGCCCAGAACTTCATCCTCAACATCTCGGCGTTTATCGTCGTGTGCGAGGCCTTCCTCCGCATCAAGCCCCACTTTGGCTTATGGCTGAAGACCTTCAATGTCAAGCCGAAGGTAGTGGGCGGCCAGCAGGCGGAGTGCGGAGGCGCCATGGTGGGCAAGATGCCCAACGTTATATGGCTCGAGGGCTCCTTCGTGGAAACCATCAAAGGGTGGCAATCGGGGTGGTTCTACATCACCGAGCCGCGTGACCCTGAATGGGCAGCGGCCCCCGAATTCCGATCTGGCATCCCCACACGGCTCACCTCCTGAAAAGAGAAGGGCCTGTCATGGGGTAATTCGGAAGAGCTGACCGGACTCCAAACCTGCGTCCAAAACCTTGTGAACAAGAGGATCAAGCTCGTCAATGTAGTCCAGGTCATGTTCATCCGCCGGATCCTCCCGTGCCAACAACGGGCCTTCAACTTGTGGGAGTTTGATCCGGCACAGCATCAAACCTTGAGCAGGCTCTTCGACACTACGTACGAAGATGCCTGGAAGGTGCTGTTCAAGGGCGCCGAGGCTCCCGCATCCGCTACCGAAGATCGCGGATTCAGCTCGCAGCGTCAAGCTAGCGAGGTAAGCTATTTTACCCTTTACAGGACACTTGTTTTTCATAGTTTGACTCTATGCGGGATCTAAACTCCCTTACCTTTAACAGGCCTGGCAGAAGAAGTCCGGGCAGGTTAACTGTCCGGCTCCCTTACCAGAAGACCCAGCGGACGCCCGATTGACGGGGCTGCTGGTTCCGGCACCTCACGTGGTGACGGAGAAGAAGGCCAAGAAGAAGGCCACGGGAACTCGAAGGAGTTCCCGGCGCCAGGTGTTGTCGGACTCATCGTCCGATGACTCCGAGGCAGACTCCTCCCGCGAAGATGAGGAGGAGGAGAAAGAGTCCTCTTCTCCAGCGGGGGGAGAGAAGAAAAGGAAGGCCACCCCCACTGGGGAGGCCGGAGGGTCCAAGAAGGGAAGGACCCTTCCTCCGGACTACTCCACCAACGCCGACGACGACGAAGAGGAGTGGCCACCGAGGGTTAAGCCCCTGGCGACATCGTAAGTGTCCGGATACCAGAATAACTCATGGCGTTTCGTTTGTCGCATAGAATCTCCTAACACCGAATATAACCCTGCAGCCCGCCCAAGGACGGGCTCGACACTTCAACGAGCGGCTCCCTGGCTTCGTCGGATGTGAATAGCACTTCACTTCCGGCCGTCTCCTCTCCTCGCGCTGCGGATGACGCCGAGGTGGGGTCCTAAAAGGGGCCCAGCCAGGAGGAGGAGGTCCCGGGGGTGCCGCAAGGCAACCTCCCGGACTTCGGGCACAAGGGGGATCAAACCCCAAAGGGTTCTGAGTCCGGCCCTGGGCCGGACTCCGGACCGGAACCTTCAGTGGTTCCGGAGTCCGGCGGGTGGCCCCTTCATAAGAAGGGCGAGACTGCGACACCGGTGACCTCCGTCCAACTGGAGGCACCGGATAATTTGCTGGAGGCGCTTAACGGCGCCTCCATCAACGAGGAGCACCGCACTGTTATGAGTGTGGTGATCCAGAAAGTTCAGTCCGCCAAGAGCGGGCTGACTGAAGCCTGTGCCAGCCTTCTAACAGGCTTTGAGGTATTATTTAAGATATGTAAAAATATTACCGCATAGACAGTAGCCCCTGATGCTCAGTTTGGTGTTCGGAAAGAAAAGCCGAACTGAGGATCTAAAAAGATGTAAGCAGGAGTCTAACATAAGTACGTCAATATGGGGAATGCAGGCTGCGCTGCTGACCTCTGCCGCACTGACTGCGGAGGTCAATGCATTGAAGCAGAGTCTCGAGCGGTCTGAGAACGAGCTCGGCCTTGCCAAAAAGCAGCTCGAGGACAAGGGAGGTAAGTAATACCTTATGGAAGTATATAAAAGATGTGGTTGCAGAAAATGACAGGAATAACATGAGAATTGCAGGGGCCACGAACAAGGTGGCGACCCTGAAGGAGGCGGTGTCCAAGGCCGAAAGCAATGCGGCGGCGGAGCGCACCGAGCAAGAGAAGCAGGAGGTGCGGGTGGCGGAGGTGCGGCGAGAGCTCCAGGCTCTCGTGGAAAAACACGAGAGTTTGGAGCGTGACTCCAAGACTCGAGAGTCCGAGCTCGCCTCGGCTCGTGAGAGCGCCAAAGCCGCTAAGGCTGAAGCCCAAAAAACCCTCCAGGAAATTGAGGCAATGAAGAAGATAGCGGCGGGTAAGGCATTCTTCATGCAAAGCAAGCACGTGAAAGTGAATTACTTGTTACTTACCCGAATCCGGAGCTCTCCAGGAGCATTCACAGATCTACCCTGCAGTGTGTCCGACGCTGCCGTATTCTACCGGGCCAAGGAGGGGAGCTCGACGGAGAAGGTGTTCTGGTCTCAGTATGCTGAGGCCGGACACCCAGTGCCCTTGAGCGACCAGCTGAAGCAGCTGTTCGAGCTCCATAAGGTGGCTGAACAGGCCATGAAGGGCCACATAGTTCGGCTGTGGCCCGAAGAAGCCATGCTTGGGAGCTACTTCAGGCTGGTGAGGTGGCTGGTGGACGCCTGTCCATGGATTGAAGTCGTCAAGCGCTCCGTCTGCATCGAAGGTGCCCGTAGGGCCCTTGCCCGTGCTAAAGTGCACTAGGGTAAGATGGACGCTGAGAAGCTTGTGACGGACAGACCATCGCCGGGCAGGGAGTATCGCAAGCCCAAGATGTATTATGAGAACGTCCTGAAGGGTGCCCGCCTTATAGCGGGTGAATTTTCCAAAGATGTAATTTTTGAGTAAACTCGCATTTGTTATCCTGTATGCTGAAAACTTGTTCATATGCGCTAAGCAACACTTGTGAATTTAAAATATTACCTTCTGTGCGGTCGTTTATTAAATTTGAGAGATGGCGAGTCGTCGGCTTCTGCGCCCATGCCACGAGTGCTGGCGTGTTCGGGATAAACTTGAGCGCTCTTTTTCCCATTTTTGGGTCCTTCGAGGGAGGCGCTCAACACAACGAACAAGGCAACCGGACTATAATGCTTGAGCACTCTCACTTAGCCATAGAATTCTATAATTTTAAATTTCGGCGAAGCCCATAGTATTCGGAAGACCGAATTCGAGGCGCTATCCACGCCTGGGCCGGACAAAGCCGACTCCTTGCTATAAGCGGCATAAGTCTTTAGGGACTCGAAAAACCTCTCGAACAGCGACCGGCTCTCGCCCTATCATGACGGTCAGTTTTAGCTTTCTCCACTGAGGTGCTCAACCCAGCTCAACCGGGGCACAATCGCAATGATTCTCCCAGCGCTACCTTAGCCGATATAACGGAACGTAAGGTACCAAAACATGGGAGCCGGGCAAACCCAACTATTGACCCAAGACATGATTCGGAGCCGATGCATATAATGCTATAAGTTCGGGGTGCCGCACTTGTGAAAGTGTTCGGACTTATCACACCATATTTTGGGGTACTTAAGCCCCTGGTGTATTTGGCCGTACCAAAGCGTACGGATGCAACATGTCATAAGTGAACAAATATAGATAAAAAAGGAATGCAATAATAGGCAAAAGCTATGCATTATTTATTCAAAAAAGCTGCGGTAAAAGCAGAACGATATAAATAGTGCGATAAGCAAGGGACGGGACTATTTGACATGTCTCCCTCCAGGAGCGAGCTGCGGGATGATATGTAAAACAAGTATACTGCTTGTTATAGAGACCACCTGGACACTCGACGTAGCTTTCTGCTTCCCTGGCTGTTGCATCGTGTGTTCGGCGATTCTACTGTCGGACAAGGCTTCTTGAGAAAGGAGTCCTGAAAGTAAGAGAAAAAAGAAGAATGCCACAATTGGGAGCCCCTGGTGCGGTTGAGCCGCATTCTGGGCATGCCGTGGTCGTGCCCCTCCCCCTATGCCCATGGTATTTCCAGAGCGTAATTATGTACGCGTAGTACTGGTTTCGCAATTTCGCGAGGGCTGGGGTTGGGGCCGCATTGCTACGTGTGCTTGGAACGTGCCAGGCAGTCTTGTTGTAGGTTACTCCGGGTGCGCTTGACGGTGTCCGAACATTTAATAGCCGGACTCGAGAATTGCCTTGAGAGCCTGATTTGTACTTCCGCCGCGAGGGCCACCGTATGCTCCTTCCTTCGGAGAGAGCGTTCGGTGTTTCCGTTGACCGTAACGACTCCTCGAGGGCCTGGCATCTTGAGCTTGAGGTATGCGTAGCACGGCACCGCATTGAAGTTTGCAAATGCGGTTCGTCCGAGCAGTGCATGATAGCCGCTGCGGAACGGGACTATGTCAAAGATTAACTCCTCGCTTCGGAAGTTATCCGGGGATCCGAAGACCACTTCAAGTGTAACTGAGCCTGTACAGTTGGCCTCTACACTTGGTATGACCTCACCGAAGATTATGATGACAAGAGTAATCCCTCAAAAATTGTTGACGCGAAGCAATTGGTTTGGTGCCCGTCTGAAGGAAGTGACTGCGACCGAGAAGATTAAAGACGAAGTGAACACGTAGCATTTATTTCGTTGTTTCTATTCTCTTTATTGAGTCATAGGACCACAATACTATTAAGAGGGGTGTAGCGTTCGAAGCTTTGATTCTCTGATGCTAAACCCAAATCCTATGAAAGTTGCGAGAGAAATCTCGTTGTGTTCCAAGCAAATACTTGCCAGCAAGAGACTGTGATCTTCTTCGCTGCGAGAGATTTGTCTCCAACCGAGGAGTTAGCCTTACTTGGTCCTCAAGTAATGTTACAGTTGCTCTTGAAATACGACCATTGTAAATGTGTCGGTTGGCCATTGGCTGGACCGCGTGTCCAAAATGGTCATTTCCTACCAGGGAAGGCTGCGACTATAAATAGCCACCCTGCACCAGCGTTGTCCGATGGCTGCTCTGTTTGATTGTGAGAAGATTTTTGAGAAACCCACTCTCCAGAGTGATTTGAGTTTAAAATCCACCGAGAGAAAACCCCTAGAGCCAAAAATTAGATAGTGGTTCAACATCACTCGAATCTAAGTCCAGTACGCTCCGCCTATTACTCTTGAGAGCTGCAAACTCTCTAGACGGTTAGGAGTCAATTTTTTCAAAGACCAAGAGTAATTGTGGTTCTCGAAGAAGAAGTATGTAAAGGTTCGGAGATTTCCTCAAGTATCTACCATGAGTGATCGGCATTGGTTGACGAACCAATTGTCGAGGAGAATAGGGCGAAGAGAGTTTATCTTCTATGTTAAATCACCCCTCCAACTAGACGTAGTCCTTGTGTAGAAGGACGAACTGGTATACCAATTTCCTTGTCACCGTCGAGCATCACTAGTTACCTCTGCTTCTCTTATTTACATTCAAGCTATTTCTATCATGTGATTTGTCTTGATGCATGCTTTTAGTTTCCATTCGTTAGTTCATACTCGCTACGGTACTCTATTTACATACGCTCCGCTGATGGGTTTCGAGAGTTTTGATTTTCCAAAGAAATTTTAAAACTCCCATTCACCCCCTCTGGTAGACATACTTAATTCCTACAGTTGGTATCAGAGCGAGGTACTTCTTGACTCTGCTCATTTTGCTCTAACCGCCTTGGAGTTTAAGTATGTCTTCGGTGAGCTACAAGTCACTTCTCAAGATTCCCATCTTCGATGGGATGGACTATCCCTTCTGGAAAGAGAAAATGAAGATTTGTATCCAAGCTATTGATGATGATATGTGGAACGTGGTGCAATTTGGATTCACGGTTGAAGTGCCTTAGGCCCCCACTGACCTCGAGAAGAAACTCATTCAGATGGACGCTCAAGCTAAAGATGAAATTGGTGGCCATCTCTATCATGCTCAATTTCTTCTCTATCATCAGTGTGAAACTACAAAGGAATTGTGGGACATTCTCAAAAAGTTAAATGAGGGTGTTTCAACTCAGAAAGAAGCTCACATTGATACTCTTCAAGCGAAGTTCAATCGGTTCAAGAAAATCGGAAATGAAAGCTGTCAGCAAACCTTCGATCGTCTGAGTGACATTGCAAACGAGCTGCAAGGTCTCGGCGTGAAAGACATCACTAATCACGAAGTTGTGAAGAAACTACTCCGATCTCTTGAGAGCTCATTCGACACTAGTTTTGATGATTAGGGAATGAGCTGATTTCAAAGTTCTCGACTCTGCTGATATCATGGAAAGGCTAAACACCCACGAGGAATGAGAAGAAGAAAAGAGAGATCTATATGGCTCAAGTCACCACAAAAGTCATGCTCTCAAGGTTGTGGTTGACTCTTCCTCAGAAGGAAATGTTGATGAAGATTCAGATGACCTAGAAAGGATCAACAAAGATCTCGCATTAATCACGAAAGGATCCATCAACTTTGGCGGTTCAAAATCTTCATCAAAACCTACTGGAGATTACCTGCTTCAAGTGCAAAAAGCCAGCACATTTCATTTCGGACTGCCCTCTCTGTGAAGCTGAAATCCGTGCTAGTAGAAGATATGATTCAGGAAATAACCGTATGTAGCAAAGGCAAGAGCAAGAACTACGACTCCGATGATGAGAAGAAAACAAAGAAGTTATTCAAGAAGAAGGATAGCTACGCCTCCAAGTCTTCGTCAAGATCTTCCTCAAGGAATCCCTCCAAGTTCTCCTCCAACCACAAGAATACCTCTCGCAAGGCCAAGGCATACATAGGCAAGGAGATGGACTCCGATGAAGAAGAGTCATTTAACTCCGAAGAAGTCGATGAATCCTATGAGGTTTCAGATTCCGGCATGGCTGGCATAGCATGTGCCTCCACCCCTGCATCAAACTTCTTCAAGAAACATTCAAGCAACAATGAATCTCCTGCCTACTGCTTCATGGCCAAAGCCTCGAAAGAAAAGGTATCCTCCAAATATCACAAGGTTCACTCCAAATCAATATTCTTCGGATGAGGATGACCATGCTAAACTGATCAAAATTGCTAATATACAACAAAACTTGAGAAAATTGAGAAAACCCTCATGAAATTTCAAGTGTTGTTGGTTGAGGAGACTGAGAAAAATCAGTCATTGACAGAAGAGCATTCCCTCTCAAGTCACGAATGGATGAACTATCAATTCTTCATGATTTTCTCTCAGTTGACCATGAGAGATTGACTTATGATTACTTGAAAAGGAAACAGGAACTCGAGTCGCTGAGAGAGGCTTCATGAAAAAGGAAACAGGAACATGAGAGATTGACTTGATCAGAGAGAATTCTCTTCTCACCCAACAACTCAAAGAGAAAACTGAAGTGTTTAGACCACCTCGCTTAAAATGCCTTGAACGCAGCAATGCTGAATCAATTGTTGAATCTTCTATGAATGCTAACCCCTTTGTCAAGGAAAATAGTTTTGTGTTTGATGAAAATGCTAGGTTGAAGGATCTCATTTAGACAGGAATGTTCAAGACTTTCAAAGGGCATCAAACCCTCTATGATGTTCTGAAGAAATCCATTCTTCATAAAAATCCCAGGAAAGAAGGTATCGATTTTGAAATGAAAGTGAATGAAAATGGGTCCTACTGGGAACCTGATCAATATCCTCACACTGTGTGGGTGCCTGCCAAGGGCAAAATGCTCGATCCAGCCTTTCTTTCGGGATATGACTCTCCTATCCCTGAATTATCTTATGATGATTCTCTGGACAACTATAAGTTGTTCAAAAACCAATGTGGTGAGGTTGTTGCTCGCTATGTTGGACCAAACAACGGGAATGGCCCCCCAAAGAAAGCTATTCGGGTGCCTACGAAAGCTATGAAATCTTTGCCTGTTACTACTTTACTAACCATGCAGGCAGAAAATGCTCGTTACTTCCTTCAAAATGTTTGACAGAATGAGTACATGCATACCTCATTCAATCACTATACTCATTCATCTGGAAAGAATTTTAATGCCTATTCCTTTGATTATGCTCACACTTCTTCGAGTAACAATTATGGTTATCGAAAGAAATCATATCCTACCCGCTCTCGCGTTTCAAAGCCACCTACAAAGATGTGGGTGGTTAAAAAAGCCTAATTCCTCTGGAGGACTATGTCTTCGGGTGTACCGAATGGATAATGGATAGTGGATGCACTAGTCATACGACCGGAGACAAGTCATTGTTTGTCGACCCCAACTTAACTGCTTCATCTCGGAAGTATATCACTTTTGGCGACAACAACAAAGGAAAGGTAATTGGGTTAGGTAAAGTTGCTATATCCAAAGACAAGAACATTAATGATGTTTTACTTGTTCAATCTCTTAGATTCAATCTCATGTCAGTTGGCAAGCTTTGTGATCTAGGCATGCTAGTTCTACTTTCCATATCCAAATGCATCGTCTTTATGGCCTCTGACAATTCCTTCGTTTTCAAGGGAAATAGAAAGGGTGATCTATATATTGTGGATTTCTCTAAAGGTCCCTCAGTCCAAACTTGTTTGCTTGCAAAAGCAACCGAAGGATGGCTGTGGCACCGGAGAATTGGTCATGCAGGTATGAGAAAATTGCAGACTCTCATGAGGAAAAACATCTTCGTGGCATTCTTGATGTAAAATTCGACAAGGACCATCTCTGTGTTGCGTGTGAGGCCGGTAAATTGGCCAAGAAGCATCATTAATCAAAAATCTGTTTCTGCTCGCCGTACTGACTCCATTGTATATGGCAATGAAGTTCTCTCCCTTGAAGACGAACTCACATATCCATACCCTCGTGAAGAACTGCCTTTGTTCTCGTCAGGATATTGCGCCAAAGGTCCTCCTTTCAATCAGAATGCGCATCCCAAATTCTTTCAAGATAGTCCGTATGATGGACCGCGCACTTCGGAATCGCCTCGCTTCTGGACACAAAACATGCCATCTATTACTCTAAGGTCCTCTATGAGAGCAGAAAGATATCTCCTCATGAGTGCCTGAACATCCCTGTTATGCGCAATATTGGCTGCTTCAATAAATTGCTGCAAGATCTAGATGATTTCTGCCTCACCAAGGTATTCGAATTCGAGCATCCTTGGAACAAAGAGATTATTCTTTAGTTCTATGCTAAACTATATATCTCTGGTGATGAATCCGATAGCTCAAAATGGATTATGGAATGGATGACCAAAGGAAAACGCATCAAATGCACTTCAACAGATTTTGTCTCGCACTTCCATTTCCCTTGCTTTGAGCATGGTGACAATGAAATTCGGGTGCACAACATTGTTGTCATATCAGATGAAACCCTTCGATGCACTATGGATCAAGAAAAGATTCGTGACTACACTGGTCCTCCCCGTCCCGAGCATTTAACGTTCGAGAATCAGACGCTATATCACATGCTCTCTTACACCATTTGCCCTCTGGCCAGGATGAATACAGATAAGTCCATCTCAGATGCTCTTCGGAATACCATCTATGCAATCTCTGAGCGGTATATCTTCGATGTTGAGGACATGTTTTTGCGTATTCTAAAGGATTCCGCTCAATATCCCTTCTGGCACAAATTTTTCGTGCCATGGATCCAGAAAATCATTAATGATGCTATGCGCACAGAGTATCGGGCGAAGGAAAGTTACAAAATCTTCATACTTGTTCACGATACCCTACAAGTCATGGAAGATATTTCTTCGGGTAAATCGACTGCGTCAAGCCCTCACGATTATCACAAGCAATTCGATGGGCAATGTCTCCCTCAGCACGACCAAAAGATTTCGCCTCAACCTCCATCACAACTCAAAGTTAGTTTACGTACTCAACAACTGCTGCTGCAACACATCGTTGAGGATTGACGCAAAAAAGAACATATCGTTCCCGAGCTAAATACTCTTAGCAATCAAACCAGAATCATGCATCTGATTTCGGATGAAAACAAGAAGAAATTGCTTCGCAAGTTCTTTACCGAGAAACAACTCCTGAATGTTAATCTCCAAGAGCTCTATGATTACATTGACAAAGATTTCACCATTGACGATTTCCAAGAATGGAGTGCCCCTCCTCTTCCAGGTCGTGAGTCAACCCCTGATCTTTTGCATCTCAAGCTTGGCAAACTGATTGAAGAATCTGAAGGCACCTCACCGATAGAGAAACCTACCGAAGGCAATGTGCTATCACGTGTTCCTCATGTGGCTTCCCCAAATTTGCCCTCATCCTCTCAGCCCAAGTTGTTATCCCTGAAGGAAAATCCAATGATGCTGAATACGAAGCCAATCCAGTCACTTCCAAAGACGAAATCACCTAGGACAGTTCTTCTGGAGATGCCACCGAGTGAACCAAACTCTGTGTTTTGCACTCATGTTATTCGTCAGCTTTTTGACACTAGTTGACAAGAAGGGGGAGAATTACATCGAGTCTCGATAGATTTGCTTTCTATGTTTATTTGGTTAGTTTCGCGTGAGTTTGAAACTTCTGGCTTTAAAGCTTATTTGCTCTAAGTTGTAAAACTTTCGTGTTGTAATATTAATAACCCCTCCCGCTGCACTATTTCTCTTGAAGCATTTATTTTGTAGGTGGAATTATTATCGAAGTTATGAATGATAGCACTACGATCTCGATGGATTATATGTCATGAGTGTGAATCATTGTCTCAAATGATTGAAATTTCCTCTGTATACTTTAATACTTGTAGGGCAATTAATCTCATTTCTTTTTCTCTACATACATTTAGGGGGAGTCTATTTCATCATCGAGCAAAGTAACACGTATTCACTCTTGTTGGAATTACGTTTCACTTATCTATCTTCACTTTGATGATTATCTGTTTTGTCAACAATTGTCCAAAAAGGGGGAGATTGTTGGTGCAATAATTTGCTTCCTTATGTTTTTGAGTTTGTTGACATAAACAGTATGGGACCTATGTGTTTGCTAGTGCACACAAAGTAACAGGTCCCTGGAATCAAGAGGAGTTTGATTCAAACAAGGAAGATAATCCCCTCCGTGGTAGTGAAGGTTATCACCGAAGATTTTGATGACAAGAGTGACCCCTCAAAAATTGCTGACGCGAAGCAATTGGTTCGGTGCCCGTCCAAAGGAAGTGACTACGACCGAGAAGATTGAAGATGAAGGGAAGACGTAGCAGTTATTCGTTGTTTCTCTTCTCTTTATTGAGTCATAGGACCACAATACTATTAAGAGGGGTGTAGCATCCGAAGCTTTGATTTTCTGATGCTAAACCCAAATCCTATGAAAGTTGCGAGAGAAATCTCTTTGTGTTCCGAGCAAATACTTGCCAGCAAGAGACTGTGATCTTCTTCGCTGTGAGAGATTTGTCTCTGACCGAGGAGTTATCCTTACTTTGTCCTCAAGTAATGTTACCGTTGATCTTGAAATCCGACCATTGTAAATGTGTCGGTTGGCCATTGGCTGGACCGCGTGTCCAAAATGGTCATTTCCCACCAGGGAAAGTTGCGGCTATAAATAGCTACCCCGCACCGGTGTTGTCCGGTGGTGCTTTGTTTGATTGTAAGAAGATTGTTGAGAAACCCCCTCTCTAGAGTGATTTGAGTTTAAAATCCATCGAGAGAAAACCCCTAGAGCCGAAAAATTAGATAGTGATTCAACATCACTCGAATCTAAGTCCACTATGCTCCACTTATTACTCTTGAGAGCTGCAAACTCTCTAGACGGTTATGTGTCAATTTCTTCAGATACCAAGAGTAATTGTGGTTCTCGAAGAAGAAGTATGTAAAGGTTCAGAGATCGCCTCAAGCATCTACCATGAGTGATCGGCATTGGTTGACGAACCAATTGTCAAGGAGAATAGGGCGAAGAGAGTTTATCTTCTATATTAAATCACAACCCCTCCAACCAGACATAGTCCTTGTGCAGAAGGACGAACTAGTCTACCAATTTCCTTGTAGTCATCGAGCATCACTGGTTACCTCTGCTTCTCTTATTTACATTCAAACTATTTCTATCATGTGATTTGTCTCGATGCATGCTTTTAGTTTCCATTTGTTAGTTTGTACTCGCTCATTGTACTATGTTTACATTCGCTCCGCTGCTGGGTTCCGAGAGTTTTGTTTTTTCCAAAGAAATTTTAAAACTCCCATTCACCCCCCCTCTAGTAGACATACTTCGTTCCTACAGTAGCAATCACCACCTCATACTTGTAACCCCCTCACACGAGGCATTTCCACCGTTAATCAAAACAAAGAAGTAATAGGATATTGCCTCGACCATGAGGGCCCGAACCTAGGTAAAAAAACATGTCTGATCCCCTCTTGAACATCTGGCTGCGCTCTCCACCCTATCGAGGACACTGAAATTTTTTGGTACCGCAGTTGGCGCGCCTGTTAGAGGTTGCGCCAGTAGGAGACCAAACACAGATTGGATCTCCAATCACGCCCAACATGTTTGTGTTGGGCCAGAATTTCATCTACGGCTCTCTCACCTTCATCGTAGATGAGATATGGCGTCCCTACACTAGCATGTGGCCCACTCCCATCCAGACCATATTCTTCGGCACGCTCGAGTTCGTCATCAACCACTACGACGACATCCGACTCTGCGTCCCACCACTTCTTCAAGCAAAAGGGGGTAGGACCATGAGAGAAATGACACATGTTCTTGAAGGGATGCCACACCTCCACGCATCTCCCTTGCGTCTCACACGAGCCTGCCTTTCCTGAAATCATCTGAATTATGACTGGGGTTGGGCCCGATTGACGGCTGCTTTAAGCGGTGTGTGGTCCTGGCCTAAGGAGTTGTGTGGACAAACAAACCAGGTCATCAATTTACACTGAATAAACTTATCAAAATCCTCAATGTTTTTCAGTAAGGGCTGCCCAACTTATCTCAATGCCGAGGTAAAGAATGCATTGAATATTACAAATGGATCACTTCCAGATAGATATCTGGGAATGCCATCTGATGTGGGTAATTGCACGAATGGAGCTTTCAAGTTTTTAAAAGACAGTGTCTGGAACAAGGTAAAAGGGTGGGTGGAGAAACTTCTGCCAACGGGAGGTAAAGCAATTTTGATTAAAGTTGTTGCACAAGCGGTCCCTGTCTATTCCATGTCATGCTTCAAACTTCCCCATGGCCTTTATGAGCACATTAACTCGTTGATCAGGAAATTTTGATGGGGTAGCAAAAAACGGCAGAGGAAGCCAAGTTGGGTCTCCCGGAGTACGATTACTAGGCCAAAGTATTGCGGAGGACTTGGATTCTGTGACATAGAGCCTTTCAACCTAGCCCTCCTGGCCAGATAGGCGTGGGGAATCTCAATGGATCCAGATCCCTCAGCGCTCGAGTGCTGAAGGCGAAGTACCACCTTAGTGCTGATGTCTTAAACTTTGAACTGGGCTCGGGTCCTTCACAAATCTGACTGGTGATGGCCGGGATGTTCTCAGCCAGGGGCTGATCAGGCACATCAGCGGTGGACTCACCACACACATATGGGAACAGAACTGGCCGCCGAGACCAACCAACATGAGACCTATAGTGAGCAGGGTTGCAGACCCAGCACAATGGGTCTGTCAATTAGTTCTGCCTAGTGATGAATGGGATCGAGCTGCTGTCTCACAGATCTTTCTACCAACAGATGCACATGCAATTATGTCCATACCCTTGTGCACTAGACACATTGATGATTTTTGGTCCTGGGTACATGAAAGAGCGGTGTTTTCTCTGTTCGATCTGCCTATCGCATGCTTGTTGAAACCAAAATGAGAGAGAAGCATGGCTTGAGGGTCATGCTAATTCTTCAGACACCGACAAAGAAACTAAGGCTTGGCAGAAGCTATGGAAAGTTCATGTTCCGTCCAAAGTTAAAATCTTCTTATGGAGGCTTGCCCAACAGTCAATTCCCACAGCCATCGGCGTAGCCAGGCCCCGGGCAACAGGGGCCTTGGCCCGGGGCATGGGAGCAATTCTCTTTGGTGACTGTAGCCACAGTAAGCACTTTTTACCACCGTTCATCACTGTAGCATGAAGTTGGCGTGGGGCGTTGGTCAAACCTGGCTACGCCTTTGCCCATAGCGGATGTGCTACACCATCAAAATATGTCAACCAGCACAAGGTGTGGTTTATGCGGGGCTGAAGATTCATGGCAACACTCTTTGCTCCATTGCACAGTAGCTCAGTGTGTTTGGGCGCTGCAAGACCCGGATCTGGTTGAAGCGTTAAATAATACCCGAGAGTCGGACGCAAGGAGATGACTGTTTTCCCTAATGGACATGCTTTCTTTGGCAGAGTTTATTCAGGTAGCAGTAACTATGTGGGCTCTTTTGTATGCACGGCAACAGGCCCTTCATGAAAACATTTTCCAGAGCCCGTTGTGCATGCACAATTTCATTATGAGATATATCAGGGAGCTGGAGGAGTGCAAACCTAAGAAAATACCATCGGCTGCAGGACTAACTGCTGAACGATCACAGCAAAGGTGGATTCCTCCACCACCAGGGGTTGCAAAAATTAGAGTGGACGGTGCGGTTTCAAGAAACTATATGGATGGCTCTTTCAGCGCCATTTGCAGAGATTTCGCCGGCCTTTTCTTAGGTGCTTCAGTCATCAAGATTCAAGGGATTATGGATCCTGCTAATCATTGCTTTCGATTGCCTCGGAGTAGTCCAGTGCATCAATC
>NC_041391.1:578212006-578242265 GCF_002162155.2 Triticum dicoccoides | reverse complement strand
TGCATCAATCAGCGGACGGGGGGTGGGGGGGGGGTGGGGGGGGAGCATAGGGAGATAACAGAGACTTCAAGGAACTTTCACCATTGTGCCTTCATCTTCGAGGGTAGATCTATCAATATCGAGGCAAATAGCATCGCTAAGTACCTTTCGGTCTGGATTATAGGCGTTATTTGTGGCTTATAAACCCACCAGACATTCATTGTATCCCATGAACTTCCTTGATTAATAAATAACCAATTTACACTGAAGTTGTGGTTTTGTTTAATGAGCTCCCCAAAGTACACTAGTACCACTCCGGGTCAACCTTTACCCCGACTTGAACCTTGAAACCCCAACAGAAAAGCTTTGTTAGTTCCAACCAGCACTTGCGACGGTACATGCAAGTCCACATTACATTTCCCTTTCCACATATACAGTAACAGCTTCCGACTCTTGATTCAAAACCCAGGAACCAGAGCTCGTTTGAAGTTAAATAAGAAGGAGAATCATTCTCATTTGATTGGAGAGAGAAAGTGACACATCCTAGTTCCATTCACACCAAGAACCAACCGAACCGAACATTAACAATCCCTGTAGGCTGTAGCTCCCCTGCCCAAGCAGCTGCGCCCCTTCAGACTTCAGTTTCTGGACAACTTCCTGGCGCAAGCAATGCCCATATATATACTTCAACTTGCCGCCTAGCTACCCGGCCAGCAAGAAGTCATGGCGGGGAGCGTAGCGGAGCAGCGGCCGTAGGAGCCGGGAGGCGAGAACCTGCCGTGCCGACCGACCGATGGCCGTGGCGGCAGCGGCGGAGAAGGCGGTACGGTGCCTGGGGCTGGGGTTCGACATGACGTGCGACCTCAGGCTCAAGTTCTGCAAGCACTCCGGCGGCTGCGTGGTCGCCAGGAGCTCCCGCGAGACAGCGCCGGCCGCCGTGCCGGGCGTCGGCGTGGTCCGCGACATGCCCGCCGACGTCAAGTGCGGCAAGGGCGACCGCGTCCGCTTCAAGTCCGACGCGCTCGAGTTCAGCAAGGTTAGCACGCCGCATACTCAACGTAACATAAGCATTCGTTGTGCATGATCACAGTTTTCGATCACCCGATCGCCTCTTCTGTTTGAGCTTCCTTCAATTCCGTTACGCAAGATTCGCACATACGTGTACGTTGCTAGTAAGTACTCCTAGAAGGAAGAAATTGGAGCCAAACGAGACGCAATGGAGTGAAAGTTAAGCTATTTTTTTCTGAACGTAATCAGTGGTTCCGCAGTTACAAGTTCTCTGAAACTTTGCCCAAATTGATTAAGCGTTGCTGGTAAGATTAAGTGCAAGAAACTGGAGCAAGACGAAACGCAATGAACTGAAGTAAGATCAGATAATTATTTTTTGGCCGTTTGTCCTTCTGCTGTGGGAAAGTTCTCTGGGACTTTTGCTGAGAAAGCATCGTAAGCAATCAACCGGTTCAAGAATTAGCCGCCGGATTAAATTAGTTCGTCGGAGCAGGGAAAGCAACGCAAGTATAGTACGGTTGGTGTGAATGGTGGCTGCTATTTTAATTTCATTTGTTATTTCGCGAATGTGAATGGTGGCTGCTTGCACAGCTTTCCCTCATTAAGTATCCAATTTGGGGGTGCTGACCACGCCTATGCGGTCCTACGTGATTCTCACGAACTGCGCCAATCATCGACTTCTCCCCGATAAAAACATACAGCCATCGACCGTTCTCAACATTTTTGAGAGAGTTTTTTCCGGCAAAGGATGATATTGGCTTGACATTTTCCGGGAGTATAAGCAACATTGTTCCGTGTTTCCCTCCACTGTCGGCGTCAAATGCTCTGCGTTCCACTGGATCAAAATCAACCATCCAAAAATCAAGATCAGCTAGTCGTAAGAAGATTTGGTTGGCCATAGCGTGTGGTCCTGCTGTCCTCATTACATTATCCACCAATACAACTTCTTTGTTAATTCAAGTCAAATTTGGCTCCACAATTATGGTCACCCCTTGCATAAACAAACATCACCTCGAATCGTGACGGTGCACTAGCAGCTGTTTGACTTTCACCACAAAGATCCGTAAGACGTACATCAACGAACCGAAAGAAAAAAAAACTTAAAAATATACAAAACAAGCATTCTTCGATGTTAGTATTTTCCAAGGACAACAATAGCTGGCGAACGCTCGCTGTTTGGGATGACATTTACAAAAGTTTTTGCTGATAATTTCTTCAGATTCACATGACATTTTCTTCAGAACAATATGATAGTTCATTTTTCTTCGGAGGAAGTCGTTTTTCTTCTAAAACTGTCACCGTTTGATCTCGCGCACAGGGAAACGCGTTCGCTTGCCACCCCCTCCTAGGGACCGTTCACTAGTTAGTACTATTTCCGAAGAAGAAAGGACATATACAAATTTCTGCTGAAAGAGCATATACATATATATATATATATATATACGTGAAAGAGAAACGCGCTTAATTAAAAAGAAAACTGATTTGGCGGGCATGCATGCATGGTGGCGGTGCAGATGTCGGAGCTGTTCAACCAGCGGAGCGCGGTGGAGGGGAAGATCCCGTCGGGGCAGTTCAACGCGTGCTTCGACCTGGACAGCGGGTCCTGGGCGCAGGACGCGTCCTCCACCAAGTGCCTCGCCATGGACGGCTACTTCATCTCCCTCTTCGACCTCCGCCTCGACCGCCGCCCGCTCGCCCTCGCCGCCCACGTCCTCCGCGACGTCCCCGCCGCCTGGGACCCCGCCGCCATCGCAAGGTTCGCCCCCTCCCCTTCCTTTTTCTTTCTCACTAAGTACGAACTACGAAGACGGTACCAGTGCAGGACTTTGACTGGTTCCACGCCCGTGTCGTGCTCGTGCCGACCGGCCCCGCGCACGCAAAGCGGTTCAGACGTCCATACTGAAACCTCTGACCACAAACAGAAAATAACGTGGTTTATTTAGAGCACTGTATTAATTTAGTGCCAGGAAGGTGCTACGATGTTCATTTTTTTCTCTGCTGCCCGTCTTTGTTGAACGTACAGCATGTGGCGCCCCGGGCTCTGAACGTGCCGCCATTGACAAACCGGAGCGCGACACATGCCGCCGGTTTGGTTCTATCAGGCAGACAGACAGACCCGTAGTTTTCAGACAGTGTGCTGACAGCGACACTGACAATCTGGTCGACAGACACCTTGTATGAACCCTCCAACATGAACGAACGTCACTGACCTGTGCATGAACGTTGTGCGTGCGTGCATGCAGCTTCATCGAGAAGTACGGGACCCACGTGGTGGTGGGGCTGAGCATGGGCGGGCAGGACGTGGTGTGCGTGCGGCAGGCCGCGTCCTCGCCGCTGTCGCCGTCGGAGATCAGGGGCCATCTCGACCGCCTCGGCGACCAGCTCTTCACCGGCGCCTGCGCCGTGCCGCCTCCCCACGCCAGGTCCAGGTCCAAGCTCACCAGGACGCCGGAGGCCTTCAACGTGTTCGACGCGCAGGTGGCGCAGCAGCGGCTGCAAGGGATCACCACCCTCGTCTCATCCAAGGAGGTACTAACTGATTAATTTAACTGGCTAGCACTGTCGCTTAGTGATTACCACTGCGATATGGTAGTAGTAATAATTTAACTCTTTTTCGTGGCGTGCAGGGAGTGACGGTGATATACTCGAAGCGGGGAGGGAACACGACGGTGAGCAGCCACGCGGAGTGGCTCCCCACCGTGCCGGCGGCGCCCGACGTGATCAACGCCAAGCTCGTGCCCATCACCTCCCTGCTCCGAGGCGTCGCCGGCACCGGCTTCCTCTCGCACGCCATCAACCTCTACCTCAGATGTGAGCGCACCTACATCATCTAGATGTCGATGTCACGCTCCTTTGCTTAGCCTAGTTGAAGCCAGCGTTCAATAGTGCACCGTAGAAAATTTCTTCTTTCTTCGAGAATCAATGTTACAAGCAAGTACCTGTCCGTGCTCAATAATTGCATTCAAAAGTGACACGTGATCTGCCAAATGACTGTTACAGATAAGCCGCCGTTGGCTGACCTGAGGTACTTCCTGGATTTCCAGCATCACAGAATGTGGGCCCCGGGGCTCGGCGAGCTGCCCCTCGGCCCCTGCTCCAACCGCCAGGGCTCCGGCCCGGCCCTGCACTTCAGCCTGCTCGGCTCCAAGCTCTACGTCAGCTCCAGCCAGGTATTTTCAATCAGAGACCCCCCTCGTCCTCACTCCTACTCAGATTGCTCCACGATTATCACTGAAGAAATATTCGATGATTGATCATGATCATGATCATATGACATAAAAATAAATGTAATGTTAACGCAGGTGGTTGTGTCGAATTTGCCGGTCACCGGGATGAGGCTGCACCTCGAGGGCAAGAAAAACAACCGGTATAGTATAATTTCTCTATAATGAAGTTTGCTTGCTCGTGATAATACCCCAACCCCACGAAATGGAGCTCTACGCGTGACTAACCCAGTGATACCTTCACGTGCATCAGGCTAGGCATCCACCTGCAGCACCTGTCGGCCACCCCGACGTTCATCGCCGCCGTGCAGGCGCAGGCCGACATGGCGCCGGCGTGGCGGGGCTCCGAGGCGGTCACCGACGACCACCGCTACTACGAGCCGGTGCAGTGGCGCATGTTCGCGCACGTCTGCACCGCGCCGGTCAAGTACGACCCGCGGTGGCACCACTCCCACGACGACGACGACGGCCGCCGCGCCGCCTACGTCGTGACCGGCGCGCAGCTCCACGTCATGGCGCACGACTCCACCACCGTGCTGCACCTCCGGCTGCTCTACTCGGAGCTGCCCGGCTACGTCGTCGTGCAGTCCAGGTGGGGGCGCGGCACGGCGAGGGGGGCGTCGGGGAAGTGGTCGTCGTCGAGCTTCCTGTCCATGCCCTTCTCGGGGTCCTCTTCGTCGCCGTCGTCCGGCGGCGCTGGCGGTGGCGGCCAGAAGCGAGTCCCCCCGCTGGTGGTGGCCAACATCAACTCCGGCGTGTTCGCTGGCGGGCCGCCCGTGCCCGTGGGCGCGCAGAAGCTGCTCAAGTTCGTGGACACCTCGCAGGTGACCATGGGCCCGCACGACAGCCCCGGGTACTGGCTCGCCACCGGCGCAAGGCTCGACGTCGACAAGGGCAAGATCTCGCTGCACGTCAAGTTCTCCCTGCTCGCGCCGTCTCCTTCTTGACAGTTCCAGAGTCTGTACAGTTCTCCTGATGCCAAATGCTAACTGAACCCTGTAATTAACATCAAGGCTCCCTGCTTCTCTCGTTTCTCATTTCCCCTTGCGTTTTTTTGGTTCGATCCTGTAAATGCTGCAGTGCAACGAGTGTGAAGTCATACAGTACTACTGAAAAACCAGAGGTATTGTTTTGATAGAGCAAGGAAAAAGATTCATTCATACTGGTCATACAATCAAGCTGAAGTTGGGTCTTTCATACATTTCAAATTTTCAATGCAAGCGCAGGATTAACAAGAACATGTGCAGTGCGAATATGACCTAAAGAGCAGGGGAAAACTAAGCATGATTACAGATCAAGCCACAGAAATACATTCAACGGCTGCATCCAATGCCCACAAGGTTAGTAGTTCGTTCCCACCCCACATGTAGATCAACACATCTGAGTTAACAATTACAATCGCTCTTCGGCGATCATTCTAGCACAAGAATCGACATGTTCAAATATATGTACAAGACCAACAACGACCTGATTGTCGCACTCAGCCGAATATCGTGTTGCGTCTCATTCTGTTCTCAAGATAGAGCAGAAACTTCTTCTTCCGCTTGATGAGAATCAGCTTGTCATAGACACACCATGGAAAGCTGATGAGATGTGGCCGGTGATCATACCCTTCATTGTAGCTACCCCAGAACTCTGGGTGATATGTAACATGATACCAAGCGGATGCCTTGGCGTCTGAGGCCTCATGACCATCTCCGCTCTCATCTGAACCCATCTCGCTGAACCATGACCTTGCTTCCTTCCGCAAAGATTTCACCGCCAGACTGATAGCATCGGCGTCACTCTTCTTGGTAAAATTCTTTGCCATCTTAAGAATGCATCCACTTATTATCTCAGCCTCGCTTTTTATTCCGTAGTGCTCCATCAGATTACCCAACTTGAAGTCATACTCTTCCTTGAACCACACAGCTTCGGTAATGTAGTCTTGGTAGCCATGAACTATCAAATCAGTGTCATAAGACCGCCTTGCCACATCCTCTGTAAAGTGTCCAATGTGAGGGTTCTGCTTCTTAATTTCCCGGTAGAGCTTCCCTATTATTCCCTCGGATACATAGGTAGCCTTGTCGAGCTTCTCCATAAAATCTGGATACTCCTTCACATGTAGTTCAGGCGGAATTTGAGCCGGTACTCCTGTCTTTGGGTAATCAACAGCAATGGAGAAGAGCTCTGCCAGCTTAATGCATGGTGTACTTTCAGCCTTCAATCTTTCCCTATCCGCAAAGACTACGTGCGCGTTGGCAATGATTCCCAGACTCTCGTTAACTATGTAATTTGTGAAATACTCATGTACTTCCTGCACAATATTAAAGTGGTTCCAAAGCAGGGTATCAGATTTGTTTTACAAGATGCTTGGAATTTCCGTGCAAGTAATGGACAATGAGAAGAAACAGATTCATCGTCCTACTTCCTCCGGTCCGAAACGTAGGTCCTTTTAGTCTTTTCAATTCCATCCAAAATGTAGGTCCTTCTACACTCGCAATACACTTCTTCTCATGTGTTCCAATCTAGCCCCACATTAGTTTCATCAAGAATTGAGCCTACAACTGTAGCACGTACTGTATTGGGAGGAAGAAAGAGTACTTGAAATGAATGAAGGGTAACATTGGCATGTTACCACCACCCTTAGTTCATTGTGCTCAACTCTAAAAAGACCTACATTTTGGACCGGCGGAAATACAAACAAACAAATTAAAACCCTTCAGGACTCAGAAAATAGGTTTAAGTAGTCTTTTTTCTTTTTGCGAGGAGAGGTTTAAGTAGTAAACTCTTCAGAAATGGAAGAACCAGAACCGAAAGCTAATTCACAATCAGAAGCACGACTAAATGACAGTTCATGGCAACAGCCAACAGGTGTACAGATGTTATCGTGAATGGCATGAAAAATAAATAATCTGGGCTACAAACATAAAATACCTCAATCATAACATCATGATCTAATGTTTCTGTTGGTGCTGGAGTATAGTCCATAGGCGCCACCATACGAGTTGGAATGAGATCTGGGTCCCATGAAACAAAATATATGTCCCCATCAAGATCACTCCCTGAACATTCATTAGGATGAGGTCTGCATGAACAAAATTCGACATTGATTTCAATAAAGGACAAACAAAACAATAGTACATCCAAGAAAAGAACATCCATGAGGAGCACCTAAACTTCACTAGCAAAAGTTCTTCGATTTTAATGTAGAAAGCTGTTTCACTTTCAACTGACGCTTTCTACCAAATCAGAAAAAAAAACATTATTCTGAAAATGAGATTTTGCTAAAAAAAAGTTACTGGAAAACATAGAAGAATGCATTACTAAATACTTGCCTTGGCCCCAGCTGCGGAAAGACAACACAGTTAACCATGTGGCCCAGAGGAGGACTATGAACAGCCTGGAGAATACGTATATCACCAGGGTGGATGCAAGGGTTTTTGGCAACGACAACTTTTCCAGTTACGATGGACTTTCCACGGTCATTTGCACTATTAGAAGCTTGAATGAATACCTGTCCGTACTTCAGTGTGCGGGTTTCATCCAGGCATCCCATCATTGCTCGTCCTTTTGGGACAAATATCCTTGACCTCGTTTTCAATTCTAGCAGCTTGGATGCTCTAAATGTTTGTAGAAGCATAGAAACAAATGGTTCAACATCAGGCTGGTAACCACATAACAACAACTCTTTAACAATGTTGGTAATTTCTCCCATGGGCATAAGCTCAATTGCATCAATAGCAGCTTGTGGTTCAGCTACCATTCTGTTCAACTGCTTCACAGCTTCTTGTTGCTTCAGTTCAAATATGCTATCTCTGACTCCGAGTGTCGAAAGAAGAGTGATTAACTGCCGGTTCAGGAAACATGGCTGGTACTTGCTGTATGCAAGAACATCTAGTGTGATGTTATCTGACTGAAACTTTGACATGCTTTTTCTTAAAGATAGTTTCCAGTGTGATTTTGGATCAACAGCGACAACACCTTTGTAACCTCCATACCTTATTTGGAAAGCGGAGGGAGTAAAGCAGGTCAAGTTGCACTTCTTAGACACTTCATCTGCAAAATCAACTGAAATGGTTCCAATTCCATCCGAGAATACATACTTTGTACCGTTTGTTACATCTGGAGCTTCTTTCACCTCATGCCTATGCACTTTCAAAGTTTCTGTTGAGGAACTAAAAGACTGACCAAGCCTTGCAGCATACTTTGCCACATTTCTAATATTACGGAAGTTCCCCATCCACTCCCTGATGTCACTGGCAGATAACCCCGGCCGAGAAGCAAACATCCATGCAGAAGTTATCTTGGAGCTGGCTTGAAGAAAAAGCCAGAAATTCGAAGTGCTTGTCACCGATAGTGATGCCATTTGAAAGAACCGAAAGAACTCTATTATAAAGAGCAGTCCTTGTATTATTTCCTGGAGCAGAGCGTTGTGATAAATCAGTTGAACGAAGCTTCTCACAGTCCTCATCGACAAACGAAACCCGAAGGAAGTTATCCAAATCAGCAGCGTAATTCCGTACAACACGATTCGAGACATTAATCTCAGGACCATAAAAGTACACTTTAGCAGGGGTAATTTGCACCCTATAGACATATACCAACCCATCATCATCCAGGCTTATGTTTGGTGATGTTAACACGTAGCGTGATATCTGAATTTTTTTTGTATTGTTCAGATAACCACTTTGTTGGATTCAAACAAGTCTTTTTTAGGTATGACATCTTTTCAAGTGCACGCTTTATATGGTCAATGCATTCATATCCTGGGCTGACCAGACGGTAGAAGTTGTCATCAAGTGTTGGCCCACTAAGTGTCCCATTCTGAACCAAGTGGTTGATCTTAAAGAGTATCTCATAGGGGACATCAGTGAAATGATGAGATTTCACAAGTGGAACAAAGCAAGTATTGCTTGAATATGAATATCCACGCTGGAGATGGAAGACTTCATTGTGTACTTCATAGTAAACAAAGTACTCTCTGATGTTTGGGACATAACAAATATGTGGTAGCTCCAGACATAGGATAGATGATTGCCCAATGCTGGCTGATGGAGTGAAATCAGTTGTTCTGGTCCACTGGTCATCTGTATCATCCCTAAAATAGTTGAATAAAGGATCATTGTACATAGAACCAGAACGGCGTATATTTTGTTCGTAAATTTTTGGAGCAGCCTGAACCTGAGAAAAGGATAAATCTCTCCAACTGAGGTTATCAAAAATCTCTGAGCTTTCAACAAACAGAAACAACTAGATTTAACTTTAAAATGGTTACAGATGTTGATCGGCATTTAAAGATGCATGCAACCATTGAGGAAATACTGGAAACAGTACTATAGCAATTGGTGTTCCCTCATCTTGGGCTATAAATTAAAACTCAACTAGCATAACTTTATATGGATATATCACTTTATCAGTACTCTAGAGAATTATTGTTGTACACTTGACAACACAAAAGCATTTTCCCAGTATATATAACAGAAGAATCAAGAAAGAGCAAACACTAACAACAAAGCTGAACTCTACAAAATTCAAGTGCACCTCCAGCATTCCAAACACAGCAAAATGATCAATTACCAAAAGGCAACAAAATGAAATATAGCAATTATATTGTTTCTGGCACAAGCTGACAAGCAGAAGAAAAGACATGTGTATGAACTATTTTAATATTTACAAAAACATAATTACATCTGTCATGCAGAAGCTGTAATTGTAAAACGTTATACACTTGAAACAATGGGAACACAGTAATGTACTTATACTGTACTCACGATTCGCAGCAACAGGAAAGGAAAAATGATATGCAAGTAAAAATACTACTATGAATTCATGAAAAGCATGTCCAGCATACATATAGTGTTGTACAACTAACATACCTGAATCAGAAGGAACTTTTTTTGCAACCCAGGTGGATGATGAAGCTGGATCTCCCATATGCTCTCGTAGGAGAGTTCAAGTTTGTATTTCTTCGAGTTGTAGATCAGGCAAAAGTCAATCCTCTTCATAGCAAATCCAAACTCAACGGAAACATTTGTTCCGCTCCACAAAACAGATAAAACTCTTTCCTTCAGAAGGCAGCCAAAATGCAGTATTGCATCCTGTAGATTAAAAATTGTAGTTCTTGGTCTCGGAACAATGTCACGCTCTGCATATCGGGCCTTCAGATGATTACCTCCACTCCTAAGTCCATTCCGTTGGGCCGCTTTCAACACCAGCGAAGCATGTGCCTCGGACTGGAACTGAACAATGGCAAAAGATTTCGAGTTTGCAGAGATGTTCTTTGGAGGCCTGAGCTTGATCGCAAAGACGTTGCGAGTACCAACAAATTGTTCCAACAAATCCTTGACATGGTCAGCATTGACAGTTGAAGGAAACCCTGACACCTGAATAGTCCTGCCGCCCATGATGATGGTTCATACCAAAACTACAGCAGTGCATAATCATGATTAAAAAAACAGTCAGTCACTGGAAAGCATAGACAGATCTGCAGATATATGTCAGGTCTTTACGTATTTAGGAAGAAACTCAGGTTGCAATTTTATATTCGAGTTCTTTTATTTGGATCTCTTCTAAACTAATAAAGAAGTAAGGAATGTATGGAATGTCAAACACTGGTAATAGTAATAGTAACAAATAAACAATCAAACGGTTTCACCCAAAACTAAGTAGTACTCCGACCCTAAAAACTAAAAACTGTAAGCAACGGTTTCACTCAAAACTAAAAACTGCAAGAAAAATCCCATCACAATGCAGTAGCATAAACATGCCGACAAAAGAACAAACATCCCACTTCATCAGGCACTAGCAAACAGACAGCTCGGGTAAAGCAAGAATCCAAGAACAGCTAAAAAGGTCAACGACAAAAAATATCCGACCCCAAAAATTTATCGATAAGACAATCGGGGACATACATTTCCCCAGACCTCTACACCCGCTGCGCTTCTTCATCTGCCCTGTTTATTCTTTCCGAAAAGAAATGCAGCACCCTCCTCTGTTATTGGCAAAGCAGGGGCGGGCCGACCATGGGATTTGGGGGTTTAGTTGGATTCCCCAAAAATTCAGGAAGACAAGCCGCGCTCGAACCTGGGCACCAAATCCCGTTGGCAAAAACTGTGATCGATCTAACCTAGACGAAGTAAACTCCGATCGATCTCGCGCGCTGCAGAGGAAGAACCTAACGGAGCCGCGGAAACTGCGAACGATTCGCGGCCCGGCTGCTCAATGCCACCACAGCAGAGCAAAGACGGAAGAACCCCCGACAACGAAACGCGCTCGCGGGGATGATCCGTCCGACCGAGCTAGGGTTCCTTACCAGCAGCAGAAGGAAGTGACGAAGCCGGCCCCGCCCCGGCCCAGGACCGGCGGCAGGAATGGCTTTTTGTCTGCCGCTCGCTCCCGTCGCCGCCGGCGCAGCAGGTCGCGAGGCGGAGAGCGGAGAGCGGAGAGCGGCGGCGGGAATCCGATGGATCTGGGGGAGGGAATCGGGGAGGATGGATGGACAGGGGAGGGGAGGGGAGACGGAGCTGACGATTGCCCGATGGTTTTGTCGCCGAGGCGGAGGCGAGGAGACTGGAGGAAGACTTGAGGAGTGTCGGTCAATGTGGGCGTAACATTTAAAGCAACTGGGTTGGTGGGGCCGGGGGGTGCGGCCGTGCGGGGTATGGAATGGAGTGGGATAGAGGGGCCGGATGTGTCCAAAGGTTCGTTAATTGCGCTCCGAAATCTTCAACGGATAGGCAGAAACAAAAAATCCCATTTACTATTTTTTTTTATTTTTTAGATTTTTACATAATGCACTAGCTTTCTTTCAATCAACTCAATCAAACAGAGAAACATTATCGACAATCAATCCACGGATCGATTGAGGTGTGTTATCCATCCAAAGTGACGGAGGATGAACCCTTGCCATGCTCGTTAGCTCATGGGCAACACTATTTGTGGCACGCATACAATGCTCGATAATAATCTTCTCAAAACTTGTACGTAATTCAGAACAACCTTCGATGATTGGAGTAGCCACGGTAGGAGCAGGGGCTCCCACTATTCATAAAATTCACCAGCACTGCACAATCTGACTGCACCATGAGGTATTGGACTCTAATGTTCGAAGCCAACTCCAGGCCTCACTTAAGCGTCATGCCTCCGTGTTTTAAGCATCGATGATCGATCTAACGTGCAGGTTATCCGCTGCAACGAAATCCCCTTTGTCATTTCGAACAATATGTGTTGTAGTGAGGATCTGCCCAAGCCCCAGGCCAGCTTTGTATCTATAGTGACTAGCAAGAGGCTCATCCGTTGCACAGAATATCAAGATGCATTTATATGAGATGTTTATTTCGTGGAAGACGAAGATGAACGAGGGAAGGCTTTATCTGCAAATGTGGAGAGGGCGGGTATATTTTTGCAAAATTGTCATAGTTTGATTTCTATTCGTCAGATATAGATCGGATGGTCTATATTGCAGGATGGCAGGCACACCATCATCACCAACTCGGTTTTTTTATATCTATAGTGATTACTGTTGCTATCACTACTGCTACATTCAACGAAGGGATTGCTTGTTGCACCACCGGACATGGCCCTGGCAGCCTGAAGCTTGCTTGCGCCCCTGCGAACAAAGGCTCCACAAGTTGCAGAACCGTGCTTGTACAAAAAGGACGCATCAACATAAAGCTTTAACATACTGGCAGGAGGTTTTGTCCATGAGAGTTGAATTGTTGAGGAAATCGTTAACTGACAGCTGCTCGGTTGGCTTGCGAGTAGGAAATTAATAGGCTAATCGACAAGTTAATCAGCCATTTAATCAATTAATCAGACAATTTATTGGTTTATCGGCTACTCGATGACCTTACAATTAGGGGTTAATCGGCAAGTTAACTAGTTAATCGGGCGAATTCTTGAACAGGGCTTTGAATGGAACTGGTTGATTATCAATTGTTTGCACATCTTGCCATAATCAACTTGCCTCCTTACCCACCAAATTACTACAATATGGATTCTATCGAGATAGCTTTGTTTGCTTCTTTGTCCATAAATTAATTCTTCAAGAACATCATAGCCCGCCCTATCAATTTGCATGGCATGTCAATCAGATCACTGATTCCTAGTCTTCTTCAAAAAAAATGCCCATCGACAACCAAACAGTGAGTGTCGATATCCTCCCTGCCCTTGATGGGGCATAAAGGGGACACCTTAATATGGCGATATTCAAGAGTATTTTTAAAGTGAATAGCGCCATATAGAACACACCAAGTGAAAATATTTACCTTTGGCTGGTATCTCCATCTTCTAAAGTTTTTTCCAAAGAAGGTTTAGGAATGATCCACCCTGGCCGGCTCACTTATTTGTTTCATCCTCAATTGTGAATCTCATTCTAAATGATAAGTCGAACTCACAGAAAAGACATTGTTTTTTGTAAACTACCAGGACACAAAGTCTTCCATGTCACCTTTTGACAAGGGTATTTTCACTGTGAACTTCCATGTCACCGTTGTGTCCACGTAACCGTGAGGGCCAAGTCTGATACCAATTATAACGCCCCGGCTGAACCTATCGGTTCACCTACCTGTTCCTGGTTGTTGTGCCTGACTATCACTTAGGATCTAGACTGCCCCCACAGACCAACACTAGTCTTTTCTGTGCACTTTGTTCTCACTCATGTGCACCCTGGGATCGACTTCGCAGTCGATCGCCCATCCTTAAATTTCTCTAATTCGAACATGCTTAATCTTGAGGTTCCTTTCGGATGGACTCCCAGAAAAGAAGGTGTATCTTGTTCATATGAGTAGTATATCATTTCTATTAAGCCAAAATATCACATACACCCCCCTCAAAGGAAGCGGCGCCCCCTTTGGCCCAGCGGGAACATTCCCTTTTGGCACACATCTATGCATGCTAGTGCCAACATCCACATGTGCCTCATATGTGCATCACCGACCCGCACATGCCTATGTAATAGCGAGGGTCGACTCTGATACCAATTGTAACGCCTCGGCCGAACCCACAAGTTTTTGGTCATTGCACCTGAGATGTAGACTGGCCCCACAGACCAACACTAGTCTTTGCTTTTTCTCACTCGTGCTCACCCGGGATCAACTTTCAGTCGGTCATCCATCCTCAAATTGGTCCAAGCCGAGCACGCTTAACTTTGATGTTCCTTTTGATGGGCTCCCGAAAAAGAAGTTGCACCTTGATGGGTATGAGTAGTCTATCATTCCTATTAAGTCGGTGTGTCACAAAAACCTTTGCACACAAAGATTGATTATTCTTAATAAGTCGCCAACATTTTTCCGTCAATAGTGTTAGATTAGAATTGTCAATATCTATCTATCCCATTCCTCCCTTCTCCTTTGGCACACATATTTTTCATCATGCAAACCCATGCATCTTTGCTGATTATAGCCAACCCTCCACCAATAATGCGAGATGGTGTAAGGTCAGCAACCCTTAATGAGGGTTTTGGTGTTAATGACAATTGGGTTTATGTGTCTAACTATGTTTTGAGTATGCTTTCAGTCTAGAAAGAAACATGGTGCTTATCAACGATTCCCTCTATGATAAAAGGAGAAGGAAGACAGCGCGTCATTGGTCCTAGTTGGCTTCCCTACCTGTTGGTGCAATAATTTGACTCCTTGTGTTTTGGAGATTTTTGTAGAAATAGTGAGGGACTAATGCGTTTGCTAGTGCACAAAGAGATTATAGGTCACTGGAGTACTAAGAAGTGTGATATAACCTCTGAAGATTATCATTTGCGCTGCAGTAAACATTAACATCAAAGATTATCATGACGAAGTTGACCCCCAAAAATTTCTAAAGAAGAAATTACTTCGGTACCTAGTCCAGACACGTGACTACAATTGAGAAGAATGAAGACAGAGAAAAGACGTAGTATTTTATTTGGTAGTTCTTGTTGGGGAACGTAGCATGTAATTTCAAAAAATTGCCTACGACCACGCAAGATCTATCTAGGAGATGCATAGCAACGAGAGGGGGAGAGTGTGTCTACGTACCCTCGTAGACCAAAAGCGGAAGCGCTAGTTAACTCAGTTGATATAGTCAAACGTCTTCACGATCCAAGTACCGAACATACGGCACATCCTTGTTCAGCACACGTTCAGCTCGATGACGTCCCTCGAACTCTTGATCCATGTAACACCCACGATGTGGCTATATCTCCCACGTGTCGAAGCACGACTTAGAGGCATAACCGCATTGTGGTTTTGTCGCAAGAAGGGTCATCTTCACACAATCCCATGTAATGAACAAGAATGGGATAAAGAGTTGGCTTACAATCGCCACTTTACACAATGAACATATAATAAATCATACATCATTCAGAGTACACACACATAGTCCGACTACGGACGAAGCCAAAAGAAAAGAAGATAACCCAACTGCTAGATCCCCGATCGTCCCAACTGGGCTCCACTACTGAACAACATGAAACGATACATAGCAACAACCAAGGTCTTCGTTGAGCTCCCATCTGAGCTTGGTTGCATCACCTGCACTGGTATCATCGGCACCTGCAACTGTTGTGATAGTATCTGGTGAGTCACAAGGACTCAGCAATCTCAAAACCCGCAAGATCAAGACTATTTAAGCTTATGGGTAGGAAGTGGTAATGAGGTGGAGTTGTAGCAAGCACTAAGCAAATATGGTGGCTAACATACGCAAATAAGAGCGAGAAGAGAGCAAATGGAACGGTCGTGAAGCTAGCAATGATCAAGAAGTGATCCTGAACTCCTACTTACGTCAAACATAACCCAAAACCGTGTTCACTTCCCGGACTCCGCCGAAAAGAGACCATCACGGCTACACACGCGGTTGATGCGTTTTAATTCGGATCTGGTGTCAAGTTATCTACAACAGGACATTAACAAATTCCCATCTGCCACATAACCGCGGGCACGGCTTTCGAAAGTTTAAACCCTGCAGGGGTGTCCCAACTTATCCCATCACAAGCTCTCACGGTCAACGAAGAATATTCCTTCTCCCAGGAAGACCCGATCAGACTCGGAATCCCGGTTTACAAGACATTTCGACAATGGTAAAACAAGACCAGCAAGACCACCCGCTGTGCCGACAAATCCCGATAGGAGCTGCACATATCTTGTTCTCAGGGCACACCGGATAAGCGAAGCATACAGGTACCGACGTAATCCAAGTTGCCAAGGAATGGTCCCGCACGGTGCTCTAGTTTGGACCAACACTCGGAGGAGCACTGGCCCGGTGGGTAAAATAAAGATGACCCTTGAGTCTGCAGAACCCAAGGGAAAAAGGCTTAGGTGACAAATGTTAAAACCAATGTTGGGCCTTGCTGGAGGAGTTTTATTCAAAGTGAACTGTCAAGGGGGTCCCATAAATCAGCCAACCACGTAAGGAACGCAAAATCAAGGAACATAACACCGGTATGACGGAAACTAGGGCGGCAAGAGTGGAACAAAACACCAGGCATAAGGCCAAGTCTTCCACCCTTTACCAAGTATATAGATGCATTAATTAAATAAGAGATATTGTGATATCCCAACACAATCCTGTCCATCATGGAGCAATCTTCAACTTCACCTGCAACTAACAATGCTATAAGAGGGGCTGAGCAAAGCGGTAACATAGCCAAGCAATGGTTTGCTAGGAAGGATGAAAAGGTTAGAGGCTGACATGGCAATATGGGAGGCATGGTAAACAAGTGATAGGTAGCGCAGCATAGCGATAGAACGAAGCAACTAGCAAGCAAAGATAGAAGTGATATCGAGGGTAATAGTCATCTTGCCTGAAATCCCGATAGGAAGAAGAACGAGTCCATGAAGGAGACAAACGGACGTAGTTGAACGAATCCTCACAACTCCGGAACAAAACCGAAGCTAACGAGAGAAGCAAACCGGAAAGAAGCAAACAATATGGTAAACACACAAGCATATAACATGTCATGATGCACAAACAAGTATGATGCATGTCCGGTTTAATGAGGCATGGCATGGCAATATGCAACCAAACAATACTACAAATTAAGTGGAGCTCAATATGCAACGAGTTTCATATTGACGAAACACCACAATCAATCATTTAGTTCTCTCTCATTTAGGCTAACCAACAATATTAAATGTTGTCAAACATGGCAAGAGGTGAAACATAATTGAACTTACTATTTAGGCAAGTTTAAATGAGGCCGGAAACAACAAACAACAATTCCGAAAATCCCCACATGTTATTTAGCAATTTAATGCAAACACAGTTTTAAGCATTTTAATTGTTGTTAACATGATGTGGATGCCATAATCAAGGTTTATGCAATTTTTATGAAAATGTTGACATGATCATGTTATGAAGTATTTGGTCACCATGGCGGAACGAAAGGGGTGGCACGGCAATGACAACAGAAATGGTGCCACGGCAACATTTTGATGATCCGACAACTCGTCGAGATGTCGGTGCAAAAGAAAGTGGGCGTGAGCGTGTCGTGCAAGGATGGTGGGGTGCTCCCGAATTCCGGGTTCCCACGGGACGGCGGCATGGCAAACGAGGAACGAGCAAAGACAACTCGGACATGGTGCAAACATATGGTACATCTCATACATGCAAGGGCATCTCATCGCGGTCGTCTCGGGTTATACCTTCGAAGCGTGCGTTTCGGAGCGGTTCAGGTTCGGTATGATGTAGAGGAAGTAGTTGTTCATGGGTCATCGTGGGAAGTAGTTGTTCACGTGGCGACGGTAGTGGAAGTAGTGGTACACAGCGGCGACGGTAGTTGTTCAGGGTCTTGGCGGGTCGTCGTGTAGCCGTACATGTTCGTCGTGGTACACGGTTCGTAGACATTCGAGTCATCGGTAGAGAAAGTAGTGGTACACGACCGTAGTGGAAGTAGTCGTACACAATCCGTAGATGTTCGGCGTCGCCGGTAGTTGTACACAGTCGTTGTTGGACTTGATAGATCCGAGGGCTCCGGGCGTCATGGTACTTGGCGTCATTGTGGCCTCCAGGTACTTGCCGAAATCCACATTGGATGTAGTCGTACAGATTTGAAGACGAACTTGGCGCCAAAGTCAAACTTGCCGGTCTTGATGAATCTGAAGGGGCCTAAGGGACTTGCCAAGGCCCTGCCTAGGGAGGTCACCGGAGGTGCGTGGACGCGGCAGAGACGGTGTTGTGCGGACGCGGGCACAGAACGGGTGATGGGGTGGCGAGGTGACCAGAGGCGCGAGGAGGGGATCCTGGTCGCGACAAGAGAAGGCAGCGGGGTGACGTCCTTGTCGGACATAGCTGGTGCAGGCGAACCATGGCGAGGCCGAAGGTGGGTCTCGGGCAGGAGGTGAAGAAGACAGCAGGGACGCGATCTCCAACGAGAAGGCGAAGCAGAGGAGGCTGGGGCACGCGCCGGAATTGACGAGCTCCTGGTCGAGTGGAGAGCTCGGGCGAGGCAGCGGCACCGTCGACGAAGGGAGCAGGAACTCGGGCGACGAGGCAAGGGACCGAGAGGAGCGGGGTCGGCAAGGCGAATGAGTCGGGGACGGCACGCGAGAAGAGCAACGGCAGCAGGGCGCGGGCGAACCAAGGAGGCTGACGGCGCCATGGCCGTGCGGGCAGGCGAGCTCGCGGAGGAGGCGCTCGGGTGCTGACGAGGCTGGGGGCGTTGGATCACGGGATGGACATCGCGGAGGCGAAGAGGCGTGACGACGGCGATTTCAGGCCGGATCGAGGAGGAGGGCGGCGAGGGGATCGGGCGCAGGGGCTCTCCCTGGCGCTGGCAGCGGGCGAGCGTGTGGGGATCGAGGAAGAGGGAGATGGCGGCACGAGGGAGGCAATCGGGAGAGATGGGGATCGGGCAGGGGCTAGGGTTAACAGTGGTTTAGGTAGGCTGCGGTTGGGCCTTGGGCCAACTAGTGCAGCTGCTGGGCTCCTTCTCTCCTTCTCTCTTTTTCAGATCTCTTCCAAAAACAGAAAAGCAAAGATAGAAAGGGAGAGAAAATAAATGAGTGGACAAGAATTTAGTCATGGGGATAATTTTCTCGGATTCGCATAAATGCGCTTGTTCCAAGAAAAATAGAAAGGCCATGATTGAAAGATTTAAATTCAAACTCATTTGAATTTAATTCAAATGGGTTTGAACTAGGACTTGATAAAAGGAAGGTCCAAAAATGTTCGGATTTTTGGTGGAGCTCCGGAAAATGATGAAAGAAATTATGGGCAAGGTTGGAGACCAAGAATTGAGATAACAACGGCATGGGATATATTGCAAGTGGGTTATGGTTAATTCCTAATAAATGGAATAATTTTATTATAGCTCCCTAATAATAGTAGGAGACTTTGAATATGTTTTAAAGAGAAATCACCATGTGAATGTCCCTCGATTTAAATAGATCAACGATCTATGCAATTTATTTAGGTGAGTTTTAAAAATTAAATGACATGCTGGCATGATGACATGATGCAATGCAAAAAATAAAAGAGCAAGCACAAATGAAACAGACGGTGATCACGAAAATATGGAAGTCTTCTAGAGCGTCGGTCTCGGGGCGTCACAACACTCCACCACTACAAGAGGATCTCGTCCCGAGATCTAGGATGGCACCGGAGAGAAACGGAAGAGGAAGAGCAGAGGTAAAACTAAGTTGCTTCTTTGACAAACGAGTGAAACCATGAACCTTGAGAGGTTGAGCAATTTAAAAGGAGTACAATAGAGATGAACGAGATTGCAAACAATCGGTTAGAAAAAAGGAACAAGGAACATTACGGGAACTTGAAGGTTGCAAAGACATGAATCAAGAGTTTAATGGACAAGATAGAATTCGAAACCACTCCGGTTAAAACAAGATGAGAGAGGAAGAATTTAGGCAGCACTCCGGTTGAACATGGAAGGAATAGAACATGAACTTAAGAAGATGGGATGATACTTGATGAAATCAACAACACACTGCCTCCGGAACTATTGAAAGAATGGCACAAGGGGTAAGAAAGATTTCAGACAGCAATCCGGTTGAAAAGAGAGGCAAAACTTGATAAGATGAAAGAACTTGAAGCGGTGACACGGCACTTCGGTTAAATGGATAAACACGAAAAGAACATGATTCTCAATTTGAGATGATGAGTGAAGAGAGCAACATCACAATGCCTCCGGAAGAAAGAATAGAAGATAGATCATTGGAAATAACAGAATGGAGAAGAAAATGCCAACTTCTGCCACAAATGAGCTTGGAAAGCACCCTTCCAAGAAGGTTATAATGGAGTTGTTGGAAAAACCAACAACGAAAGCACAAGCTTGTTGTGGGCTTATGGAGAACTTCTCAAAGTGATGAGGTGACAACCGGCCACTAACAGAAACAATTGATTGCTTGAGATCAATGAAGAGATGAAAACTGCTTTCGCCGAGAGGATAGGAGAAAACTTGGATCATTGATAAGCACCACAATAGCAACATTCCTTAGGGAAGGCTTTAGGTGAAATCTATACCAAGATAACTCCAACAAAGAGATTGATGGATTTAAAATACCTCGTTCTTGACAACATGTGAATCGCGAAACAGGAATGGAAATTGTCAAGAATGATATAACACCATCTCAAAAGATAAGGTAGGATAATTGCACTTTGGAATGCAAGATGAAGAATGCTTGAATGCCTCAAAACAAAACATGTGTTGAGCACCATGTTTAATTTTGAGTATAGCTTGGCGGATGTTAACTTCAAGAGAAATCTTGAAGAACAATTAAAGAATGAAAAGAATCCTTGACAAACCACCATGTAGAGCCTCCATGAAGAACTTCGGTAATAAAAGGATGATAGAAAGAAAGGGAAGTTGAAAATACAAGGTGAATCCTTGCAATGATTTAGATGGAGCTTCGTGATGATATAACCGAGAAAACTTGGAACTCCGGAAAAGAAAAGGATGAAACACTAGAGCCGAGAATTACTTCATCATGAACAATCTACGGAAGAAAAGAATTGAATCACCTAGAGGAAATAAGAATAAGATTTATTGTATGCTTATCCTTCATCAAATTAAATTGATGACAAGCAATGGATTTGACATACTACTTATTCTCATTGTAAAATGATTAAAGATAGAGATATAGCGCAAACTTGAGAAGTTATTGATGGAACCACCGGTGGGATTTGGAAACAACGAATGAATTGATACAATAACAACGGAAGTGGAAAGTTGAAAGAACCACCGTAAGAAAAGAAAAGATAGTAGAACACCGGGAAGAGTTTGAAAACAAACGAAGATACTTGAGAAATTTAGATACATGAGAACGGAGGGGTCATGAACTGATTAGATGATATTTGAACGATGCACCGGTAAGATTTGGAGAACGATATCTACCCGCTGAGAATGAAGGATTATGACATGATGGCCTTCGGAGGAAAGAAACGGAAATAACTCATGAAATGCTCCGGATGGTAAGAAAAGAATTGTCACAATCAAAAATAATTATGAGGATGGCATAAAGCTAGAACCATGAATCTTCAAGAGAATGGACAAGATTTAAGAGAAATCCTTCTTCGGTCTTCAAAATCCGAGAATGACAACGAGAAACACCACCATGAATTGTTGAGACACTCCGGAAGAATGAAAAAAAACAAAGAGGTTGAGCCAACAATGAAACAATTTGAAAGCGATCTTGGAGAAGGCATGTGACTGGTGGGATCCATTCTTACGTCACACTTGAAAAGAATTTGGAATAGCTCCGAAAAAATAAAAGTGTCAGGTAAGATCCTGGGAAAAGACCTGTGGGTTAGGGCCCACTCAAGAGAAACACCGTTGAACGATTGATTGAAAGGGGGGATTGCATCGGTTGAATTAAATGGCTTGAAAGAGAGAAGAAAACCTCGAAATAACTCGAACGGATTAAGAATGGACACACAAATCTTCTGAGATATCTTCAACACTCTGGAACAAATGAATAGCAAGAGGTGAGTGATTGATAGGTGCACCGGTATGAGAAAGCATTTGACACGAGGAAAAGAGTATGATCAACACTGCAAGTTTGAATTGGATCCACCGGAGAAGAAACAACAATGAAGGATGATGAACTTGAAACTGTTGAGCATCTTCATGGGAAATCACCGGATAAGAACATAGAAAGAAATGAATGAAGAGACTTCTCACAAATAAAAGGATACATGATTAAGAAATCTGAGTCCTTGAAGAAAAATGGTGGGAGGGTGGGTAAACGAAGGCAACTTGCGGCAGATGGAATGAATACCGTTGAGAAAACTTAGAATTGATCTTGCGGATGTTGAAATGATCGGATCCACTTGAAGAGAAGCACACCGGTTGGAAAGAATTGACATGACAATCTCGATGATCAAGAAGGATTAGTATTCCCATAAAAATATGAGAACACCATTTAGGGAAGGTATGGATCAACAATTGACATCGAAGCAACTCAAATACCACAACTCAAAACAAAACAAAGGATTTGGCTTGCAGAATAAGCCAGAAACAAACATATGATAGATCCCATATCGTATCATGTGTCTGTTTGAAAGATAAAACTAGAGCTACTTGAATTCCCACCTATAAAACTCCCGAAACTTTCTGGTTATGCAATCTGGTGTTAGGGATACAGGGGAAGCAATATATCTCACCCAAACTAACAATCCCTACATCCAGCTGTATCCATCCGTCAACACATAACCAAGAAACCTTCGGAAATCGTGTACCTCAACCTTCGAAAAGCATCCGTTATACGAGCTATGGAAATACTCCCGAACTCCCGCCCCAGTACTGGGTGGCGTCGAGGTTATCTCACCAACAACTGCATAAAAGAGATTTTTGATGTCGGCAAAACTCAGGTATTCCAGAACTGCAATGATAAAATTGTGACGACAACACCTCGGAGCTCAACTCCCCGGGTCACTGCCACATAAAATACAGGAGGCACCAAGAACAATGTTCTTGTCACAAAACCATCGGAACGATTCCAAGATACCCGCGTGATCCTAAAAAAAATTTAGTGAAATTTGAGGAGAGGAAAGTCAAAACATCTACGTCAGGAGACCTCACCAGAGCGACGAAGGGACTGAGGAGTAAAAAGAATCCTACTCTCCGATATATATAATCCTAAGACTCAAAAAATTTTTGTTCTAGACTCAACAACGCCAGCAAACAATCAAGCAGGGGGCTCCTAAGTCAGGGATGGCTCTGATACCAACTTGTAACACCTAAGATGCGGCTATATCTCCCACGTGTTAAAGCACGACTTAGAGGCATAACCGCATTGTGGTTTTGTCGCAAGAAGGGTCATCTTCACACAATCCCATGTAATGAACAAGAATGGGATAAAGAGTTGGCTTACAATCGCCACTTCACACAATGAACATATAATAAATCATACATCATTCAGAGTACACACACATAGTCCGACTACGGACGAAGCTAAAAGAAAAGAAGATAACCCAACTGCTAGATCCCCGATCGTCCCAACTGGGCTCCACTACTGAACAACATGAAATGATACATAGCAACGACCAAGGTCTTCGTTGAGCTCCCAACTGAGCTCGGTTGCATCACCTGCACTGGTATCATCGGCACCTGCAACTGTTGTGATAGTATCTGGTGAGTCACAAGGACTCAACAATCTCAAAATCCGCGAGATCAAGACTATTTAAGCTTATGGGTAGGAAGTGGTAATGAGGTGGAGTTGCAGCAAGCACTAAGCAAATATGGTGGCTAACATACGCAAATAAGAGCGAGAAGAGAGCAAACGGAACGGTCGTGAAGCTAGCAATGATCAAGAAGTGATCCTGAACTCCTACTTACGTCAAACATAACCCAAAACCGTGTTCACTTCCCGGACTCTGCCGAAAAGAGACCATCACGGCTACACACGCGGTTGATGCGTTTTAACTCGGATTTGGTGTCAAGTTATCTACAACCGGACATTAACAAATTCCCATCTGCCACATAACCGCGGGCACGGCTTTCGAAAGTTTAAACCCTGCAGGGGTGTCCCAACTTAGCCCATCACAAGCTCTCACGGTCAACGAAGGATAGTCCTTCTCCCAGGAAGACCCGATCAGACTCGGAATTCCGGTTTACAAGACATTTCGACAATGGTAAAACAAGACCAGCAAGACCACCCGCTGTGCCGACAAATCCCGATAGGAGCTGCACATATCTTGTTCTCAGGGCACACCGGATAAGCGAAGCATACAGGTACCGACGTAATCCAAGTTGCCAAGGAATGGTCCCGCACGGTGCTCTAGTTTGGACCAACACTCGGAGGAGCACTGACCCGGGGGGTAAAATAAAGATGACCCTTGAGTCTGCAGAACCCAAGGGAAAAAGGCTTAGGTGGCAAATGTTAAAACCAATGTTGGGCCTTGCTGGAGGAGTTTTATTCAAAGCGAACTGTCAAGGGGGTCCCATAAATCACCCAACCATGTAAGGAACGCAAAATCAAGGAACATAACACCGGTATGACGGAAACTAGGGCAGCAAGAGTGTAACAAAACACCAGGCATACGGCCGAGTATTCCACCCTTTACCAAGTATATAGATGCATTAATTAAGTAAGAGATATTGTGATATCCCAACACAATCCTGTCCATCATGGAGCAATCTTCAACTTCACCTGCAACTAACAATGCTATAAGAGGGGCTGAGCAAAGCGGTAACATAGCCAAGCAATGGTTTGCTAGGAAGGATGAAAAGGTTAGAGGCTGACATGGCAATATGGGAGGCATGGTAAACAAGTAATAGGTAGCGCAGCATAGCGATAGAACGAAGCAACTAGCAAGCAAAGATAGAAGTGATATCGAGGGTAATAGTCATCTTGCCTGAAATCCCGATAGGAAGAAGAACGAGTCCATGAAGGAGACAAACGGACGTAGTCGAACGAATCCTCACAACCCCGGAATAAAACCGAAGCTAACGAGAGAAGCAAACCGAAAAGAAGCAAACAATATGGTAAACACACAAGCATAAACATGTCATGATGCACAAACAAGTATGATGCATGTCCGGTTTAATGAGGCATGGCATGGCAATATGCAACCAAACAATACTACAAATTAAGTGGAGCTCAATATGCAACGAGTTTCATATTGACGAAACACCACAATCAATCATTTAGTTCTCTCTCATTTAGGCTAACCAACAATATTAAATGTTGTCAAACATGGCAAGAGGTGAAACATAATTGAACTTACTATTTAGGCAAGTTTAAATGAGGCCGGAAACAATAAACAACAATTCCAAAAATCCCCATATGTTATTTAGCAATTTAATGCAAACACAGTTTTAAGCATTTTAATTGTTGTTAACATGATGCGGATGCCATAATCAAGGTTTATGCAATTTTTATGAAAACGTTGACATGATCATGTTATGAAGCATTTGGTCACCATGGCGGAACGAAAGGGGTGGCACAGCAACAACAACGGAAATGGTGCCATGACAACATTTCGATGATCCGACAACTCATCGAGATGTCGGTGCAAAAGAAAGTGGGCGTGAGCGTGTCATGCAAGGATGGTGGGGTGCTCCCGAATTCCGGATTCCCACGGGACGGCGGCATGGCAAACGAGGAACGAGCAAAGACAACTCGGACATGGTGCAAACATATGGTACATCTCATACATGCAAGGGCATCTCATCGCGGTCATCTCGGGTTATACCTTCGAAGCGTGCGTTTCGGAGCGGTTCAGGTTCGGTACGATGTAGAGGAAGTAGTTGTTCACGGGTCGTCGTGGGAAGTAGTTGTTCACGTGGCGACGGTAGTGGAAGTAGTGGTACACGACGGCGGCGGTAGTTGTTTAGGGTCTTGGCGGGTTGACGTGTAGCCGTACATGTTCGTCGTGGTACACGGTTCGTAGACGTTCGAGTCATCGGTAGAGGAAGTAGTGGTACACGGCCATAGTGGAAGTAGTCGTACACAATCCGTAGATGTTTGGCGTCGCCGGTAGTTGTACACAGTCGTTGTTGGACTTGATGGATCCGAGGGCTCCGGGCGTCATGGTACTTGGCGTCATTGTGGCCTTCAGGTACTTGCCGAAATCCACATCGGATGTAGTCGTACAGATTTGAAGACGAACTTGGCGCCAAAGTCAAACTTGCCGGTCTTGATGAATCTGAAGGGGCCTAAGGGACTTGCCAAGGCCCTGCCTAGGGAGGTCACCGGAGGTGCGTGGACGCGGCAGAGACGGTGTTGCATGGACGCGGGCACAGAACGGGTGATGGGGTGGCGAGGTGACCAGAGGCGCGAGGAGGGGATCCTGGTCGCGACAAGAGAAGGCAGCGGGGCGACGTCCTTGTCGGACATAGCTGGTGCAGGCGAACCATGGCGAGGCCGAAGGTGGATCTCGGGCAGGAGGTGAAGAAGACAACAGGGATGCGATCTCCGACGAGAAGGCGAAGCAGAGGAGGCTGGGGCACGCGCAGGAATTGACGAGCTCCTGGTCGAGCGGAGAGCTCGGGCGAGGCAGCGGCACCGTGGACGAAGGGAGAAGGAACTCGGGCGACGAGGCATGGGGCCGAGAGGAGCAGGGTCGGCAAGGTGAATGAGTCGGGGACGGCACGCGAGAAGAGCAACGGCAGCAGGGCGCGGGCGAACCAAGGAGGCCGGCGGCGCCATGGCCGTGCGGGCAGGCGAGCTCGCGGAGAAGGCGCTCGGGCGCTGACGAGGCTGGGGGCGTTGGATCACGGGATGGACATCGCGGAGGCGAAGAGGCGCGACGACGGCGATTTCAGGCCGGATCGAAGAGGAGGGCGGCGAGGGGATCGGGCGCAGGGGCTCTCCCTGGCGCTGGCAGCGGGCGAGCGTGTGGGGATCGAGGAAGAGGGAGATGGCGGCGCGAGGGAGGCAATCGGGAGAGATGGGGATCGGGCAGGGGCTAGGGTTAACAGTGGTTTAGGTAGGCTGCGGTTGGGCCTTGGGCCAACTAGTGCAGCTGCTGGGCTCCTTCTCTCCTTCTCTCTTTTTCAGATCTCTTCCAAAAACAGAAAAGCAAAGAAAGAAAGGGAGAGAAAATAAATGAGTGGACAAGAATTTAGTCATGGGGTTAATTTTCCCGGATTCGCATAAATGCGCTTGTTCCAAGAAAAATAGAAAGGCCATGATTGAAAGATTTAAACTGAAACTCATTTGAATTTAATTCAAATGGATCAAACCCTAACAAAACTAACTCGATTACATGGTAAATCTCATCCAACCCATCACCGTCCAGCAAGCCTACGATGGGATTACTCACGCGCAGCGGTGAGCATCATGAAATTGGTGATGGAGGATGGTTGATGATGATGATGGCGACGGATTCCCCTCTCCGGAGCCTCGAACGGACTCCAGATCAGCCCTCCTGAGGAAGATTAGGGCTTGGCGGCGGCTCCGTATCGTAAAACATGTTGAATCCGTCTCTCTGATTGTTTTCTCCCCGAACGTGAATATATGGATTTGGAGTTGAGGTCGCTGGAGGTCCAGGGGGCCCATGAGGCAGGGGGCGCGCCCTGCACCCTCGTGGACAGGGTGTGGGCCCCCTTACATTGATTCTTTCGCCAATATTTTTTATTAATTCCAAAACGTGTCTTCGTGGATTTTCAGGCCCTTCCGAGAACTTTTATTTCTGCACAAAAATAACACCATAGCAATTCTGCTGAGAACAACATCAGTCCGGGTTAGTTCCATTTAAATTATGCAAGTTAGGGTCCAAAACAAGGGCAAAAGTGTTTGAAAAAGTAGATACGTTGGAGACGTATCAACTCCCCCAAGCTTAAACCTTTGCTTGTCCTCATGCAATTCAGTTGACAAACTGAAAGTGATAAAAAAACGTTTACAAACTCTGTTTGATCTTGTTATTGCAAATATGTAAAGCCAGCATTCAAGTTTTCAGCAAAGATTATGAACTAACCATATTCATAATAACATTTAGGTCTCACATTTACTCATATCAATGGCATAATCAACTAGCGAGCAATAATAATAAATCTCGGATGACAACACTTTCTCAAAAAAAATCATAATGTGATATAACAAGATGGTATCTCGCTAGCCATTTCTTAGACTGCAAAACATAAATGTAGAGCACCCCTGAAGTTCAAGGACTGACTAAACATTGTAATTCATGGCAAAAGAGATCCAGTCACAGTCATACTCAATGTAAATTAATAGCAATGCATACAAATGACAGCGGTGCTCTCCAACAGGTGCTTTAGTAAGAGGATGATGACTCAACATAAAAGTAAATAGATAGGCCCTTCGCAGAGGGAAGTAGGGATTTGTAGAGGTGCCAGAGCTCGAATTTTGAAATAGAGATAAATAATATTTTGAGTGACATACTTTCATTGTCAACATAACAACCAAGAGATCTCGATATTTTTCATGTTACATACATTATAGGCGGTTCCCAAACAGAATGGTAAAGTTTATACTCCCCCACCACCAACGAGCATCAATCTATGGCTGGCCTGAAACAACGGGTACCATCCAACTAACAACAATCCCGGGGGAGTTTTCTTTGCAATTATTTTGATTTGATTTGAGCATGGGACTGGACATCCTGGTTACCGGCCATTTTCTCGTGAATGATGAGCGGAGTCCACTCATCGTGAGAATAACCCACCTAGCATGGAAGATATAGACAGCCCTTAGTTGATACATGAGCTATTCGAGCATACAAAACAAAATTTCATTTGAAGGTTTAGAGTTTGGCACATATAAATTTACTTGGAATGACAGGTAAATACTTCATATATGAAGGTATGGTGGACTCATATGGAATAACTTTGGGGTTTATGGAAGTTGATGCACAACCAATATTCCCGCTTAGTACAAGTGAAGACTAGAAAGAGACTGGGAAGTGACCAACTAGAAAGCGACAACAGTCATGAACATGCATTAAGATTAACCAACAATGAGTGCAAGCATGAGTAGGATACAAATCACCATGAACATAAATATCGTGAAGACTATATATGTTGATTTTTTTTCAACTACATGCGTGAACATGTGCCAAGTCAAGCCACTTGAATCATTCAAAGGAGGATACCACCCTATCATACCACATCATAACTATTTTAATAGCATGTTGGCACGCAAGACAAATCATTATAAACTCCTAGCTAATTAAGCATGGCATAAGCAACTATAATCTCTAATTATCATTGCAAACATGTTTCATTCATAATAGGCTGAATCAGGAACGATGGACTAATCATATTTATAAAAACAAGATAGGTCGAGTTCATACCAGCTTCTCTCATCTCAATCAATCCATCATATATCATCATTATTGCCTTTCACTTGCACGACCGAACAGTGTAAATAATAATAATTGTGCACGTCCATTGGACTAAGCTGAAATCTGTAAACATTTAATTCAAAGGAGAAGACAAAGTAATATGAGCTCTTGGTTAGATCAACAATAATGCATATGAGAGTCACTCAACATTTTCATCGTGGTCTTCTCCTCTCGACCCCAAAAGAAAAGAAAAGAACTAAAACTATTTATACGGGAAAGCTCCCAACAAGCAAAAGAAGAACGGGAAATCTTTTTGGGTTTTCTTTTAGCATTACTACTACAAGCATGGAAAGTAAACTAGCTAAAGGTTACAATTGTGACGCCCGGTTAATCATGCTACAGTAATTTCATGCCTAATGATGCCATGTCATCATATTAAGTTGCTAATCCTCACTTAGTTTCAAACCAAACTCAAATTCAAGTTTCAAACACATGTCAAACTTTTATTTCTACAAACTGTCAAGTGAAAATGTTTGTTGGGTTCCAGATTTTCACTAACTAATTGTCATGTGAGAATTAACATCTTTCAGAATGTAAAAATGCCCCTGGACATTAAAACAGTGGACTAATACTACCTTTTTATCCCAGTTAAGAATAAACTCAAACTTAATAAATTATTTTGGGCCCAAACTTTTTGTGGCAGTGCAAAATAATGCATAGTAATTATATGGCAAGGTTTCACATTTTTATAAAAGTAATTTGATGCAAAAATAAAATACAAAATAGTAGCTAGATAAGAAACAGAAAAAAATTAAAAGGAAAAATGGAAAATAAGAGACCTAATCTACTGGGCCACTTGGCCCATCTAGCAAAAACGGACGAGCCACCCCCTC
>NC_041391.1:578106344-578211653 GCF_002162155.2 Triticum dicoccoides | reverse complement strand
CGCCCCCCTCGAAACCCTAGATCGATCTTCCCCGTTTCCCCATGCCGCCGCACTCTCTCCCACTCACGCCCGAGCTGCGTCCCCCATGGCCATCCCGGTTCTCGCGGCCACCGAGCTCCCTGCCGGCTAGTTGTGTGCCTGGGTGCCCCGTCTCCTTCCTCTACATCGACTACGCCCTCGTGGACAAGCAAGGGAGCCACAACAGTGCCGGATCGAGTCATCTTCCTCGGCCACGGCCCTGTACGAGCTCGCCATCGGCCCTCCCGCGGTGAGCAGCGCCGATCCCCCGCCTTTTCCCCTCGATTCGTTGTCGTAGCCGCCGTCCCCGAGTTCGTTCGAGCTCCCGCGTACGCGTACGCGGACGTGCGTGCTTGAGCCGCTGCTGCTAGTGCCTGCTCAGCACTGCTCCTGCTGCTGCACTGCTGCTCCCTGGCCGCGCCCTCCCAGCTGCCCGCGACCGCGCACAGCCGTGCTCGCCGCAACTGCCTGCTGTCGTTGCCGCCGCTACCTGCTGGCTGAGTGGCTGTTGCGTTGCTGCATGCTGCTGCCCGCACCACGCCCTGCTAGCGCCCGAGCTGCACCGGCCCTGCGCACACGCACGCACCAGCCCGCTTGCTTGCAACCACGGGCTGCTGCTCCTAGCCACCACCTATGCGAGCCCTTTTGGCCATGCTGCCGTGCGCTCATGCGCGTGCATGCCCAACCATGGGCATGGCTGTGCCTCTGGCCGGCCCGTTTAATTAGACTAGGATTAGCATTTGATTAGTTTAGTGTTTATTTAATTTAGCTTTGTCTCAAAAAAAATTAATTTAGCTAGGGCTAATTTAGTCTATGCCATGTGGACCCTAGCTTAGTTAACTCCATTAATTTAATCCAACTTAAAGTAAGTCAATGACATGTAGGTCCCCTAGAGATTAAAATCAATAACCAAAATAAAGTTAGCTACTGTCTATGACAGCTGGGTCCCACTCACACTATTCACTTTGACCGGTCAACTCTGACTGGGTTGTTGACTTGGTCAACTGGGACCCATGGCCCGCTTGTCATCCTCTGTATACACAGAGCTGGGTACCGGTAGCAATTTGTTATTAATTTTCGAATTAATACTAATTTTAGAATATTCCTAAAACTTTAGAAAATCATATAAAATAATTCGTAACTCGGATGAAAAAGTTTTATACATGAAAGTTACTCAGAACGACGAGGCGAATCCGAATACGCGGTCCGTTCATCCGTCACACGTCTCTAGCATAGCAAACATGCAACCTTCCTCCTTCGGTTTGTTTGTCCGAAAATACCAGACTTCGGGAAAGCATTCCCGAATGTTGCCCCCCTTCGCCAATAGCGTGTATGGCCGCGTTAGAACACCTCTAGCACTGCTTATTGTCTCGTTATGCATATGTTTGCGTGTATTTACTGTTTCTACCCCCTCTTCTCTTCGGTAGACCCCGAGACCGCTGTTGATGCCATTATGTTCGACTACGTCGATGACGCCACTTCTTCCCTTTCAGCGGAGCTTCCAGGCAAGCCCCCCCCCCCCCTTTAACCATCCCGATATCGCCCATTCCATTATCTCATGCTTGCATTAGATTTTGCTACTATAATTGATTGCTCATATTCTGATGCATAGTCTGCTTTTGTACCTGTTGTTGTACCTTACCTGCTTATCCTAAACTGCTTAGTATAAGTTGGTTAGTGACCCATCAGTGACCCCCACCTTGTCCTTGTCGCCCCTGCTTCATCATTGATGCCTCGATCAAAATGATCGACGACCAGAGCCCGACACCTCACATCACATCACGCCCTTTTTGTTACTCGACTCTGCAGAGCTACTATCGAGTGCCGGGGGTGGTACCTCATACACCACTCCTGATGAGATCTCTGTAGTGTAGCTATTCGGTCGTGGTCATCGACGGTGATTTCTCCTTAACCACTTCCGATACGACTCTGTCGTGCAACCCCTCAAGTGTGAACCTCGAGGGTGGTTCCTCTTACGTTCACCTTGATGATTACATCGAGTGGAATCCACCGAGGGTGATTCCTCGGGTTTCCCCCTTGATGTTTGGACACACGGTTACCCGAACTTTACTTGAGACCATTGTTGAAGTTGGGTCGGCCCTGAGGGGTACCCGCGAGTTGATGTGAAAGTCGGGCGGGCCCGTAGAGCACCCGCGAGTTTTCCATGTGGCACGGCCGGGCAGTCTGGGCCCTTGCTGTAAGTCCACGAGACGGGGCGACGGGGTCACATTATCGTGAGTCTCTGCTCGTCTCCGTGAGCCCCCAATGCACTAACAGGTTTGGGTATTTGTTCTGAGTTGGCCTCTGGCCTTTACGCACTAACCACCACGAGAGAATAGTTATGGGCCTCGATGTCGCAGTATCAGCCGAAGCTTTGTCAGATGTCCAGTTCAGCAGTGCGGCACGATCATATCGTGTTGGTCATCCGAGGCGGTGCTGGTATCCACCCTGCTCGCAACGACCTGGAGTGCTGCGGGCAATGGGCCCAAGAGCCCAAAGTGCTTAGGATGTAGATCGGCGGGGACCTCCCCATTGAGCCTAGGTAGGGCTACGACATGTTGATCTTTTGAGGCCGGGCATTGACCCAACAAAGTGTGTCCGGCCAGAGTAATCAAGTGTGTTGGGTAACGTGGTGCACCCCTGTAGGGAAGTTATATATTCGAATACCGTGTCCACGGTAATGGACGTTCAGACTTATATCCTGATCTTATATAACTAGAAATGGATACTTGAGATATGTGATGGATATGTGGCTCCGAGATTGCTTTCCCGCAGGGAGTCGGTGAAGGATCTTTGGGCGTTGTTGTTACAACATGCTTGTTAATTAAACTGCTATTCTTTTCTCTTCTATATGCCGCAAGATGCTTGGAGCTGCTTGAAGATGCTAGTCTTCGATAGGCTAGGCCTTCCCCCTCTATTCTGGCATTCTGCAGTTCAGTCCACAGATACAAACCTTCCTTTTGATACCAATGCATACTTAGTATAGATCTGATGCTTGCGAGTACTTTAGATGGGTACTCACAGTTGCTTTGCTATCCTTTTCCCCCCTTCTTTCTTCTTTCCGGTTGATGCAACCAGATGATGCATCCCTGGATCCAGATGCCACCGCCGATGGATGCTACTACACGGAGGCCGCCACCAACCAGGAGTAGTTAGGAGGTCCCAGGCAGGAGGCCTTGCCTCTTCGATCGTTGTTGCTTTTGTGCTAGCCTTCTTAAGACATCCATGTTTAACTTATGTCTGTACTCAGATATTGTTGCTTCCGCTGACTCTTGTGTATCGAGCTCTATATTCGAGCCCTCGAGGCCCCTGGCTTGTAATATAAAGTTTGTATTATTTTATTTCTGTCTAGAGTTGTGTTGTGATATTTCTCGTGAGTCCCTGATCTTGATCGTACACATTTATGTGTATGATTAGTGTACGATTGAATCGGGGGCGTCACAAGTTGGTATCAGAGCCGACTGCCTGTAGGATCCCCCTTTCTAACTCCTTGGCCGAAGTTGAGTCTAGTCTTTGAAAAACTATTCTACTAACATGGTTGTGTGGCTTATGGGCCCACGTCGCCATTGGGTGGTATTAGGATCTTTTACTCCTCGACCTTTACTCTAGGACTCTGGTCTCTCTTCCATTCGGGTTAAATGATTTTATTAACTCTAATTCTAGGATCTCGTAAATACTTTCTCCCAAAGAGCCCCTCACTCCAGATGATTGCTTGGTGCACCAGAAGATTCTGAAGATACTCTCCGATGTTTTACCAAGTCCCTTGTACCCTTCGGCGTTGCGATCCCTACCACCGATAAATCCTTAGGTGTAACTACCTACATTGTCGTTCATACAATCATTCCTTGTTGATCTTGTTATTACAAGATATTCTAAATTTCTCCTTATTTGTTCCGAGAATACCTTGTGCCTACTGCCTTGCAGTTCCTTGCCGTATGAATACCCCTACGGATAATTACTCGTTCTTATCGAGTATCTGCTCATCCCTAGTTATCCTTATGCTTCATAAAATACTTTGTAAGACATTCCGAGCTTTTGATGACCTCTGTCGCCTATTGGTCTAGAAGGTCTTACCTGCCTACACTCTGGTCAATTCCATATGCCTAGCAGTATCCATTGACATCCTTTGTCGTTATCATCTTGAGTCTTTCGATTTGATATGTTTGTGTTGCAGTCATCAGTTGATCCTTATAGATTATCTTTCTGGCTGAGACATCTTCCCGAACATGAGCTGGTTCTCGGCCAATCAGATTGCCATTGATTGTGCCCTAAGTCTATTCAACTTATCCATCCTTGGTCAGAGCATTTACTTCTGATCCCTTGATTTGGAAATCATAATTCCGTTACATTTGAGCCCTGAATTGGTTAGTTGTTTCTATAACCTGATCTCATTGCATTCTTTCTTCTTTTGATTGAGTACCATTGCCCACATCAGATCCCTCGTGGACCATCAGATCCATTCTTCACGGGGACTTTCTCAACATCTGTACCGGAAGAGGAATGCTGGAAGATCAAAGTATGGGTACCTGGGAGGACATTTGCGCCAACAACGGATCCTATTGATTTCTACTTGGATGCACCAAGCTGGAATATAGGAAAGAGCATGGCTGCCCATATAACCTTTGGACACATATGTGAAGTGTATCACAAGGAGCTGGAGAATACCATTTATCAAATATGTGGTCGCCGAGATGACAAATGGGAGATGATTCGTACAAGGAGGGATGGATCAATTGCAGCTTACATTCAAGAGATGGGAGATCATATTCGTCGACAAGAGAATCAACAAATTATCCACATGAAGAAGATCAAGAAACTGGTGAAGAGAAACAACGAGCTAGAAGAGGAACTCGAGTCTACGCGCGATGGATACAAGAAAGAGGTTGCCGTACTACTAGAGAAGCAAGAAGACCTGAAGAGGAAGGTAGGAATATCAATGGACAATATCAAGCGAGCAACGGAGATCCGTTCAGAGGAATACATCATCCTGGACGACACCGACACGGATAGTGATGCAAGTGATGACAGTAGACGACTACATTGACGAAGCTGGAGCAGATATCATGGAGTCTTTGCTACGTCTTGAGCTTGCGTTGGTTTTCCTTGAAGAGGAAAGGGTGATGCAGCAATTGTAGCGTAAGTGTTTCCCTTAGTTTTTGAGAACCAAGGTATCAATCCAGTAGGAGGCTCCTCAAAAGTCCCACGCACCTACACAAACAAACAAAGAACTCGCAACCAACGCAATAAAGGGGTTGTCAATCCCTTCAAGGCCACTTGCAAAAGTGAGATCTGATAGAGATAGTATGATAAGATAAATATATTTTTGGTATTTTATGATATAGATTGGAAAAGTAAAGATGCAAATAAAAGTAGATTGAAAGCTTATATGATAAAAGATAGACCCGGGGGCCATAGGTTTCACTAGTGGCTTCTCTCAAGATAGCATAAGTATTACGGTGGGTGAACAAATTACTGTCGAGCAATTGATAGAAAAGCGAATAATTATGAGATTATCTAGGCATGATCATGTATATAGGCATCATGTCCGCGACAAGTAGACCGACTCCTGCCTGCATCTACTACTATTACTCCACACATCGACCGCTATCCAGCATGCATCTAGAGTATTAAGTTCATAAGAACAGAGTAACACATTAAGAAAGATGACATAATGTAGAGAGATAAACTCAAGCAATATGATATAAACCCCATCTTTTTATCCTTGATGGCAACAATACAATATGTGCCTTGTTGCCCCTGCTGTCACTGGGAAACGACACCGCAAGATTGAACCCAAAGCTAAGCACTTCTCCCATGGCAAGAAAGATCAATCTAGTAGGCCAAACCAAACCGATAATTCAAAGAGACTTGCAAAGATAACTCAATCACACATAAAAGAATTCAGAGGAGATTCAAATATTTCTCATAGATAAACTTGATCATAAACCCACAATTCATCGGATCTCGACAAACACACCGCAAAAAGAGTTACATCAAATAGATCTCCACAAGAGAGGGGGAGAACATGGTATTGAGATCTAAAAAGAGAGAAGAAGCCATCTAGCTAATAACTATGGGCTCGAAGGTCTGTGGTAAACTACTCACAACTCATCGGAAGGGCTATGATGTTGATGTAGAAGCCCTCCGTGGTCGATTCCCCCTCCGACGGAGCACCGACGGAGGCTCCAAGATGGGATCTCGCGGATACATAAGGTTACAATGGTGGAAATTATGTTTCGGTGGCTCCCTGGATGTTTTCGGGGTACATGGGTATATATAGGAGGAAGAAGTACGTCGGTGGCCGCCCGAGGGGCCCACAAGATAGGGGGGCGCGCCCAGGGGGTGTGGGGGCGCCCTCCACCCTCGTGGCCGCCTCGATCGCTTATTGACTTGCACTCCAAGTCCTCTGGATCACGTTCGTTCCAAATATCACGCTCCCGAAGGTTCCATTCCGTTTGGACTCCGTTTGATATTCCTTTTCTTCGAAATACTAAAATAGGCAAAAAAAACAGCAATACGGGCTGGGCCTCCGGTTAGTAGGTTAGTCCCAAAAATGATATAAATGTGTAAAATAAAGCCCATAAACATCCAAAAGGGGTAATATAATAGCATGGAACAATCAAAAATTATAGATACGTTGGAGACGTATCAAGCATCCCCAAGCTTAATTCCTGCTCGTCCTCGAGTAGGTAAATGATAAAAACAGAATTTTTGATGTGGAATGCTACCTAGCATAATTCTCAATGTATTTTTCTTTATTGTGGCATGAATGTTCATATCCAAATGATTCAAAATAAAAGTTCATATTGACATAAGAAATAGTAATACTTCAAGCATACTAACAAAAGCAATCATGTCTTCTCAAAATAACATGGCTAAAGAAAGTTCATCCCTACAAAATCATATAGTGAGGCTATGCTTCATTTTCGTCACACAAAAATGTTCCCAAATTCTACACCCCCGATGACAAGCCAAGCAATTGTTTCGTACTTAAATAATCTCAAACTTTTTCAACTTTCACACAATACATGAGCGTGAGCCATGGATATAGCACTATGGGTGGAATGGAATATGATGATGGGGATTGTGAGGAGAAGACAAAAAAGGAGAAAGTCTCACATTGATGAGGATAATCAACGGGCTATGGATATGCCCATCAATTGATGTCAACATGAGGAGTAGGGATTGCCATGCAACGGATGCACTAGAGCTATAAATGAATGAAAGCTCAACAAAAGAAAACTAGTGGGTGTGCATCCAACTTGCTTGCTCATGAAGACCTAGGGCATTTGAGGAAGCCCATCGTAGGAATATACAAGCCAAGTTCTATAATGAAAAATTCCCACTAGTATATGAAAGTGACAACATATGAGACTCTCTATATGAAGAACATGGTGCTACTTTGAAGCACAAAATATGAGACTCGCTATATGAAGAACATGGTGCTATTTTGAAGCACAAGTGTGGAAAAAGAGATAGTAACATTGCCCCTTTTATTTTCTTTTCTTTTTCTTTTTCTCTTTTTTTTCTTTTTTTTTCTTTTCCCCCTTTTTTGGGCCTTTTTTGGCCTTTCCTTTTTTCCCTTTTTTTTCTTTTTGGGGACAATGCTCGAATAATGATAATCATCACACTTTTATTGATTACAACACATGAATTACAACTCGAAACTAGAACAAGATATGACTCTATATGAATGCCTCCGGCGATGTACCGAGATGGTGCAATGAATCAAGAGTGACATGCATGAAAAGTTATGCATGGTGGATTTGCCACAAATACGATGTCAACTACATGATCATGCAATGGCAATAACAAAAGTAATGCATGTCATGATGATAAACGGAACAGTGGAAAGTTGCATGGCAATATATCTCGGAATGGCTATGGAAATGCCATAATAGGTAGGTATGGTGGCTGTTTTGAGGAAGATATAAGGAGGTTTATGTGTGATAGAGCGTATCATATCACGGGGTTTGGATGCATCGACGAAGTTTGCACCAACTCTCAAGGTGAGAAAGGGCAATGCACGGTACCGAAGAGGCTAGTAATGATGGAAAGGTAAAAGCGCGTATAATCCATGGACTCAACATTAGCCAAAAGAACTCATATACTTATTGCAAAAATTTAGAAGTCATCAAAAACCAAGCACTACGCGCATGCTCCTAGAGGGATAGATTGGTAGGAAAAGACCATCGCTCGTCCCTGACCACCACTCATAAGGATGCACAATCCAAGGACACTTCATGTTTCAAATTTGTTACACAACTTTAACCATACGTGCATGCTATGGGACTTGCTAACTTCAACAGAAGCATTCTTTAAATTCATAATCACCCAACTAGCATGACTTTAATATCACTACCTCCATATCTCAAAACAATTATCAAGTATCAAATTGATCATAGCATCCAATTCACTTCCTATGATAGTTTTTATTATACCCAACTTGGATGCCTACCATTCTAGGACCAATTTTATAACCATAGCAAATACCATGCTGTTCTAAAAGACTCTTAAAATAATATAAGTGAAGCATGAGATATCAACAATTTCTTCAAAATTAATCCACCGCCGTGCTATAAAAGATATAAGTGAAGCACTAGAGCAAAAACTATCTAGCTCAAAAGATATAAGTGAAGCACATAGAGTATTCTAATAAATTTCAATCAAGTGGGCTTCTCCCCAAAAGGTGTGTACAACAAGGATGATTGTGGTAAACTAAAAAGCAAAGACTAATATCATACAAGACGCTCCAAGCAAAACACATATCACTTGGCGAATAAAAATATAGCTCTAAGTAAAGTTACCAATGAACGAAGACGAAAGAGGGGATGCCTTCCCGAGGCATCCCCAAGCTTAGGCTTTTGGCTATTCTTGAATATCTTGGGGTGCCATGGGCATCCCAAGCTTAGGCTCTTGCCACTTCTTATTCCATGGTCCATCAAATCTTTACCCAAAACTTGAAAACTTCACTACACAAAACTCAACAGGAAATCTCATAAGCTCCGTTAGTGCAAGAAAGAAAAACCACCACATAAGTTACTGTAATGAACTTATTCTTTATTTATATTGGTGTTAAACCTACTGTACTCCAAGTTCTTTATGGTTCATACCCATACATACTAGCCATAGATGCATCAAAATAAGCAAACAACACACGAAAGGCAGAATCTGTCAAAAACAGAACAGTATGTAGCAATCTGTAACTTTCGGTTCCTTCTGGAACTCCAAAAATCCTACCAAAATAGGACGTCCTAGGAAATTTGTCTATTGATCTACAGCAAAAAGAATCAACGCAAAAGCACGTTTCTGTGATTTGTTGAATTTTTTAGTGAGCTCAAAGTTTCTGTTTTTCAGCAGAATCAAATTAACACATACCATAGGTTATCCTATAGGTTCTACTTGGCACAAACACTAAATAAAACATGAAAACACATCTAAACAGAAGGTAGATGCAAAATTTATTACTAAACAGAAACAAAAACAAAAGTAAAATTGGGTTGCATCCCTATCATTTAAAGCCTTTTAGCTAGGCATTGAGATTTCAATGATGCTCACATGAAAGACAAGAAGTGAAGCATAAAGAGAGCATCATAGAACATGTGACAAACACATCTAAGTCTAACATACTTCCTATGCATAGGCATATTATAATCAAACAAATTTGCAAGGCAAGCAAAAACTAGCATAAGCAAGGAAGAAGAAAGAGACGATGGCAATCTCAACATGACGAGAGGTAATTTAGTAAGATAAAATTTTCTACAACCATATTTTCCTCTCTCATAATAATTACATGTAGGATCATAAGCAAACTCAACAATATAGCTACCACAAAACATATTCTCAACACGATCCACATGCATGCAAACTTGACACTCTTCCAAGATAGTGGGATTAACATTAACTAAAGTCATGACCTCTCCAAACCCACTTTTATCAGAAATATTATAAGATTGAACACACTCCAAATATGTGGGATCTAAAGTTGACACTCTTCCAAACCCACTTTCAGTATTATTGCAAACACTATTATGAATCTCATATTCATCATGGGGGTTAAATAAATATTCAAGATCAAAAGAAGAATCACCCCAATCATGATCATTGCAACAAGTAGTAGACATAGCAAAACTAGCATCCCAAGCTTAGGGTTTTCCATATTATTAGCACAATTGTCATCAAGATAATTTATAATAAAATCATTGCAATCATGCTTTTTATTGAAGGAACTACCAAGTATGGGTGCAATAGCAACGATCTCATGTTTAACATAAGGAACTATAGCAAATTCATCTTCATAAATATTGGCATCATGGCCACAAGAATAGCAAGCATCATGTTCATCAAGGAATATTTCAATCAAATCATCGGAATCATTATCTATAGATTCATGCATATCATTATGTTCTTCCGAAGCAACATTCATTCTCTCAATAAATTCTTTGACATAGACATTATGAGCATAGTTTTCATAGCAATATTTAAGTATGTCAAAATTTTTAGATTCGTAGAGAGTAATATCATACTTTTCAAACAAAGAAGCAATTTCATAAGCACCCTTAAAAGCAACAAATTCTTCAATTTGTTTGATGTCATAGTAACTATAAACACCCTTTGCATAAGAAGATAAGATTTCATTTTCATTAAACTCACATAGGTGGGGAATGTGTTTTTTAAGGTTCTTAGAGCAGCAAGTCAAATCACAAACTTCACAAAGATTCCAAGCATAACACATCAATCTGTTTATTTGATCCCATAATAGTCTCCCTTTTTTAGACAAACGGTGATGCACAAAATGAGCATGCTCATCTAAAGATTTCCCATCAACTAGGCTAGTTGGGGTTTCAGCACGAGCGCATAAGGATTGAAGATGATCCAAGTAGAATACTTTAAGTGGATCCATATCAATAGATTTGTAGCAAGCAAAGATGCAAGCAAATAGAAGGCACATGGAGACACAAGCAAACAAAAAGGCAAGTGAAAGAGAGAGGAGATTGGGAAAGAGAGGGCGAATAAAATGGCAAGGGTGAAGTGGGGGAGAGGAAAATGAGAGGCAAATGGCAAATAATGTAAATGCGAGGGAGATGAGTTTGTGATGGGTACTTGGTATGTCTTGACTTGAGCGAAGACCTCCCCGGCAACGACGCCAGAAATCCTTCTTGCTACGTCTTGAGCTTGCATTGGTTTTCCTTGAAGAGGAAAGGGTGATGCAGCAATAGTAGCGTAAGTATTTCCCTCGGTTGTCGAGAACCAAGGTATCAATCCAGTAGGAGGCTCCTCAAAAGTCCCACGCACCTACACAAACAAACAAAACTCGCAACCAACGCAATAAAGGGGTTGTCAATCCCTTCAAGGCCACTTGCGAAAGTGAGATCTGATAGAGATAGTATGATAAGATAAATATATTTTTGGTATTTTATGATAGGGACAATTCCATTTCTCCCCCTAACTTGAGCCCACACCTGGCATTTACCCCTAATTTTCGAGTATGCTCAAAAATACCCCTCTTTCGTCTGTTACAGTTATAGGAATGCCCTTCCGTGCCGTTTCCGTCAGGTCAAAGGGCTTTGACCGTCTCCATGGCATTTCTTGGACAATTATACCCCTCCTTACAAGTGGGGCCAATTAGTAGTAGGAAAAAAGCCCACTGTCCCGGTTCGCCCTCCTTCAACCTCCCGACACACAGGAAACGGAAGAGAGGAGCTCGGGCTTCGGCCATCGCCGGAGACTCGCGGCCATGGAGTGCTCCCAGAGGACCAAAGCGAGACCGCGACGTCCTGCCGCACCCTAGAGAGATGAGCCCTGCACTCGGGGGCCAAGGGAGGCGTAGCCCTGCTCAACAGATGTGCGGCCATGGCGGGGCATCGTCGGGGTCCACCCCACGGCCAACCATTTGGAGAGGGATAATGCTTTGCCACGACCAGGGAGGTGCTTTGGCCGAAGGAATCGAAGAGGGAGGCCCCAAGGCTCGGCATCGATGGCGCACTTGTTCTCTTCCCCAACTCCGTAGGCATCGTCTTTCGTGCGTGTGGCAAACGGACTCCCAGAGCACAAAAATCACGTCCCTGATCTTCGCCATAGTCTAATTTGTCTTCTCGCCGAAGGGGTTGGCCCGGGATAGCCCTAATCGTTGGCGCCCCTTTCCTTCTTCCTCGGCTCTGGTCCAACGCCGCCGCGGCCGATCTCCGGCCATGGTGAGCCCCCGGTCTCTACGCCATATTTCTCGCGTTCCTTGGGGTTTCCTGAAGTCATGCTTGTCATTTCTTTGGAGCCGCACGACCCCGAGCCCGTCTTCCTGCAAGCTCCAAGCTCCGCCGCCCGCTGCCCTCGTCGCCGCTGCTCGAACTCACTCATGCCCATCCCCCAGCCACCCCACGCTCTCCGTCCACCCAGGTTCACTCTGGATTCACGCCAGCAGCCTCACAGGACCACTCTATAGCACCTAGACCGCCGACATCCTCGTGTACGTCACCGCCGTGCCTTCGTGCTCGCGCCGGTGTTTAACCACTGTCGTTAAAAACATGTTGAATTAGCCAAACCCTATCTGTTGATTATTACACTGACCCATGGGCCCTCTGGTAACAAAAACAGGTAAGAAATATCTTAAAAGATAATGACATGTGGGCTCCCAACTCTAATTTGACTAGTTCCTGTTCACATGTCTTTATTTTCTCTCTCTTGATTGGCCCCACTTGTAAGGAGGGGTATAATTGTCCAAGAAATGCCATGGAGACAGTCAAAGCCCTTTGACCTGACGGAAACGACACGGAAGGGCATTCCTATAACCGTACCAGACGAAAGAGGGGTATTTTTGAGCATACTCGAAAATTAGGGGTAAATGCCAGGTGTGGGCTCAAGTTAGGGGGGGGGAATGGAATTGTCCCTTTATGATATAGATTGGAAAAGTAAAGATGCAAATAAAAGTAGATTGAAAGCTTATATGATAAAAGATAGACCCGGGGGCCATAGGTTTCACTAGTGGCTTCTCTCAAGATAGCATAAGTATTACGGTGGGTGAACAAATCACTGTCGAGCAATTGATAGAAAAGCGAATAATTATGAGATTATCTAGGCATGATCATGTATATAGGCATCACGTCCGCGACAAGTAGACTGACTCCTGCCTGCATCTACTACTATTACTCCACACATCGACCGCTATCCAGCATGCATCTAGAGTATTAAGTTCATAAGAACAGAGTAACACATTAAGAAAGATGACATGATGTAGAGGGATAAACTCAAGCAATATGATATAAACCCCATCTTTTTAACCTATGTCACTGGGAACAATACAATACGTTCCTTGCTGCCCCTGCTGTCACTGGGAAAGGACACCGCAAGATTGAACCCAAAGCTAAGCACTTCTCCCATGACAAGAAAGATCAATCTAGTAGGCCAAACCAAACCGATAATTCTAAGCGACTTGCAAAGATAACTCAATCATACATAAAAGAATTCAGAGGAGATTCAAATATTTCTCATAGATAAACTTGATCATAAACCCACAATTCATCGGATCTCGACAAACACACTCCAAAAAGAGTTACATCAAATAGATCTCCACAAGAGAGGGGGGGGGGGAACATGGTATTGAGATCCAAAAAGAGAGAAGAAGCCATCTAGCTAATAACTATGGACCCGAATGTCTGTGGTAAACTACTCACAACTCATTAGAAGGGCTATGGTGTTGATGTAACACCCACGATGCGGCTATATCTCCCACGTGTCGAAGCACGACTTAGAGGCATAACCGCATAGTAGTTTTGTCGCAAGAAGGGTCATCTTCACATAGCCGAAAATGGCAAGAGTTGGAGTTACAAAGATGGAAGGTTACATCCGGGGTGTTACAGTTGATGTAGAAGCCCTCCGTGGTCGATTCCCCCTCTGGCGGAGCGCCGACGAAGGCTCCAAGATGGGATCTCGCGGATACAGAAGGTTACGGCAGTGGAAATTGTGTTTCGGTGGCTCCCTGGATGTTTTCGGGGTACGTGGGTATATATAGGAGGAAGAAGTACGTCGGTGGCCGCCCGAGGGGCCCACGAGATAGGGGGCGCGCCCAGGGGGTGTGGGCGCGCCCTCCACCCTCATGGCCGCCTCGATCGCTTCTTGACTTGCACTCCAAGTCCTCTGGATCACGTTCGTTCCAAAAATCACGCTCCCGAAGGTTTCATTCCATTTGGACTCCGTTTGATATTCATTTTCTTCAAAATACTAAAATAGGCAAAAAAAAACAGCAATACGGGCTGGGCCTCCGGTTAGTAGGTTAGTCCCAAAAATGATATAAATGTGTAAAATAAAGCCCATAAACATCCAAAAGGGGTAATATAATAGCATGGAACAATAAAAAATTATAGATACGTTGGAGACGTATCAGTCTTCCTCTCATGAAAATTTCTAGACGACCACCGTTGTAACTAGTAGTATTCCCTCCAAGTAGTTCACAACGATCGTGTTTGTAATTATAGTTTAGATCGATTATGTGATTTTGTGTGCTATTGATTGAAATGAATTGATTGTGTTTGTCTCATGAGTATATGGGTAGTGAATCTCTCTTAGACCTCAATTCTATTCTGTTTTCTCACCCCTTCTAACCCGTCAGATGCTTCCGAGACGAGACAATGGATTTGCATTCCCACCGGAGCTCACTCAGTTGATCCAGCAGCAGAATGCCTTGATGCAGATACTAGTTCAGAACCAGAACCAAGGCAACAACAACAACAACCCACCACCACCACCCCTGTTGACCACCTAGCCCGTTTCCTAAGGTTGAATCCACCGGTGTTCTCTAGTAGCACCGAGCCGATTATTGCAGATGATTGGCTTCGCAAGATTGGAAGAGAGCTGACCACTATAGGATGCACATATGCGGAGAGAGTGCGTTTTGCCGCACACCGGCTTGATAGACCCGCGTCATCTTGGTGCGAGAATTTCACCGCCACTTACTCCATTGACATTGTTACATGGGATCAGATTCAGTAGGCTTTCCGCACTGCCCATGTTTCAGCAGGAGCTATGAGCATGAAGAAGCGCGAGTTTCACAACTTGCGCCAAGGAGGACGTATAGTGGGACAGTATGTGGATGAGTTTAGTAAGTTAGCACGCTATGCCCCTGATGACGTAGCCACAGATACCGCTAAGCAGGAGAAGTTTCTTGAGGGACTCAATGATGAGCTGAGCATGCAGTTGATGGTGGCAACTTTCAACAACTACCAGGAGTTGGTAGACAGGGCCCTCATGATTGAAGGCAAGCAGCAACAGATTGATAATCACAAGAGGAAGTATGGACAAGGGAGGTACACTTCAAGAGCTCAGCAAAAGCCCCGCTATTCCCCGTACTCGGGAGGACATAACCATAACCATGGAGGACATATACACAATGGAGCAAGTTCGCACAACCACAGTGGTCCCAAGAATGGCAATGGAAATGGAGGAAGCAGCAGCCAGAACTGTTCCAACCCCACAACACCAGCCAAGAGGGATCTGAGCCACATTACCTGTTTCAAATGCTAGAAGACCGAACATTATGCCACTGAATGTCCTGAAGCAAAGAATGGAAATGGAAATGGAGGTTCTTCCAAGAAGCCCAACCCCTTCACCAAAGGTCAGGTGAACCATATCAGTGTGGAGGATATTGAGGATCAACCCGACGCAGTTGTCGGTAAGTTTTTGATTAATGCATTTACCGCACTTGTTCTTTTCGATACTGGTGCATCGCATTCATACATATCAAGGGGATTTGTGGATAAGTATAACCTGCCAACCGCAGCCCTTAAGTCACCTATGTTAGTAAGTTCCTCGGGAGTGGAGTATATGGCTAGTAGGGGATGCTATCGGTTGCCACTAACCATAGGTAGACATGTTTTCCCCACCGACCTGATTGTTCTGGAGTCACAAGGATTGGATGTGATACTAGGAATGGATTGACTATACAAGTTTGAAGGGAACATCGATTGCGCCAGTATATAAATTCTTCTCACCACCCCAGAAGGAAAGAGGATTAAGTATGTATCCTGGCATGCGCCGAGAAGGACTCTGGTGAATTCCGTATCAGGAGTTGTACAGGAGGAAGTACCAGTGGTGAAGGATTACCCTGATGTATTTCCGGAAGAGTTATCAGGCATGCCACCAGATCGAGACATTGAGTTTTTGATTGAGTTATTGCCAGGCACCGGACCTATATCAAAGAGACCGTATTGGATGCCTGCAAAGGATCTGGAGGAAATAAAGACGTAGATAAAGGAGTTACTAGAGAAAGGTTACATTCGACCAAGTTCATCACCTTGGGGAGCCCCAGTGCTTCTAGTGGAGAAGAAGGATGGATCTTTGAGGATGGTTGTTGATTATCATGCACTGAATGAGGTGGTGATCAAGAAAAAATACCCTTTGCCAATGATCAATGATTTGTTTGACCAGTTGCAAGGAGCTAAAGTTTTGTCCAATATCGATCTTCGATCAGGTTATCACAAGTTGAAGATCCGAGAGCAGGATATACCTAAGACAACTTTTACCATAAGGTACGGGCTATATGAGTATACTGTTATGTCATTTGGTCTGACTAACGCGCCTGCCTATTTCATGAATATGATGGACAAAGTGTTTATGGAGTTTTTGGATAAGTTCATCGTGGTGTTCATTGATGATATATTGGTCTACTCAAAGAATGAAGAAGATCATAAGGAGCATTTGCGTTTGGTTCTTGAGAAGCTCAGGGAACATCAGTTGTATGCCAAGTTCAGCAAATGTGAGTTTTGGTTAAAGGAAGTTGGATTTCTCGGACATGTTATATCCGGAGAAGGAATGACAGTAGACCCTACCAAGCTTGCTTCTATCACTAAATGGTTGGCACCCACATCATTTGGAGAGATCAGAAGTTTTCTTGGACTCGCAGGTTATTATCGGAGGTTTATTGAGAATTTCTCCAAGATTGCGAAACCCATGATGGAGTTAATGAAGAAGGACACCAAGTTTAAATGGACTGAGAATTGTGAGACCAGTTTTCAAGAGTTGAAGAAACGTTTGGTTACAACCCCAGTGCTGATTCTCCCAGACCAACATAAGGATTACCAAGTATATTGCAACGCTTCTCGTCGAGGACTTGGAGGTGTGCTTATGCAGGAAGAAAGAGTTGTTTCATATGCCTCACGACAGCTTCGACCTCATGAGTTGAATTATGCTACGCATGATTTGGAGTTAGCAACCGTAGTGCATGAACTGAAGACATGGAGACATTTTCTCATCGGAAACCATTGTGATGTATACATGGATAATAAGAGTTTGAAATACATCTTCACGCAGAAGGAGTTGAACATCAGGCAAAGGAGATGGTTGGAGCTCATCAAGGATTATGATATGCAATTGCACTATCATCCAGGAAAGGCCAATGTCGTAGCAGATGCGTTGAGCCGAAAGGGTTAAGTTAACACGCTCATAACCGGAGGATTACCTAAGGAGTTAGCAGATGATCTTCGAGAGCTATGCTTGGAGATAGTTCCGAGAGGTTATGTTGCAGCATTGGAAATTCAGTCCACTTTGTTGGGAAAGATCAGAGAAGTCCAGAAGACTAACAAGGAGATTGCCAAGATAAAGGAAAGGATGAGTAAAGGAAAGACTAAAGGATTTCGTGAGGATAAGCATGACACTTTATGGTTTGAGGATCGCATATATGTGCCTAATGACCCCGAGATCATGAAGATGATTCTGCAGGAGGCCCATGATTCACCATAATCGATTCACCCAAGCAACACTAAGATGTATCTGGATTTGAAGGAAAGTTTCTGGTGGACAGGAATGAAGAAGGATATTGCCGAGTATGTAGAAGTATGTGATGTATGTCAGAGAGTCAAGGCATCAGAAGCCAGCAGGATTGCTACAGGCATTGCCGATACCCGCATGGAAGTGGGATAAACTTGGCATGGATTTTATCACTGGATTACCCAGGACTCATTTAGGCTATGACTCTATCTAGGTTGTAGTCGATCGTTTGACGAAAGTAGCTCATTTCATCCAGGTGAAGACAACCTATAAGAGTGCTAAGTTGGCAAAGATATACATGACCAGGATCGTATGTCTGCATGGAGTTCCGAGGACCATTGTATCAAATAGAGAAACCTAGTTTACTTCAAAGTTTTGGAATCAGGTGCATGAAACTTTGGGTACCAGGCTAGAGTTCAGTATAGCCTTTCATCCACAGACAGATGGACAGACTGAGAGAGTAAATCAGATTCTGGAAGACATGTTAAGAGCTTGTGCGCTAGATTATAGATCTAGTTGGGATGACAATCTGCCATATGCAGAGTTCTCTTATAACAACAGTTATCAAGCCGGTTTGAAGATGGCCCCTTTTGAAGCCTTGTACGGAAGGAGGTGCAGGACACCGTTATTGTGGGATGAAGTTGGAGATAGACAGTTGTTCGGATCAGACTTAATCAAAGACACTGAAGAGAAGGTTAAGTTGATTCGCGATAGACTTAAGGTAGCTCAGTCTAGGCAGAAGAGTATGCGGATACTAAACGAAAGGAGATAGTTTTACGAAGTTGGAGAGAGAGCATATCTTCGTGTGTCCCCACTTCGAGGAGTGAAATGTTTTGGAGTCAAAGGAAAGCTAGCACCATGTTTTGTGGAACCATACAGAGTTTTGGAACGTATGGGAGAAGTTGCATACAAGCAGGAATTGCCAGAAGGATTGTTAGTAGTTCAAGATGTGTTTCACGTTTCCCTGTTGAAGAAGTACCACGCGGAGATGGCCGATATTCCTCTGAGAGATACAGTGCCACTGGAAGCAATTCAGTTAGACAGTGATTGACCTATGAAGAGAAGCCAGTCAAGATTCTCGAGTTTTTCAGTCGAGTTACTCGCAGCAAGGTTATCAAGTATTGCAAAGTTTAGTGGAGCCACCATACCGAGGAGGAAGCCACCTGGGAGCGAGAAGAAGATCTCCGCAGAGACCACCCAAACCTTTTTGCTGACCAACCCGAATCTCGAGGGCGAGATTCATCTTAAGGGGGGTAGGTTTGTAACATCCCAATTTTCAATTCGGATGTTATACATAGATCATCATATGCATATCATATTGGGATTTTTATTTATGTGCCCCTGGTTCCTTAGCCATACTCATTCATCCCCACGCTCTTAACTTTTGCTCACTTTTCCCCACTCCCTTGCCCGAAACCCTCAGAACTGGTCACAAACGGTGGATGCCGTCGGGTCAGTGCTTTGACCATTAACTCTGACGAGTGGGGCCGTGCTAACTGTGTCACCTGTTGGACCTGATGAGTGGGGTTGTCACGGACGGTGCCGCGGTTAGCCCGTTGGGCCGTGGTTAGAATTGGGCCTTGCGTGCACCGCAACGACAAAAGCCAGTTATGCATGCATGACATGTCCAGCTAGCCTGCATGCATGCACGTAGCTAGCCTACCTGCATGTGCTGCCGCCCGCCGCCATGATGTGCTGACCGGCCTCTTTTTCACGCGAGCCGCCACAGACACTGACCGGCCTCATTTTCACGCGAGCTGCCACGGACGCAGGGACGATTGCTGCCGCTGGTTTGTATCATCTCCCACGTGTGTCTCGTCGATGTAGAGCATTGTTTCACGCTTTTTGATCCACTCGCATCTATTCAACGTGGCAATTAAAACTTTTGGCAATTAAAGTGGCATATCGATCGACGCGGCTCGTTTGAACGTAGCAAATCCAAAGCGCGGCCTGTGCCACTCCCCTTCCCTTCCCCTTTCCCTATTTAAACCACCACCCCTCCACCTATTCTCCACACATCAATTTGCGCTGCCCCTTTCACCCAAACCTAGAGCGCTCTCAAAGCGAGGCGAGGATGAAGTACAATGGCCCCACCTTCGAGCTCCCACCGACCATGCTGGAGAGACGGTATCCGGCTGGCATCGTCGTGGAGAGGAAGCTCTGCATATGGGCGTTCTCACGCTGGAGGGGTGCAAGGGGGTTTGCCGAGTGGTTCCTCTGTGCGGGCTTCGCCCACCTCCCGGCAGGCTCGTCGGTGATGTTTTGACTGGAGGAAGTGCGTCCAAACTCGAGGTGTCGTGGAATTGTCACGACAGATGTCCTAACACAAGGACTTAGTCGTGGAGCCATCACAACTAGGAAGCTTAAAGGGGTTAAACGGGACAAAGGACACGGGGTTTATACTGGTTTGGCCCCTTGCAGTGAAGGTAAAAGCTTACGATCCAGTTTTGGGTGGTATTGCTTATGTCTCGATTACCAGGAAGCGAATCCGCTTGACCTAGTCCTCGATGTGTGGTTACTTGTCCTGAACCGCCGCCGGGTCGTCCGTTTATATACAGAGGTCGACGCCCAGCGGCTCTCAGAGTCCCGACCGGCTCATAAACAGTGTCCGGCTCGGTGACTATCTATTCTTGCCTTACAATACAAGTCATACATATATGGCGGTTTATCTCTATAGGCCTTAAGTCGCCTTTGGGCCTTGGGCCTTTAACTGAACCGCCATCTTCAAGCATCTTCGCGGGCTTCATAATAGTGAATCACCATAGGTATGACCCGACCCCTCCTGGGCGGGTCATGCCTAATAGTTATATCCCCAACATTAGGCCCCAGATTGATTTGAACTGGTTCATGTCAATCTTCAATACTTGAAAAAATCTTTTGCTTCTTCATTGCACAAGAATCTATAACCCGCCATGACGTCATCTTCTGGATCTGTGATAACCCGCCATGACGTCACCTGTCATTAATTCACACTTTGCCCGACATATCTCAACGGATCCTTATCTTAATATCTATCCCGAGAATCGAGGCGCCTGAACAGCTAGATAACCATGTTTTGGTCTCCTCAATTTTTGCGCCTACTTATGAGTCCTTCCTTATAAACAGGCACGACTAGTCTTTCCTCATTCTCCCCTTTCCAGCTTCTTCCTCCTCTCGCGACCCCCTACCGCTTCGAGCTCCGCCGCCACCGCAGAGCACTCCGTCGTCCTCATTGTTGGCCGCTGCATCACCCTGAACAGACCAGAGAACGGTGGCATCCCTCCGCAGTAGATCTGCCTATGTAAGTACTTGTTTTCCCGTACCCCAGATCCACATTAGGGTTTTAGAGTTCACCTGTGTTCTTCATGGTTCATTGTGGTTCTTCTTCAGTGCCTGCACCATGAGCCTTTTTTTTATCTAAAAACAACATAGAATGGATGCGGTAGTTGTTTTTGCCTTTTCTTTCAATACCAGCACGCCCCCTTTCTTTGAAGAAAAGATCCTCTTAGAACATATGAACTCATCTGTACTGGTTTTTAGGTCTTGCTTTATTTCCTTTTTTGAACGTCCACTGATCCAAGATAATGATTGCACTCTGCAAAACTTGTTTGTGTAGCACTTAGCCAAAATTTGTACCTTGATAGATCCACCTAGCCATGGTGGTTCAAACCACCGGCTTAAATTGCAATGCTCAATAGATACTATCAATTACTCATGGCGGCTTAAATAACCTAACTGCTCATGGCGGTTCAAATAACCTGACGTAATTAGTCATATACCATTAGGCCCCTTTATAAGCCGCCAGTCTGAATATGTGCTTGTAATATTTCTTCCTTTGACTTAAATTTGAACTTACCATTTTTACTCTTTTTTAGGCTTCCTCCTTCACAATGACGCCTAAGATAACCACTTCATGTAACTGGGTCAAATCCATTGTCACTGAGAGTACTTTTGACGATTTTGTGAAAATCGGCTATCTACCAAAAAGGGATGTTATGTCGTACCGTGCTCCTGATCCAACGGAAGAAAAGCCTCAACCCAAAGAAGGGGAAGTTATCGTCTTCAAGGATCACATGAACCGGGGCTTCTCGCCACCCGGCTCAAAGTTCTTCAGAGATGTTCTGCACTTTTTTGACCTCCGTCCTCAAGACATCGGACCCAACCCCGTGTCCAATATATGCAACTTCCAAGTGTTTTCTGAAGTGTACCTTGGAGAAGAGCCCAACCTACTTCTTTTCAGAGAACTGTTTTATTTAAACCGCCAGAATGGATACTCCAATGGACCTAGTTTGGAACTTGGCGGAGTCTCAATTCAACGACGCAGAGATGTCATTTTTTCATATGCGGAACCACCAAGTCACCCCAAGGATTGGAACCAGACATGGTTCTACTGCCAAGAAACTTCTCCGGCCAACGAGAACCCTCTGCCTGGCTTTCATGCTCTGAACCTTGAATCCAACCATCCACTTCCTAACAAGTTGATAGCCGCTGAACGCCAGACGCTTGCCCCCACCCTTGCAAAGATCAAAGCTCTGCTGGGGAATGGTTTAAATGGTATTGATCTAGTCCGGTGCTGGGTCGCATGGCGGATCATCCCGTTGAGCCGCCGATCCGGGTTAATGTGCACTTACACCGGTAATGAAAAGGATCCTCTGCGCCACAGCCCTGACGACTTACCTGACCATGTTATCAATGATATGACAAAGTCACTTCTGAATGAGAGTTTAGCTGATTGTGGCAAGGTGGGCCTGAGCCCTTTCTGCAAGGCTAACCCGGCTCCGGCGGTAAGCCGCTGAAATTAGTTATTTTACCTTTACCTTTCATGCCTTGTCATAACTCAAATCCTCACTGATTTTTCATAGGCTGATGACAAATTTTGGAAGAAGAAATATGATCATGAGGCTGCAAAGAGATCCAGGAAGGCCAAGAAAGATGCCTAGAAAACCGCCGCTCAAAAAAGAGGAAAGAAGCCCAGTGCTTCCGACTTGCTTCAGCCGGACAACTCTTCTGAGTCGAAGGTAACCCTTGAATCCCTTGGCTCACTTTTTAACCACCTTATTGATGCTGATTATCATCAGGGTGGCATGGGAACAAGTCAGGGAGTGGCTGAAAAGGTAACTATTATTTCCTCCGACTCAAAGCCTTTGCCAAGACAAAAAATACGACGAGTAACCCGGAAAGTAAGATTTTCACATCCCTTAGCTTACCAGGATCCTCACTTTATTTTGAAGCGACAGATTTATGAGAGTCGAAGGCAGACCCGGACTAGTAAGGACGCAGAACTCTCCTCCGGCTTACCAAATACACCAAGGAAGTGCCTAAATGAGGTCACCTCCGACTTAAATTCTTTTTATCCTTTGGCGGGTTTCACTCGTCAACCGCTCAATTCTTCTAATTCCAATTATCAGGAAACTTCACATTCTTCCGGCGACTCAATTCAGTCCAATATGCCGGCTTTTAAGACTGCTCCAGGGTAATGACAATTTTACTTATCATGTGCTCATTGCAACCCTTTATATCTGTATTAACCTCTTTTACTTTATGCAGCGGAAAGGCAAAGCCCAGCAAACGGACCAAGAAGAACAAGCCGATCGAAGAGTTGGTCATCCATGAACCAGAGCTTCAGCCTGTAGCACCCGAGGCCTCTGTCCCTGAGCCGCCACTTGAGTTGGCTCATGATATGCCAACAATAACTGTTGATCCGCTTGTCAATCAAGCCGCCGCCGGCTCAAACACTGAAGCTTCCAGCCCGTCTAAGACGGCCAACCAACAGGACGTTGAAGTGGAAATCACCAAGACCGGCTTTACTGAGCCGGGGAGACCTACTATGCTAGCCAAGTGTTCTGCCAAGGAGGAACGCAAAGTCAGATTTGAGATGACTGATTACTCCCAATTGAGTATTGGTGAGGTTCTCTCTGGTTATCTTAACCAGGTGCACAACAATAGGGAGCTTGAAGTGGATATGGTGAAGCAAATGCACGAGAAATTTGAGGTATAAATTCTTCCCTTCCTTGAATTAACCTTACTATGCCAGCCCCCAAGTCTACTGCTTATGATGAATATGATGTAGACTTAGAACAACTTTAAGAACAATAGAAACATCCTTTGGTAAAACCTTAAAATCCGGCTTAATCTGTAGTCCCCAAGGGCCAGCTTAATCAGCATGAATGAGCCAGTCCTTCATATGTTTGTGTAGAAGATAGTAGTTGCATAAATTTGAACAGCAATATGCATTAGCCCTCAAGTGCCAAGTATTCTTGCTTGCAAAGTACTTGGGACTTTACTCTCATAAGCCGCCATGTAGACAAATCTTTCGGTAGACATTAGCCCCCAAGTGCCAAGTGTTGTTGCTTGCAAAAGGCTTGGGACTTAATATTGCATACTAATGTTTTTGATTTTGACCCGGTACCTGTACAGGCCACCACTGCTCAACTTCAATTAGAGTTGTCTGAAGTGAAGAACCTCCTGGAGCTGCAAGAGACGGAGACTCAAAGAGCAAACTCCAAATTTGAATTCAGTGTGTCTGAACAAGAAAAAATGAGGGCTGATTTTGATGTGGAGAAAAAGAGATGGGCTGAGGAAAAGATTGCCTTAACCCAACGAGATGAGAAGGCAGGGGCGGCTTTTGAAGAGGTGACCACTGAATTTACCGGCTTAAAACGCCGTGTATCTCAGATGGTCTTAGCAATCTTTGGTAAGCCGCCCTACAAGTGTTTAAGTATTGAATCTTTCTTGTGACCATATGAATTGCTTGTTAACTCACCTGTTACCGCTATGCAGGCCCCAGGAGCGCCAACCTCAACCAGTACATGTTGGTGAAGCTAAAGGCGGTTTATACACTCGTAGAACAACTATATACTGGAGCTCAGCGTGCCTTAGCCACATTTGCTCTGTCAAATGAAACCCCCACACTCCTGGGTGATGTGCTGAAGAGACTCTCTGTGCTGCCCCAGCAGTTCAATGAGTTAAATCGGTCATCTGCAAGAGCCGAAGCCGTTTTTGCCTTAAGCCGGGGCAAAGTGTGGCTGCCGGAATTAGACCCGACCAACATCGCCATTGGATACCCCAGCCTTAAGGAGGATGGTACTCCGTTTGAACAGACGGACTTTGCTGCTTGTGTGAAGGAAATACGCCCTGTGGCTAGCATGATTGCCAATGAGGCAGACCTCACCAAGTATCATCCGACCTACAACGCAGCGAATCAGAGGCAGCCAACTCTGACTTACAACTTGACGAGCCTGGTCCCTCCAATCCGTAAGCACACCTTTGCCCCCGAAGTTGACCCGGCCGGGCTAATTGATGATGAAACTGAATTTGAATCTTTGAATGGCATTGACTGGTCATCATCAACCTTCCAGGACACCGGGCAAGATAAAGATGCGGAGAGGGTTGACCTGGAAGCATCAGGCCAACAAGAGAGTTGATCCGCCAGGCGGCTTATATGAGCAGCCGGCTGAAAAACAATTGAATCATTTGGACTCAGGCAGTCATGTAATAGGGTAGTAATGACTTTGATATGTTGTGCCATCGTGCACATTATCGGTGCTCAATACTGTTAGGTCGTCTCCTTTATATTCACCCATGTTATACTTATCATCTATGTTCCTTGTGCAAAAGAAAGTCCTTTAAACATCATGCACACAAAGATAGATCACAAGAGCCCTTGGCGGTTCACCGCAGGGCGGGTTATAAATATCGCACATATAACCACTGATGTTTTTTTAATAAGAGTTATAAATAAGCCTGATATGAATCAGAGATTAAAACATAACTGTAATAACAACATCATACCTGAGATGTCGAATTTATACTGCCGGTTTAGATGACCTGTGCAGTAAGGATGATAACCCAATCTTTAGAAGCCATGACTTCCAACTGTTTAATGTTTGTCATATGCCTGGTGACCTATCATTCAAAGTCAAGCCAGGTTAAATAAAAACCTCATATATATGCCTTAAATATGAAAACAAAAAGGTCTCAAGACAATCTTAGAAAATATACTTTTTTAAAAACTTAAGTCAAACAAAGAGAACAAAGCGAGGCTTCCAGTTCGAATACCATCAATAAATCGGACCAAAAGGGGTTAAGCTATGATTCGAATACGATCAATGAAGCCCCCTGGTGGTTTTGGCGTTGCGCTGATCAAGAGGGTACTGACAGCTATGTTCTCTTTGGTTTGAATACGACTTATGTTTGAACAGGAAGCCCCCTAGTGACCTTGAGAGTTTTTTAATGACTCTGATTTGAATACGATCAAAGTCGGACCCAGAAAAGGGGTTAAGCTATGATTCGAATACGATCAATGAAGCCCCCTTTTGGGTTTGGCATTGTGCCGGTCAAGAGGGTACCGACAACTATGTTCTCTTTGGTTCGAATACGACCTATGTTTGAACAGGAAGCCCCCAAATGACATTGAGATTTTTTTAACGACTCTGATTCGAATACGATCAAAGTCGACCAAAAAAGGGTTTAAGCTATGGTGTGAATACAATCAGTAGCCCCCAATTGGTCTTTGGATTTATGATGATGAAGACATATAATTATTTGAGGATGAAAAGGACAGAGGTCCTGCTTTATTACTTACAATAATATATACATCATCAAAAATATGTACATCATAAGATTCGGTAGCTCAAGTGTAGTAAGGCCGAAGATGAGCAATATTCCACGGCCGGCGGGTCTCCTCCTCCGACTTACGTGAGTCTTTATACTCTTGAACATCGATAAGGTAGTATGTCCCGTTGTTCAAGTTCTTGCTGACCATAAAGGGCCCTTCCCAAGGTGGGGATAACTTGTGTGTGTCAGTTTGATCCTGGATGAGCCGGAGCACCAAATCACCTTCTTGAAAGGTTCTAGACTTAACCCGGCGGTTGTGATAATGGCACAGGTCATGTTGGTAAATCACCGAGCGGGCTTCTGCCAAGTCACGCTTCTCATCTAACAGGTCAAGTGCCTCCTGACGTGCTTGTTCATTATCAGCTTCAACGTAAGCCGCCACGCGGGGCGAGTCATGACGGATGTCACTAGGCAGAACCACCTCTGCTCCATAAACCATGAAGAAAGGGGTGTAACCCATAGATCTATTGGGGGTAGTTTTTATACTCCATAACACTGATGGCAGCTCCTCCACCCAATAACCCGGCATCCGTTGTAAAGGAACTAGAAGCCGGGGCTTGATGCCTTTCAGAATCTCTTGATTGGCTCTTTCAGCTTGACCATTGGATTGGGGGTGAGCTACTGATGAAACAGTAAGCCCGATATGCTCACGTTGACAGAATACCTCCATGGCGCCCTTGGACAAATTAGTTCCATTATCAGTTATGATACTATGGGGAAAGCCAAAACGGGAAATCACCTTTTTCATGAATTGAACCGCCGTTGCCGCATCACACTTATTGACCGGCTCTGCTTCGACCCACTTCATGAATTTGTCAACTGCCACCAAGAGGCGGGTCTTTTTATCCCTGGACCTTAAGGCCCAACCATGTCAAGCCCCCAAACTTCAAACATCCAAGTAATTGGAATAATCCTCAATTCTTGAGCCGGTACGTGAGCTCGCCATGAGAATTTCTGACAACCGTCACATTTACTGACCAGATCCTCTGCATCAGTGTGATCCGTCAACCAATAAAACCCATGACGAAAAGCTTTTGCCACAAGGGACTTTGAACCGGCATGATGGCCACATCCTCCTTCATGAATCTCACGAAGAATCGCTTGCCCTTCTTCAGGAGAAACACAACGCTGAAACGCCCCAGTGACACTGCGATGATGCAACTCACCATTGGCAATCGTCATTGACCTAGACCGCCAGGTTATCTGCCTTGCCAAGGTTTCATCCTCAGGCAACTCTCCTCGGGTCATGTAAGCCAAATATGGCACTGTCCAATCTGGGATGACATGAAGAGCCGCCATCAACTGTGCTTCCGGGTCAGGGACAGCCAAATCTTCCTCTGTAGGTAACTTAACAGAAGGATTATGCAGAATATCCAAGAAAGTGTTTGGTGGTACCGGTTTACGCTGAGATCCCAGCCGGCTTAAAGCATCAGCCGCCTCATTCTTTCTGCGATCAATGTGCTCCATTTGATAACCCTTGAAGTGTCCAGTAACAACAACAACTTCACGGTGATAAGCCGCCATGAGAGGATCCTTGGAATCCCATTTTCCTGAAACTTGTTGAGCTACCAAATCTGAGTCACCAAAGCACCTTACCCGGCTTAAGCTCATCTCCTTATCCATCCGAAGACCATGGAGCAAGGCCTCATACTCAACTGCATTGTTAGTACAAGGAAACGTCAACCTTAGCACATAACAAAATTTGTCACCTCAAGGGGAAGCTAAAACAACTCCAGCCCCCAAGCCCTCCAATTGCCTGGACCCATCAAAGTGAATAGTCCAATATGTGTTGTTCGGCTTCTCTTCAGGTGTCTGCAACTCTGTCCAATCATTGATGAAATCCACCAGTGTTTGAGACTTGATAGCAGTACATGGCACATACTTTAAACCATGAGGTCCAAGCTCAATGGCCCACTTGGCGACTCGTCCTGTGGCCTCTCTGTTTTGGATGATATCTCCTAAAGGAGCATAACTGACCATAGTGATGGGATGACCCAGAAAATATTGTTTAAGCTTCCGACTGGACATGAACACCCCATAAACAAGCTTCTGCCAATGTGGGTATCTCTACTTGGATTCAATAAGCATCTCACTGATGTAGTAAACCGGCCGTTGAACAGGATACTCTTTACCAGCCTCCTTGCGCTCCACCACAATGGCCATACTGACAGCACGTGTGTTAGAAGCCACATATAACAATAAGGGCTCCTTATTAATGGGAGCAGCAAGGACAGGCGGCTCAGCCATCTGCCTCTTCAAATCCTCAAATGCATCGTTAGTAGTGCCGCTCCAGACAAAGTCGTTGGTTTTCTTCATCATCTGGTACAATGGTATGGCCTTCTCACCTAACCGGCTTATGAACCGGCTTAAAGTTGCGATACGACCCGCTAGACGCTGGACATCATTGATACACTTGGGTTTTGCTAGAGAAGTAATAGCCTTGATTTTCTTCGGGTTAGCCTCAATGCCTTTGTTGGAAACTAGAAACCCCAAAAGCTTTCCTGCTGGCACACCGAAGACACACTTCGCCGGGTTAATCATCATATTGTAGACCCGGAGATTATCAAAGGTCTCCTTTAGATCATCTATCAGTGTTTCCTTCTCTCTGGATTTCACCACAATATCATCCAGATAAGCATGAACATTATGCCCAATCTGAGTATGAAGGCAATTCTGCACACAACACTGATAAGTCGCTTGGGCACTCTTGAGCCCAAAAGGCATAGAAACATAGCAGAAGGCTCCAAAGGGAGTAATAAAAGTTGTCTTCTCCTGGTCCTTAACTGCCATCTTGATCTGATGATATCCAGAATAAGCATCCAAAAAACTCAAACGCTCACAACCCGTCGTAGCATCAGTGATTTGATCAATACGAGGGAGAGCAAAGGGATCAGCCAGACAAGCCTTGTTCAAGTCCGTGTAATCCACACACACACGCTAGGTGCCATTCTTCTTTAGCACTAGCACTAGATTTAGCCAACCACTCAGGATGAAATACTTCAATAATGAACCTGGCCGCCAAGAGTCGGGCCACCTCCTCACCAATGGCTTTACACCTCTCCTCATTAAACTGCCGAAGAAACTGCTTGACCACCTTAAATTTTGGATCAATATTGAGAGTGTGCTCATCGAGTTCTCTCGGTACACCCGGCATGTCAGAAGGTTTCCATGCAAAGATGTCCCGGTTCTCACGGATGAACTCAATGAGCGCGCTTTCCTATTTGGGATCCATATTAGCACTGATACTGAACTGCTTGGATGAGTCACCAGGAACGAAATCAACAAGCTTCGTATCATCAGACGATTTAAACTTCATTATCAGGTCATGCTCTGTAGTGGGCTTTTTCAAAGATGTCATATCAACCGGATCAACATTATCCTTATAAAACTTCAACTCTTCCGCTGCACAGACCGACTCAGCATAAGCCGCGTCTCCTTCTTCACATTCCAAAGCTACTTTTAGGCTACCATGAACCGTGATGGTCCCCTTGTAACCCGGAATTTTAAGCTCTAGATAAACATAACACGGCCGCGCCATGAACTTGGCATAAGCCGGTCGTCCAAACAGAGCATGATACGGGCTCTTGATTTTGACCACTTCAAAAGTTAACTTCTCAGCCCTGGAATTGTGCTCATCTCCAAAGGCTGCCTCCAGTTCAATCTTGCCCAATGGGTATGCCGACTTACGAGGAACCACACCATGAAAAATAGTATTGGACTGTTTAAGATTCTTATCAGTTAACCCCATGTGACGGAATGTTTCATAATAAAGGATATTAATGCCGCTACCTCTGTCCATGAGTACTTTAGTAAACTTGTATCCTCCAACTTGAGGTGCCACCACCAAAACCAAGTGATCCGGGTTATCAACCCGGGGTGGGTGATCCGCCCGACTCCACATAATGGGCTGCTCAGACCATAACAAGTACTGGGGAACTGTCGGCTCAACGGCGTTCACTGCCCTCTTGTGAAGCTTCTGGTCCTGTTTGCACAAACTTGTGGTAAAAACATGATACTGCCCACTATTCAACTGTTTTGGATGACTCTGAAACCCAGATTGCTGCTGTTTCTGACCCCCTTGGCCAGATTGTTGATTGTAACCACCTTGGCTACCTTGATTAAAACCGCCCTGATTATTTTGGTGGCCCTAAAAACCGGAACTAGAGCCGCCATTTCCATGACTCAGACCATGAAAACCGCCACCGCCTAAGCCGCCGCCCAGCCCATGATTGCCATCAAACATGTTAGAATTCTTGAAAGCCTTCATGATCGTACAATCCTTCCACAGATGAGTGGTTGGCTTCTCTCGAGTGTCGTGCCGCGGACAGGGCTCATTTAACAACTGCTCAAGAGTGGGAGCTGACCCGCCAGACCGAGGAGGCGGCCTCCCCTTTCGTCGTTGATTGTTGCCTTGCGCATTGGTATTAGCCACAAACTCCAAGCTACTATCAGTCTTACGTTCGTTATTGCCCCCTTGACTTGCCGGGTTATGCTGCGAGCCCTTCGCGTTACCGTTCTTCTTTCCCTTCCCTGCCTTCTCATCGTCAGACTCGGGATCCTTGGTACTAACATAATCGGCATATTTGACTAGAGCCGCCATCAGCTGGCCCATGTCACTACAATCGTGCTTGAGCTGCCCCACCTTCTGTTTCAGAGGCTCAAAACGGCAATTTTTTGCAACATTAAGACTGCAGAGCCGGCATCCATCTTATCAGAAGAATGTATTATGGCCTTGACCCAGCGCACCGAATGGGTCGTGGACTCACCTTCCTCTTGCTTGCAATTAGTCAAGTCCACAATCAACATGGGCTGCTTGCATGTATCTTTAAAGTTCTAAATGAACCGCTTCTTCAATTCTGCCCATGAACCAATGGAATTAGGTGGAAGCCCCTTCAACCAATTACATGTTGTTCCATCAAGCATCATGGTGAAATACTTGGCCATTGCAGCGTCACTGACTTCCAGTAGCTCCATGGCCATCGTAACTTTTGATACATGCCCCAGGTTGTAACTCAGCCGTGTAATTAGGCACCTTTCGAGGCCCCTTGAAATCCTTGTGCAAACATTCGTTACGCAGAGCTGGTACCAAACAAGGTACGCCCCCAGTCCTAGTGGTCAAGCCTGCCTCAATTGAAGTCGTCGAATAAACCGGAAGGGGCTGATAAGCCGCCTGCTGAGGGGCCATCTCAGACGCCTGTTAAGCCGCTAGCTGAGCCGACTGCTCAATTTGCTGATGCACTCTGTCCTGATTACGCACATTAGGAACTCCACCCCGTGCCGGTTCGTGCCCGTGCGGCTGATCACGGCGCTGGGCGTTGCTTGAAACGGCCGGTGAGTCTATGTGCCTGCTATAACTCCTGCTCCAGCTTGGACGTGGAGTTGAATGAATCCTGTTTCTACTGTAAGAGTAAGCCTCCTGCTGTGCTAAGGCCGTCTGAACAAGTTCTCTGACCCTCCGCGTTTCAACCGCCGTCGGAGAGTAGCCACCGACTGTGAGAGCCGCCAATCGTGCTGCCACAACAATCATGTTCTCTAGTGGATTAGAATAATGACCCGGTGGTGTTGGTACATGCTGAGGCGGAGCAGTATTCGGACGTGGGGGTTCCATCACCCGCGACTGAACCAGCGTACCTGCCCCAGGTGCCGTAGTCTGGTTTACCTCCGGCGGGTTACTGGGCCCTGCACCAGGCATACAAAAAGGTTTCTAGGCTCATACACCATAGGCAGACGGGACTGGTGCCTTCTCCTCATGACCTCATTAGACGCATTCCGATCCATTGCAAGCTGAAAGGCCTGCGCCTGAATCTGCTGGGCCTGAGCATCTAGAGCCGCCCGTTCTGCAGTTATCCTGACGTCCTCTGCCGCCAGGTCTTCTTTAGCTTGTGTTATCTCCTCACATAGTTGTGCCACCTCTGCATCATGCTGAGCTTGATCCACCGGATTAACCACGACTGTTAACAGAGCCGTCAATTTATCCATCAGAGACATCAAAACTTGAGCCGACGAGTGCACAGGGCCTCCTGCCCTGGCTGCTATCACCGCTGCTGACCCGGAAGTCATTGCTGCCGCAGTTGAAGAATTTAGCCCAGGCTGGGTACCAGCCATGAAGATTCCGACTCTGCTCGGCAGCTCAAAGGGGTCCAGAATACTGCTGCCATCGGAATAGCCCCAAAGCCCACCATCTTGCAGTTGATACAACTAAGCCGTCTCACCCGTGGACGACTCACCATCAGAGTAGATGGTTGTCTCACCACCAGACACAGATCCTTCAGAAAATTCCCCTCCATGGATGCATCCCATGAAGGCACGCTTCACAGCAGATTGAGCCCGGGCAGGTCTCGCACATTGAGCTGTCTCGATGATGTCGGTGCAGATATCCGGCTCAGGACCCGGTACCCATACTCATTTGAGCCGGCGTCGGGATCCCAGCCCGCGTCGTCGATGTAGAGCTTGCCGCGACGACTCTTGGTCATCCGGCCCACAGCGTATCCTTTGAGCCCTTCAAAGTTTCCCTTCAAGAACTCAAATCCACCGTGCGCTGGCCCCACGATGGGCGCCAACTGTCGTGGAATTGTCATGGCAGATGTCCTAACACAAGGACTTAGTTGTGGAGCCATTGCAACTAGGAAGCTTAAAGGGGTTAAATAGGACAAAGGACACGAGGTTTATACTGGTTCGGCCCCTTGTGGTGAAGGTAAAAGCCTATGATCCAGTTTTGGGTGGTATTGCTTATGTCTCGATTACCAGGAAGCGAATCCACTTGACCTAGTTCTTGATGTGTGGTTACTTGTCCTGAACCGCCGCAGGGTCGTCCCTTTATATACAGAGGTCGGTGCCCAGCAACTCTCAGAGTCCCGGTCAGCTCATGAACAGTGTCCGGCTCGGTGACTATCTATTCTTGCCTTACAATACAAGTCATACATATATGGCAGCTTGTCTCTACGGGCCTTAAGTCGCCTTTGAGCCTTGGGCCTTTAACTAAACCGCCATCTTCAAGCATCTTCGTGGGCTTCATAATAGTGAATCGCCATAGGTATGACCCGGCCCCTCCTGGGCGGGTCATGCCTAATAGTTATATCCCCAACACCAGGACTCCACCGATAGGGCTCACCGTCACCTTCACCAACAGATTTGATGCATACTACCTCCTCGGCAAGGTGTTTTGGTGTGGATGCAAATTCATCGCATTCACAACCCACAACATGTTCACAAACTTCGACTGCATCTTCCCCACCCGCGATGGTATGCACAGCCTCCCCTACTACATCGGCCAGGACGGCATGGAGAGGGAGCAGTGAAGAGAAGGCATAGTGAAGATGGTGGTGAAGTCCTGGTCTCGGTCATTAGCTTGTCTTGCCATAGGGTGTTAGGGATTTTTATCTTTTATATATTTATATCTTAATTATGTTGTTGGTTGTACCGTGAACTTTTGATCTCTGTCGTGTTATCCCCTAAGAACTTTGTTATGCTTGCTACCCTTATTTGATAGGGAATCCCTATTTGATATGTCGTTGGTTATCATTGTTTTTTCTTGCTATTTCTATCTTATTTGACGTGGGATAAATCGCTAGATGGATATGGTGTCATACACGAGCACTTCTGCTAAATCAATCAATGATTGAGTATTCCTCAATGAAAACCAGCAAGTTTTCGCCCATTTAGAGTAGGGTCAAGTTTTCGAACGCGCGGATAATGGAGTAGTTGAAGTGTCAAAAAGGAAACTAAAGGTAGAAAATGAGCCATGTTGATGTTGAAAAGAAGAAGAAGAAAAGCTAATTTTTTTGAATTGTTGGTGGCCCTATTCTGTATATTGTATGAACAAAAACAAGCTAATTTTTGAATAGTTTGTGGACTATGCTATGGTTTAGGGTACCCTATGTTTTATGTAAGAAGTATGCTATGGTTGCTACTTTTTATGTTATGGATGTATGCTTGCTACGTGAGATATCGGTCGATGGATATGGTGCCGTAGCTGAGCCGTAGACAAGCTCTCTAGATGGATATGGTGCCATAGCCGAGCCTAGACATGCTCTCTAGATTGATATGATGGCTAATGTTGCCACCGGACTTTATTTTAGACGTGGTTTCAGATGGATATCATGATCTACATAATTAAGTCTGACATGTTCTTAATAAAAAAATCGTGTATACAATATTTTTCTTGCAACAAAAACCTGTTTTAATACCCGCAGTCAAAAAATGAAAGTGTTGTGCTGTAGGCAATATACAGAAGGAAATTGCCATGATATGTACAAATAAATTTGACATGTGCAAGTCCAACAATAAATCAATTTACCATCATGCACTATTTTTGTTCGGCGTGGCAATAAAATGGATTTACCATGGTAATAATCAAGGGAAAAAACAAAGCCAGTGCGTGGGCCTTCGACACTCAACGCAATGAGACGGCCCAACCAGAGCTTAGTTTCAATTTGGGCCCTAGAACTACATTTTTTTATTCTGCGGTCGGTGTTGTCTCACGAAACTGAAGAAACTGAAAGTGTACAAAACTGACAAAACTGACGAGTACCTAAAACTGACATGATCCACAAATTAAGCAACACAGAGCATAGAGCACATGATCCACAAATTTAAGCAAATCGTAGAGCACATGATCCACAAATTTAACCAAATCCTAGAGCACATGACACCACACGAATAACATCTCTAACGAGTGATGACTAGCAAGTAAGAAAATCCTAGAGAAACTACACAAAAATAAAAAGGATAAAATCCTAAAGCTATCAGATTCGCCTGCTTGTTCAATTGAATCATCTGCTTCAAGTTCTTGTTCATCTTCTTTATTTCCCCCTTCAGATCTGCATCCCCAACTGTCAGAGCAGCACTTTTAGAGACCAAATTCGTTGTTGCTAATGGCAGATTGAGCTCCCGGGTTGGGACCCCATTGAATTGAATCCGCTTAACGTAGTCATCCAGCCATTCAAAATGTGTGCATTTCTTCACGATCTGAAACGAAAACATGAACCCTAAATGCCACATCGAAAAAGAATTAAAAGCAAATAGAAAAAGAAATCAGAGAAAAATCATGAGATCTAACCTGCCCCTCTGGCTTGCTCTCGCATTTCACGAACTCGCGCCCATAGTTGACATTCTTGACCTCCTTCGAAGTCAACCATATCAGTGGCGCCTGCATGGGCAGTGAGGACATCACTCCATGGGAAGTGGACCATACTGGGTCCATGAGGGGCAGGAGTCTGAAGTGGAGTTCGACATATCGCCCAAAGTTGCTGGAGAAGAAGAAGCAGAGGAGTGGCTCCTCTCATCACCGGAGAAGAAGAAGCAGAGGAGGAGTGGCTCCTCTCGTCGCTGCAGAATAAGCACGAGAATAAAGGGGGTACCAAGGCACAACCAACAAGTCTCGCGGATTGCCTCTCACGGATCGCCCCACGATCCAACGATGCGGAGCCGTCCATGTGATCCAACGGCGCGGAGCATGCTCGCAACCTGCCCTCGGAATTACTTCTAGAAGACCCGCAGGGTTAGGGTTAGGCGAAACCCCGCGGGGGTATGATCAGGCGGCTGATGTTCGGACCTAGGGTTAGGCGAAACCCCGCGGGGTTTAGAGGGGTTTTGAGCTGGTTAACGGGGTTTCAAACACTTTGACTGAGCATAAATAATTTTAAAAAAATCGAAAAATATGAATCCTTTGCCGTTCGTCGTTTTATAGGACACACTAATGAGGAAAAATACTAAACTTGGTATACATACATTTAGGGCAAAAAACCTAGCTAGCACGATCCAGGTAAAATGAGCACCATTAATTAAAAAAATCAGAAAAATATAAAACCTGCAAACAATGTTGTCTTGTGTGACATGTTACCAACCAAAAATCATAAACTTTGTCTATGGACATTTTCATGAAAAAACCTTCACACATATGAGCTATCATGTACAACATTTCATAGAGACCAAGGAGGTAGGGTTTCCCTTCGGTTTTTAAAATTTTAAAAAAATCAAAAAAATCACCAAAGCTTGATTTTAAAGTGAATAAGAAGGATCTGAACTTAGTTTTCCATTTTCATATTGTAAACGTGTTTTTAATGGTTTTTCTATTAAAGTATTTTTTTGAAAAAAGATGTACAAATAGAAAGATTAATTCAGTAAATAGTGATTCTTCGGATCTACACTATATAGATTGATTTGGTGTTAATAAAAAATATTGGCTCATTTGGAGTAGGTCCAATAAAAACTTGATTACAAATGGGGTTGTTTACCCTAGCTTGGGAGCTCATTTGGAGCACATTTCTCATGACTACAAGTTTTGTAGACGCAAAAGAGATTGGATTGATCACCTAACGTTTATAATAGTTCAGCAAACTGTGCAACTCACACCATAGGGGAATGGACTGAAGTGTTGGTTCAAATTCAAAGTTTGCCTAAAATTCAAAGTTTGCCTCAGTAGTTCAAATTCAAAGTTTACATATAGAATTATTACACTTAAAGTTTTCACAGTACTTCAAATTGATGACATAATCCTGATTACAAATCTTTAAAGTTCAAAGTTTATGACTTGCATTCAAGTTCAAATTCAAATCTTTGCCTTGCTCCTTGTGTTTCGGGATGGGTTAATCGTCTTGCTTCTAGTTTCCCTCGCTGGGGTATTTTTTGCTTTTGAAAGCTTTGTCTTGTTGCTTCTGATCTTCACTTCTGGTGGTGGCGGTTTTGTTGAGCTTTGACTGATCGAGCAAGTGATGACCAGTTGACGGTCATCTGTGGGCTCACAAATCTTTAAAGGAACTTCAGACAAAATAACTTCCTCCTCTCTTATAGCTTCAAAACCTTCGTAAGCCATGGTTTCAAATTCCGCATCAGATGATGGTTCAACCGATGTTTTTTCCTCTCTAGGTCTTTTCTGTCTTGTGCCTCTAATTATCCTAGAGTTGGGTCAAACAGAAATAAGCTTAGCCATCGATAAAAAAGAGAACAAATGCAAAAAAGAACACATACCAAGTTGCTACTTCAGTTGCTTCATTATATAAACTTGCTGCATTCTCCTCTGTTGCTGCATTATCCTCTAAACTTGTTGCATTCTCCTCTGCTGCTGCAAGCTCCTCTGCATTTGCTGCTGCCCATTGTTCCTCTTCTCCAAATGATGCATCATCTGGATTGGTACAATGCCTAGCAATATTCCCTAAGATACCACATCTTTTGCACTTACACTGTTTTTTTACATAACCCTCTTCACCAGCTCTTATCCTATTTTTCCTTGGTCTTCCTGGTGGTCTAGTCAGTACAGGAGAATGGAGTTTGAACCCTGGGTCTACTATGTTCCATTGGTCTTTTCCCAAGAGTGCAGGCACATTTTTAGCATAAGCAACCCTAATTTGGCAACAGAGAAATATTCAGAGCAATACCGATCAACTTCACCATCTTCACCTCCAATAACAGTCATGAGATGTAGGGCATGTATGCATGGCTTTCCGCGGATCTGCCATTGCCTACAGCTGCATTCATTGGTTGCAAGGTTCACTGGATATCTCCATTCCCTATTTTTACTGTCAGTGTATGTCACCTCAGCCTCGTATGTCGACGGTCGAATGCATTTCATTCTTAGTCCTCTTGCCTTGGCATGCAATGCCTTAATCAGAGATGGGAGCATAAGATGGCCAACATATTGTGTCTTTGCAATTCTTTTATGAAGAGCCATCTTTACCATGATCATCTGCCTGATCTTATCAAATGCTTGCCACAACAAAAGCCCTTTCACTGACTTGAACTTTGCATTGAAAGCGAGGTTATTGGTCACATAGTCTACTTTGCAGATTTCATTGAATTTGCTTCTTGACCACAGCTTTCCATGATGTTCATCCATCTACTCCTTCACCAAAGGATTATGAGCATACAACACTCTTAAATGGTGATCATGCTTCCTCAAGCTGCATGTGTATGATGCTGGCCATAGATTCTCATCATAAACTTTGCCTTTGAATTTCTTTTTAAAATTTTGCGCTAGGTGCCGCATACATTCCCTATGTTCTACTCTAGGGAATACAATTTCTACTGTAGTTTCTAAACCCTTGCAAGCATATGTTTCTACTCCTCCTCATGTCCGTGATCTCTTCCGGGACTCCGAACAAACTTCGGTACATCAAATCACATAAACTCATAATACCAATCGTCATCGAACGTTAAGCGTGCGGACCCTACGGGTTCGAGAACTATGTAGACATGACCGAGACACGTCTCCGGTCAATAACCAATAGCGGAACCTGGATGCTCATATTGGTTCCTACATATTCTACGAAGATCTTTATCAGTCAAACCGCATAACAACATACGTTGTTCCCTTTGTCATCGGTAATTACTTGCCCTAGATTCGATTGTCGGTATCATCATACCTAGTTCAATCTCATTACCGGCAAGTATATTTACTCGTTTCGTAATACTTCATCCCGCAACTAACTCATTAGTCACAATGCTTGCAAGGCTTATAGTGATGAGTATTACCGAGAGGGCCCAGAGATACCTCTCCGAAACACGGAGTGACAAATCCTAATCTAGATCTATTCCAACCCAACAAACACCTTCGGAGACAGCTGTAGAGCACCTTTATAATCACCCATTTACGTTGTGACGTTTGGTAGCACACAAAGTGTTCCTCTAGTATTTGGGAGTTGCATAATCTCATAGTCCGAGGAACTTGTATAAGTCATGAAGAAAGCAGTAGCAATGAAACTGTAATTATCATAATGCTAAGCTAACGGATGGGTCATGTCCATCACATCATTCTCCAAATGATGTGATTCCGTTCATCAAATGACAACACATGTCTATGGTTAGGAAACATAACCATCTTTGATTAACGAACTAGTCTAGTAGAGGCATACTAGGGACAATATGTTTTGTCTATGTATTCACACATGTACTAAGTTTTTGGTTAATACAATTCTAGCATGAATAATAAACATTTATCATGAAATAAGGAAATAAATAATAACTTTATTATTGCCTCTAGGGAATATTTCCTTCAGTCTCCACTTGCACTAGAGTCAATAATCTAGATTACATAGTAATGATTCTAACACCCATGGAGCTTTGGTGCTGATCATGTTTTGCTCGTGGAAGAGGCTTAGTCAATGGGTCTGCAACATTCAGATCCGTGTGTATCTTGCAAATATCTATGTCCTCCTCCGACACTTCATTACGGATGGAATTGAAGCATCTCTTGATGTGCTTGGTTCTCTTGTGAAATTGGGATTCCTTTTCCAAGGCAATTGCACCAGTATTGTCACAAAAGATTTTCATTGGACCCGATGCACTAGGTATGACACCTAGATCGGATATGAATTCCTTCATCCAAACTCCTTCATTTGCTACTTCCGAAGCAGCAATGTACTCCACTTTACACGTAGATCCCGCCACAACACTCTGCTTGGAACTGCACCAACTGACAGTCCTCCATTCAATAAAAATATGTATCCAGTTTGCGACTTAGAGTCATCCGGATCAGTGTCAAAGCTTGCATCGATGTAACCGTTTATGACGAGCTCTTTTTCACCTCCATAAACGAGAAACATAACCTTAGTCCTTTTCAGGTATTTCATGATGTTCTTGACCGTTGTCTAGTGCTCCACTTCGGGATTACTTCGGTACCTCCCTGCTATGCTTATAGCAAGGCACACATCAGGTCTGGTACACAACATTGCATACATGATAGAACCTATGGCTGAAGCATAGGGAATGACTTTCATTTTCTCTCTATCTTCTGCAGTGGTCGGGCATTGAGTCTGACTCAACTTCACACCTTGTAACACATGCAAGAACCCTTTCTTTGACTGATCCATTTCAAACTTCTTCAAAACTTTATCAAGGTATGTGCTTTGTGAAAGTCTAATTAAGCGTCTTGATCTATCTCTATAGATCTTGATACCCAATATGTAAGCAACTTCTCCAAGGTCTTTCATAGAAAAACTCTTATCCAAGTATCCCTTTATGCTATCCAGAAATTCTATATCATTTCCAATCAACAATATGTCATCCACATATAATATCAGAAATGCTACAGAGCTCCCACTCACTTTCTTGTAAATACAGGCTTCTCCAAAAGTCTGTATAAAACCATATGCTTTGATCACACTATCAAAGCGTTTATTCCAACTCCGATAGGCTTGCACCAGTCCATAAATGGATCGCTAGAGCTTGCACACTTTGTTAGCACCCTTTGGATCAACAAAAAATTCTGGTTGCATCATATACAACTCTTCTTCCAGAAAACCATTCAAGAATGCAGTTTTGACATCCATTTGCCAAATTTCATAATCATAAAATGCAACGGTTGCTAACATGATTCGGACAAACTTAAGCATCACTACGGGTGAGAAAGTCTCATCGTAGTCAACTCCTTGAACTTGTTGAAAACCTTTCGCAACAAGTCGAGCTTTGTAAACAGTAACATTACCGTCTGTGTCGGTCTTCTTCTTAAAGATCCATTTATTTTCTATGGCTTGTCGATCATCGGGCAAGTCCACCAAAGTCTATACTTTGTTCTCATATATAGATCCCATCTCAGATTTCATGGCCTCAGGCCATTTCGCGGAATCTAGGCTCATCATCGCTTCCTCATAGTTCGTAGGTTCATCATGGTCTAGTAACATGACTTCCAGAACAGGATTACCGTACCACTCTGGTGCGGATCTTACTCTAGAAGACCTACGAGGTTCGGTAGTAACTTGATCTGTAGCTTCGTGATCATCATCAGCTTCCTCACTAATTGGTGTAGGAATCACTGGAACTGATTTCTGTGATGAACTACTTTCCAATAAGGGAGAAGGTACAATTACCTCATCAAGTTCTACTTTCCTCCCACTCACTTCTTTTGAGAGAAACTCATTCTCTAGAAAGGATCCATTCTTAGTAACAAAGATTTTGCCTTCGGATATGTGATAGAAGGTGTACCCAACAGTTTCCTTTGGGTATCCTATGAAGACGCACTTCTCCGAGTTGGGTTCGAGCTTATCAGGTTGAAGCTTTTTCACATAAGCATCGCAGCCCAAAACTTTAAGAAACAATAACTTTGGTTTCTTGCCAAACCATAGTTCATAAGGCGTCATCTAGACGAATTTTGATGGTGCCCTATTTAAAGTGAATGCAACCGTCTCTAAAGCATAACCCCAAAATGATAGCGGGAAATTAGTAAGAGACATCATAGATCGCACCATATCCAATAAAGTACGGTTATGACATTCTGACACACCATTTCGTTGTGGTGTTCCAGGTGGCGTTAGTTGTGAAACTAACCCATGTTGTTTCAAATGAACACCAAACTTGTAACTCAAATATTCTCCTCCACGATTAGATCGTAGAAACTTTATTTTCTTGTTACAATGATTTTCCACTTCACTCTGAAATTCTTTGAACTTTTCAAATGTTTCAGACTTATGTTTGATCAAGTAGATATAACCATATCTGCTCAAATCATCTGTGAAGGTAAGAAAATAACGATACCCGCCATGAGCCTCAACACTCATTGGACCGCATACATCAGTATGTATTATTTCCAATAAGTCAGTAGCTCATTCCATTGTTCCGGAGAACGGAGTTTTAGTCATCTTGCCCATAAGGCACGGTTCGCAAGCACCAAGTGATTCGAAAAGTCCATCAGCATGGAGTTTCTTCATGCGCTTCACACCGATATGACCCAAATGGCAGTGCCACAAATAAGTTGCACTATCATTATCAACTTTGCATCTTTTGGCTTCAATATTATGAATATGTGTATCATCACTATCGAGATTCAACAAAAATAGACCACTCATCAAGGGTGCATGACCATAAAAGGTATTACTCATATAAATAGAACAACCATTATTCTCTGATTTAAATGAATAACCGTCTCGCATCAAACAAGATCCAGATATAATGTTCATGCTCAACGCTGGCACCAAATAACAATTATTTAGGTCTAAAACTAATCCCCATGGTAGATGTAGAGGTAGTGTGCCGACGGCGATCACATCGACCTTGGAACCATTTCCCACATGCATCATCACCTCATCCTTAGCCAATCTTCGTTTAATCCGTAGAGTTGCAAATATGAGCAACAGAACCAGTATCAAATACACAGGCGCTACTACGAGCATTAGTAAGGTACACATCAATAACATGTAGATCAAATATACCTTTCACTTTGCCATCCTTCTTATCCGCCAAATACTTGGGGCAGTTTCGCTTCCTGTGACCAGTCCCTTTGGAGTAGAAGCACTCAGTCTCAGGCTTAGGTCCAGACTTGGGTTTCTTCTCTTGAGCAGCAACCTTTTTGTCATTCTTCTTGAAGTTCCCCTTCTTACCTTTGCCCTTTTTCTTGAAACTAGTGGTCTTGTTGACCATCAACACTTAATGGTCCTTTTTGATTTCTACCTCCGCAACCTTTAGCATCGCGAAGAGCTCGGGAATAGTCTTGTTCATCCCTTGCATATTATAGTTCATCACGAAGCCTTTATAGCTTGGTGGCAGTGATTGAAGAACTCTGTCAATGACACTATCATTAGGAAGATTAACTCCCAGTTGAGTCAAGTGGTTATGGTACCCAGACATTCTGAGTATGTGTTCACTGACAGAACTATTCTCCTCCATTTTGCAGTTGTAGAACATGTTGGAGACTTCATATCTCTCAACTTGGGCATTTGCTTGAAATATTAACTTCAAATCCTGGAACATCTCATATGCTCCATGACATTCAAAACGTCTTTGAAGTCCCGATTCTAAGCCGTAAAGCATGGCACACTGAACTATCGAGTAGTCATCAGCTTTGCTCTGCCAAACGTTCTTAACGTTATCAGTAGCATCTGCAGTGGGCCTGGCACCTAGCGGTGCTTCCAGGACGTAATTCTTCTGTGCATCAATGAGGATAATCCTCAAGTTACAGACCCAGTCCATGTAGTTGCTGCCATCATCTTTCAACTTAGCTTTCTCTAGGAACGCATTAAAATTGAAAGGAACAGTAGCACGGGCCATTGATCTACAATAACATAGACATGCAAATAACTATCAGGACTAAGTACATGATAAATTAAAGTTCAATTAATCATATTACTTAATAACTCCCACTTAGATAGACATCCCTCTAGTCATCTAAATGATCACGTGATCCAAATCAACTAAACCATGTCCGATCATCACGTGAGATGGAGTAATTTTCAATGGTGAACATCACTATGTTGATCATATCTACTATATGATTCACGTTCGACCTTTCAGTCTCAGCGTTCCGAGGCCATATCTGCATATGCTAGGCTCGTCAAGTTTAGCCCGAGTATTCTACGTGTGCAAAACTGGCTTGCACTCGTTGTATGTGAACGTAGAGCTTATCACATCCGATCATCACGTGGTGTCTCGGCACGACGAACTGTAGCAATGGTGCATACTCAGGGAGAACACTTATACCTTGAAATTTAGTAAGGGATCATCTTATAATGCTACCGCCATACTAAGCGAAATAAGATGCATAAAAGATAAACATCACATGCAATCAAAATATGTGACATGATATGGCCATCATCATCTTGTGCTCTTGATCTCTATCACCGAAGTATCGTCATGATCTCCATCCTCACTGGCACGACACCTTGATCTCCATCGTAACATCGTTGTCGTCTCGCCAACTATTGTTACTACGACTATCGCTACCTCTTAGTGATTAAGTAAAACAATTACATGGCGATTGCATTGCATACAATAAAGCGACAACCATATGGCTCCTGCCAGTTGCCGATAACTTTGTTACAAAACATGATCATCTCATACAACAATTTATATCACATCATGCCTTGACCATATCACATCACAGCAAGCCCTGCAAAAACAAGTTAGACGTCCTCTACTTTGTTGTTGCAAGTTTTACGTGGCTGCTACGGGCTTCTAGCAAGAACCGTTCTTACCTACGCATCAAAACCACAATGATTTTTTGTCAAGTGTGCTATTTTAACCTTCAACAAGGACCAGGCATAGCCACACTCGATTCAACTAAAGTTGAAGAAACAGACACTCGTCAACCACCTATGCATAAGCACGTTGGTAGAACCAGTCTCATGAACGCGGTCATGTAATGTCGGTCCGGGCCGCTTCATCAAACAATACCGCCGAATCAAAGTATGACATGCTGGTAAGTAGTATGACTATTATTGCCCACAACTCTTTGTGTTCTACTTGTGCATATAACATCTACGCATAGACCTGGCTCGGATGCCACTGTTGGGGAACTTAGTAATTTCAAAAAAATTCCTATGATCACGCAAGATCTATCTAGGTGATGCATAGAAACGAGGGGGAGAGTGTGTCCACGTACCCTCGTAGACCGAAAACGGAAGCGCTATGTAACGAGGTTGATGTAGTCAAACGTCTTCGCGATCCAACCGATCAAGTACCGAATGCACGGCACCTCCGCGATTTGCACACATTCAGCTCAGTGACGTCCCTCGAACTCTAGATCTAGCTAAGGCTGAGGGAGAGTTCCGTCAGCACAACAGCATGGTGACGGTGATGATGAAGTTACCGGCGCAGGGCTTCGCCTAAGCACTACGACGATATGACCGAGGTGGAAAACTATGGAGGGGGGCACCACACACGGCTAAAGATCAACTTGTGTGTCTATGGGGTGCCCCCTTCCCCCGTATATAAAGGAGGAGAGGGGAGGCCGGCCGGCCACAAGGGGCGCGCCCAAGGGGGGGAGTCCTACTCCAAGTAGGAGTAGGTCTCCCCCCTTTCCTAGTCCAACTAGGAGAAGGAAGGAGAGGGAGAGGGAGAGGGAAAGAGGGGTCGGGCCCCCTCCCCTTGTCCTATTCGGACTCCCCTTGGGGGGGGGGGCTCCACCTCCTGGTGCAGCCCTCTCTCTCCCCTAAAGGCCCACTAAGGCCCATTACTTCTCAGGGAGGTTCCGGTAACCCTCCGGCACTCCGGTTTTATCCGAAACTTCTCCGAAACACTTCCGGTGTCCGAATATAGTCGTCCAATATATTAATCTTTATGTCTCGACCATTTTCAGACTCCTCATCATGTTCGTGATCTCATCTGGGACTTCGAACAAACTCCGGTACATCAAATCACATAAACTCATAATACCAATAGTCATCGAACGTTAAGCGTGCGGACCCTACAGGTTCGAGAACTATGTAGACATGACCGAGACACACCTCCGGTCAATAACCAATAGTGGAACTTGGATGCTCATATTGGTCCCTACATATTCTAAGAAGATCTTTATCGGTCAAACCGCATAACAACATACGTTCACTACTAGGGAAAAGCCTAGCAGCAGCGCAGGTTCTAGGTATATCAGGAGCGCGTGAGGCGGCGCTACTAATAAGGCACTGCAGCTAACTCGTAGCAGCAGCGCATGTGCGCCCGCGCTACTGATATACAAGTGTAGCAGCAGCGTTCTTACCGGGAGCTCGCTACTGCTAATAGCTATAGCGCGCTTCTCTAGTGCGCGCTACTGCTACTATCGTGCTGCTGCTAACTTTTCTCCACTAGCTACTCCTAATTTTAGTAGTTTTTTGTTTTTTCTGCATTTTTGTTTTGTATTTGAACAGGCTTTATAGAAGAATCTTTAGCACATATAAATGTCATCATGATACACATACAAATGCCCGCGAGACCACAAATGTAATCATAGCATATACATACAAATAGTCTCATCATAATCATCATCCAACACAAAGTGGTATCTTGTCATCATCTCAAAAATAGCGATACATGCAAGTCTCGAATACTTGCAACTACAACGTCATCCATCTAAACAAAGGTATACGCGAGAAGAGCTATCACTATGAGTGAGAGCGGAACTATGCAGTACATGAGGTGGCGGTTACGAGTCCTCTCTCGCGCTAGCGTGAACCTCAAGTAACTAGCTTCTCCTTCTTGTCTGCTTTTGAAGCCTTTATGGCTGGCGCCCGAGAACCCATTCACTTGCGCCTGACACTCATGCCACTCGTTGTACACCCCCGGAACCTTCCCTTTGTACATGACATAGCACTTCCATCTCGCCATCAAGAAACTAGGTACCTGTTAGAGATGCATCTTCATGAAGAGGATGTACAATCATATGCAACAAAATATACAAGAGCAACATGAAAAAGAAAGGGTTAGCAACTAGATGCAACATATAGTACTCAAACTAATTAACTAGAGGTATGCAGGTCATCGTACGCAAACTAACAAAGTAGCGTTACGCAAGTTCGGCAGGGACCATGGACATCACAAAGTTTCATCGGTACAAAAAGTATACAAGTTGAACCGACACATATCATCATCATCGGCATCATAAATCACTAGAAGTTCCATCCTTCCATATCATCGAGGATGGACCCTAGCTTCTTGAATGGCGTGAGGTCTAGACGTTGCATGCCTATGCGAGTTCGGACGTCAGCTCGTGATATAGGGCCGTGGTGGAACATCCCCTTCTCATCGACGACTTCTTTCATGATGATCGTCGCAATGTCCCTTTGGATGCGAAAGAAGTCATCTCTAAGTTTATAATTCGCTTCACCATGAGATTCTAGCCACTTCTAGATATGATCATCATTTCTGCTTGTCATGCGAAGCTTTTGGTGATCCGTGTTGAACTGAATCATGAGATGGACGATGTAGAATCCATCCTTCCTGCTTGGTTTTGGGACATGGATGCAGGAGAATTTAGTTTTATGCGCGAAACCCATCTTCTTGTTCCTTTGTTTCCTGATCTGTATGTGGCCACCTCTAATGCTGAAGCCTTGGAGAGCATCATCTAGAATATTCATTATGTGGATGTAGTCCTTTTTCTCGTAGTCTCTGGCAGGGTCAAAATACACGGCGTGGGAGACTTGTGGGTAAAGAATGATAAGGACGGCGCGCCTGTTGCTGCAGGGAAAAGACACCTCAAATTATTCTCCATATGAGCGAGAAGGAATGATTGAAATGTACGAAAGGGTTATCCGGAACTGACTTACTTTGGATGATAAGGCACGAGGACAATTTCGTGGTCCTTATTTTGTACCATGAAGTTTTGGAGGTAGTCCCTAGCAGTTTCATGCTCAAAGTCACCGAGACTCAAGAAAGACTCATGCATGTAGTACGGATCCACCACACAGATTTGCAAGACTTCTTCACTCTTCATGACGGAGCTCATATGTAGCGCAAAAAGGCGGACGATTGTAAAATCGAGCAGCCTTGTCAGAAACATCTCAAAGATATGGTCAAACCACAGGAAGAACACCTCTGCGGGCCGTGTGTCGACGTATCACTTCCCCTCAGGCACACGAGTCGCGTATGTCGGATATCCTGGATCCATTGAGGGTAGTAGGCTTTTCTCAGTCGACAACACATGGTCGTGCAGTCTCCTGCGATCCCCTGATAGTGCCTCCAACGGTTTCGGCGGTAGCATCGGCTCGCCCGTGAGATGGAACATGGCCGCACCTTTCACGGGTACACGCTCTTCAGAATCCATCGTCTGGCTATTATGTGCTCTGGCTTGTTTGGAGGCAGTTATCTTCCCCGATCTCTTCCTCTCCTTTTTCTTGGGCACACCTTCCAGACCCTTCCTTAACCCATGCCCCAGGGTTCCCGGGCTAAGCACCGTATGACCCCCGGCTAGTTGAGCCTGTGTCGAGGCGGCATCTTCAGGCATGTCCTATGAGGAATTCATGAAGAGAGACTTTTTGTAATCCTTCCAACGACCTTCCTGCCCGGGCATATCATCCATATCCTCATTAGCATGCTGATAGCCCGATTCATCATATGGTTGACTCATCATATCTATGTCACAGTCATACACGTTTGTATTGAGGAAACCCATAGGGTCGACCGCCGTCTCATCATCCATTCTCTGTTCTACAGGACCGATTACATCAACCAGTACTATTGCACCCCCTTCATCACGTCGTCCGCCGCTCTCACCCGGCACTACAAGAGCTGGTAATTGCGTAGGTAGGGTGGTGATCTTCGCACATGCTTGTTGATGTGTGGTTATTGGTGTGCTCTCGGCCGGCTCCAGACGAATCAGATTCTTCGGCCATAGCAGCACCCAACCCTTGCAGCTTCCAATCTGCGGCAGGGTCTCATCATCCTCTCCCACATGCTGTACTGGAGGAGGCAAAGCCTCGTGCCCTAAGTTCACACTGGACAAGCTAACCCTAAAGTGCCCAGCGGGGATCGGTTGGTTGTGGAACGTTGATTTCAAGGGCTTCAATATCATCCCCTTTCCCATGTCCACCTTTTGGCCTTTGATCAAGTAGAGTATGGTGCATGGGGTTTCTTCGCCCTGCAAACACATATGTTTGTGGCGTAAAACATCCGAAAGGCAACGAAAATGGAATATTCTATATAGATATGTCAGTGCGACATGTAATTACCATGACGGCGTCGAGCTCAGCCAAAGACGAAGGCCCACCTAGCGCGCCAGAGACGGAGGACGGGCTGCTATGAGCGGGAGCGACTACAAGAGGAGTCCCGGTTGCGTGAGCAAGTGATGGTGCGGTGTTGTTGTTGTTCATGGAGTTGCTCCCGACGAAACTGGGCATCGGGAAATTATGTACCGTCTTGTCTGGATTTTCCTTCGTCCAGTTGATGATAGTTGGAACCAAGTTAGTAGCGAAATCATTTATGCAGGCAGTTACAACTGCATTGACTGCCTGCTGTAGCAACTCATTTTTCTCCTCGGCTGTTTTTCCGCGTCCTCAGCTGCTTTTTTCTCGACCGCAAGCTTCACCTTCGCGTCGATGTCCGCCTGACTAAACTTCTTTTTCTGCTTCTTGGCCTCCGGACCCTCCTTGTAAAACACCTTCCACGTGGCGCCGTCTCCAGCACCATGCACACGACCATATTGTGGCCGCTGGCCCAAAGGGAGTCCCTTAAGTTCGTTCAAGGCCCGGTTGAGAGGGGTGTCCCACTTGGGCCTCATCGGAGAAGTAGGGCTTTCGGCTGCAAGCTGGTGTTGCTTCTCCTGCACAAGGAGCGTGAACCGTTTAGGAATGTGTAGTCGACTAGATATGGAGCTAAATGTAAGGTGCTAAAAGAATAATTACCAGTAGTCTAATCAATTTCCTCATGATTTGGTCCATGTAAAAAAACTTTTTTTCATTGTCCCACTTGTAGCGGGCCCTAATGAAGTCACGCTCCAAGGGGTTGGTGAACTTTGCGAAGGGGTCTGGGAGACCCACGGCTTCACGCTTCGCGTCCTCCTTATCCCATATGGGCCTTTTACCGAGGTAGCCACGGCTTCCGAGGCGATGCTTCCCCGTGTTCCTTTGCTGAAGGCTCTTGAATTTCGCAGCCTTAGCCTTGGCTGCCTCGATAGCGCAAGTGTCCTTGAACTTTTCGAACTCCTCTTTCGTAAGTGTCAGATTTTCCTCCAAAATCTTGGACAGGGGTTCCTCAGCCTCAATAGCTCGTTTCACCCTCCCTTTCCAGGAGGCCAAATCATTGCTGAACATGCCCATGGCGTGATTGTTAATATTTTTCATCTTCGGATCATCCCATGGTTGTTCTATGTTATCATCCCGGTCGGGGAACTTGAATCTCTTGTGCAACTTCGTTAGGAGGAACTGCATCAAATGTTCTTTACTCCTTAAGTCATCGTCGTTGATGCTCGCGCATTCTCGTAGGATGCATCCTACTTGGTTCCCATAGCACTTGTGAGGTTCTTCCGGCTCTAATGGCTCAAACTTGCCAAGTGCCATCTTTGTGATCACTAGTCGTCCAATCCCTAGCTTGTTAGGTTTTCGTATCCTCTGCTTCTTATGCTTCTTCTTTTTGGTAGCGGCATCGGCGCCGGAACCTTCTCAGCGCCGCCACCGGTGCCGGCACCATCGATGTCGATGTCGGCGTCAGTACCATTATTGAGGCCGACCTGCAAACCTTGCTTAGCAGTCAAATAGTCGAGGTACTCTTGTTCACCCTCATAATCCATCTCGTCTGCATCTTGGTCAGAAGGCCCAGTTTCTTCGTTGTTCGACATGTTTCCTATGATTAAGTCTCCTCGTTTATTTCTAAAAGTATGAAAAAATGAGAAATGACATAACAAAGAAATCTATGTGCTAGCACTCGATATGCCTACTATCTAGCACAAATCATGCCAAAATTCACGGAAAATTTTGGCATGACCTTTGCTAAAAAATGGACATATCGAGCTCCTGAAATTCACCGGAACGGAAATGAATCAACATTCCGGCGTAACATAGGTCACTCGGATTATTTACCAAAATTGAACCAAAACATCACATGTCCAAATGACATGTCCAAATTCCAAACATGACATGTCCACATATCACATGTCCAGTTAAAATTTGCATATAAATTCAGCCTACCTAAATTTGCATATAAATTCAACCTAGCTAAATTCATAACTAAATAAATAACCTAATCAACCTAATTAACCCTAGCTAGCAGAGAGGGGGGGTTTACAAAGGGTGCAGGGGCGAGGAGACAGGCCCGACGACGGCCGAGGTTGGTAAGGGAGGAAGCAGAGGAGGGAGGTGTGGTGCGTCGGGGTCGGGGGCGAGCGCCGGGGCGCGGCGGTGCGACGGGGGAAGAGAGAGTGGGGATTTGGGGGGAAAAGAGGTGGGATGAAGCATAGAGAGGGAGGATTTTGGGTTAAGTGGACATAGGAGCAGCGCATTTATACCAAACGCGCTACTACTAAAACAGGTAGCTATAGCGGTTTTTAAGGAAAACGCTACTGCTACCTTGACTAGTTGTAGCTCTTTTTCAGTAAACTGCTACTACTATAACTAGTTTCCCTTTTTCCTTTCCTTTATTTTCTCTCACTTTTTTTCCTGAGAGCAGTGAACGAAGGGAAGGAGATATATATTGCATCATTTGACGGTGAAATATGTATACAAAATAGGAACATATGTATTACATCATTGGACCCATGCATAATAATGGCTAAGTGTGTATACAAAATAGGAACATATATTACATTGTTGGACCCATGCATAATAATGGCTAAGTGTGTATACAAAATAGGAACATATTACATCATTTGACCGATAACATACGATTCCTCAGCGTTGACGTTTTCGTTTTTGAGTCAGCTTCTTTCCCTTCTTGTTCGTCGAAGAATAATTGAGCCCCTTATTGTGACTTTGCCTTTTCCATGGAGTATGATGTTTCTTAGGTAATGTAGTATTGATTCTTCTTTTGACGTATACTTCATCATCATCATCATCTTCCCTCATTGGGTCGTCGTACTGATCTTAGTCTTCCTCGTTGGCGACTCCATCCATTCCAATGATGTTCCTTTTGCCTCTCCTCACGACAACACGGTTGGGATTGCGCGGGTCGGTTATGAAGAAGCATTGTGTCACGTGCTTAGCGTGTACCCATGGCTCGTTTTTTGCGATAGCATTCACGGTAGCGCTCTTGGCGTCGGGTATAGTCATGGTAGTGAAAATTCGGCTTTCTCTTTCGACATTCTTAGCCCATCTGACACGGAACATCGTCGTGTTGTGCAGTCCAGAGTAGTCAAGCTCCCAGATCTCCTCGACCCTTCCATAAAATCGTTCAGTTGGGCCGTTGTTGCTGCCGGTCATGCATTCCATCGTCACCCCTAAGTTCTGATCATCACTGTCCATATCTTTGGCCTCCGTGTAGAACGTGTATCCGTTGATATCATATGCCTGATAGGTTACGAGGTTGGGCGAGGGGCCATGTGCTAAGGCGTATATGAGCAATCCATCCTTAGAGCCCTCCTCCGGGGGATTAGCAATAATATGCTCTTTGAACCAATGCAGGAAAGTGGAGTTGTGCTCTCTAGTAACTTCGGTGTCCGTCCTGCGTACCCCCCGGTCATGATACTTCTTTGCGATAATTTCTTTGTGTAGTGCCACGAAAGGATCTACCTCGTCTAGGTATTGTAGCACTACCAAGTTTGCTCTGTCAAAGTCGATGCGTCGATCTGAGTATGCCACGTGCAGTTCCTTGCACTGTTGCAGTGACCTTCTCCTTCGAGCCTCCCATCGTGCTTGTTAACGGGCAAACCAACACTAACACCAGGCGGCTGGTCTGCGCCATATAGAAAATTCTCGCAGAAAGAGATGCACTCTTGTGTCACATAGCCCTGGATGATGCTTTCATACGGACGAGACATGTTACGAACGAATCCTTTGATGATCCCATTCATCCTCTCAAACGGCATCATGTTGTGCAAGAATGATGGCCCTATTATGTCATCCACAATATGGACACACAAATGCACCATCATGTCAAAGAACGCGGGCGGGAAGTACATCTCAAGCTCATTCAGTATCACAACGATCTCTTCCTGTAGCCTACGGAGCTGCTTCACACTGATTGACTTTCAAGAGATGATGCCGAAAAATTTGCAGAGACCGATAAGCGTGTCACGGACGTGCTTGTCCATTATCCCTCTAAGGGCAACATGTAGTATCTGCATCATCATCACATGACAGTCATGGGACTTCATCCCACTAAAGCTTTTCTTGTTTGTGTCTAGATATCTGCTTATCTTGCCATAGTAACCGGAACTAACTTTGACTCCGGTAAGGCACTTAAAGAATTGATCGATCTCAGCCTGACTTAAGGTGAAGCAAGAAGGGGGGAAATAATCCTCTTTATTTATTTTCTTGCCCTTCTTCTCCCGTGCCTCTGTCTCCGTCTCTGTCTCGTCTGACATTTTACGGGGCGGCATGTGCAGATCTTCCCTGATTTTCAAATCTTGCAAGTCTTTTCTTGCCTTTGGCCCATCCTTGGTCTTATCCGGCATGTTCATCAGTGTTGCGAGCAAGCTCTCAAGGAAATTCTTACAGATATGCATTTGATCAAGGCAATGAGGTGTATCGAGTTTGTGCTAGTACTCCAAGTCCCAGAACACAGGCCTCGTCTTCCATACCTTCAGCAGCGGCTCCGACGCCTTTCTCATCATCTTTCCCGGCGCGGGGCACTCCTTCCAGTTTTTCAACAGCTCATCGATTTCGGCACCACTCCGCTTATGTGGAGGTCCTCGATGCTCAGCTTGACCATTGAATAGATCTCCACGGTTTCTGCGGGTCGTCCTGTTCGAGCCATCTTCGATGCCCCATGTACATGATTTTCCCAGACCTGCCATCTTTCCTTGACATTAGCTGCTGAGACGTCGTATCATCCATGCACCGCGTGCATCCGCAATATCCATGGCACACATGGCCTACGACATATCCGTAACCGAGATAGTCGTGCACCGTCGTGATCAGCGCGGCTCTCATGTAGAAATACTCACCTTTGCTGGCATCCCATGTCTTGGCTGGTGTTTTCCATAACGTGTCTAACTCCTCTTGAAGTAGCCCCAGATACAAATTAATATTATTTCCTGGTTGTTTTGGCCCTTGAATAAGCATGCTCATGTGAATGTACTTCGACTTCATGCACAACCAGGGGGGAGGTTGTACATCCATACAAACATGGGCCATGTGCTATGGTTGGTGTTCTGGTTGCCAAACGGATTCATGCCATCGGTACACGCGCCGAGCACGATGTTCCTTGCATCACATTCGAAAAACCAATAGAAGCTGTTCAACACCCTCCACTGGCTTCCATCCTTGACGTGTCTCAGCTTCGGATCATCTCCATCGTCGGGCTTCTTCCTCTCCGCGTGCCAGCACATTAGCTTTGCTTCCTTGGGATCTACAAAATACAGCTGGAGACGGGGAGTGATCGGTAAGTACCATACAACTTTCTGGGGACATTTCTTCCTGGCCTTCTTGTATCGAGAAGCATTGCACATCGGACAACTTGTTTTTTCCGCGTGCTTCTTCCGATAAATTATGCAATCGTTGATGCATGCATGGTATCTAACGTGTGGTAGATCAAGAGGGCACACGATCTTCTTGGCCTCATCAACACTAGTAGGACAAAGATTCCCCGCGGGAAGAACATCCTTTTGGTACTTGAGATGCTCATCGAGGCTAGTGTCGGTCTATTTGTTTTTAGCCTTCGTCTTCCGGAGTTGGAGCGTGAAACTCAAGTGTGTCACCTCAGGATTGCAACCATCATACAATGGAGTGTTCGAGTCTACCACCAGTTGCTCCAACTTAGCCTCCTCTCTAGAAGCAGCTCTCTCAGTACTCGTCTCCTTGCGAAGCAATGCTTGAACATGAGGGTCCCGCACGATTGAACTTAGTACCGACGAACTCTGCTGCATGGAGTCCATGTTGTTCTCTCCGCCGCCATGTCCGGACCCTTCTCCTCCGCCATGTCCGACCCCTTCTCCTCTGCCATGTCCGGCCCCTTCTCCGCCGCCATGTCCGGCCTCTTCACCGCCGCCATTATCGACCATCTCTTCGTCTTGCCCCGTGTCATCGTTGCCTGCCCCATGGCGTCCTCAACATTGTCATCCTCATCTTCAATTGTCCACCGAGTATAGCCATCCATGAAACCAATCATGAGCAGGTGCTCTTCGACACGATCATCATCATGGGGGTCGAGCCAAACTATTCCTTTGCATTTTCGACACGGACATAAAACCTCTGTCCGGTTATTTTCTTTCATGTCCTGCACCGCCGACCGCAACCACATGTCCACCATCATTCCACTGACCATCGTGAACTCTACACGGTCATAATAAACAAATTGATTATAAAAATGCGTGCATGCATCAAAGTCATACAAAAATTCGGCATGACCTTCCCTGAAAATAGGACATATATAGATCTAGAGTTTGCCCGGAATTCGCCGAAATGGAAATAAATCGACATTTAGGCAAAACATAGGCAACTCAAAAGCACAATTTGGCGTCAACTCATGCCACACACACAATTTCCATCATATCTCCCAATTATCATATCACACACACATAAACATATTTCCATTTTGCAAAAGCATGAAATTTTAATCACCTCTATCTCGAGATCGAGCACACGGTGGAGATGATGATGTAGGGAGATCAAAAGTGCACAAAGCTCTTCTTGACAAAGATAGATCTAGTTAGGGGGCAAATAGGTCACTTAACTAAATGCTACATCTACCTAGCTAGCTAATTTGGGAGGAGACAACTTCAACTAGTGGAGGGGGAAGGAAAAAGAGAAAGGAGATGCATTAATGGAGGTGGTGTAGTTAGCTAGGAGTAATGAAGAGAGATAAAGCTAGGTAGGAGAGGGAGAGTAATGGGGGAGAAGTATTGAGGAAGAAGAAGAGTGAGAGAGGGAGGATGTGGGGGGTAGGGGAAAGGGAAGAGAGGAGATGGTGGAGGGGAGGGCGGGTAGGGAAAGGTGGTGGGCTGGTGTGGCTTAGCAGTAGCGCGGGTGGTAAAACACGCTGCTGATAATAAATTAGCAGCAGCGCGCTTCCCACACGAGCGCTACTGCTAACTGGGACAAACAGTGTGCCCAATTTGAAAATTAGCAGCAGCGATCTCAGAAAAAGCGCACTGCTACTAACGCTTTAGCAGTAGCGCGGGTCGAGATAACGCGCTGCTGCTGAATGTAGGTTGGTGGACACTGTTGGTCAATATTTGTAGCAGCACGGGTTGCTCCAAGCGCGCTATTGCTAACTCTGTTTCAGTAGCGAGTTTTGCATGCACGCGCTGCTGATAATTAGCAGTAGCGCCTCTTTTTGAGCCGCACTGCTGCTAAGATTATGTGTATAAGGTTTTCCCTAGTAGTGCTTGTTCCCTTTGTCATTGGTATGTTGCTTGCCCGAGATTCGATCGTCGGTATCATCATACCTAGTTCAATCTCGTTACCGGCAAGTCTCTTTACTCGTTCGGTAATACTTCATCCCGCAACTAACTCATTAGTCACAATGCTTGCAAGGCTTATAGTGATGAGTATTACCGAGAGGGCCCAGAGACACCTCTCCGAAACACGAAGTGACAAATCCTAATCTTGATCTATGCCAACCCAACAAATACCTTTGGAGACACCTGTAGAGCACCTTTATAATCACCCATTTACGTTGTGACATTTGGTAGCACACAAAGTGTTCCTCCGGTATTCGGGAGTTGCATAATCTCATAGTCTGAGGAACTTGTATAAGTCATGAAGAAAGCAGTAGCAATGAAACTGTAACGATCATAATGCTAAGTTAACGGATGGGTCATGTCCATCACATCATTCTCCTAATGATGTGATTCCATTCATCAAATGACAACACATGTCTATGGTTAGGAAACATAACCATCTTCGATTAATGAGCTAATCTAGTAGAGGCATACTAGGGACAATATGTTTGTCTATGTATTCACACATGTACTAAGTTTTTGGTTAATACAACTCTAGCATGAATAATAAACATTTATCATGAAATAAGGAAATAAATAATAACTTTATTATTGCCTCTAGGGCATATTTCCTTCAGACCATGCGCGAGAAGTATCGCGGGCAAGACCAAGTCCATACCGCCGATGGAGAAGGTATGAGCATTAGTCATATTGGTCATTCAGTAATAAAAACTCCCCACAAAAATATTCGTCTCAGAAATTTTTTGCATGTCCCAGTGCTTCGAAAAACCTCCTTTTCGTTTATTGCATTGCCATTGATAGCCATGTATTCCTTGAATTTCATCTGTTTTTCTTTTTGATCAAGGATCAGGTCACGAGGAAAATCCTCTATCGAGGTAGATGCGTTCGAGGGCTTTACCCGTTGATTTTGGAGCTTAGGAGATTGAATAGACAAGCCTATGGTGTCACCAAAGTCTCTTCAACATGGTGGCACGATAGATTAGGGCATGCATCATTTCCTTTGATTGAGAAATTGCTTAGAAAGAATAAGCTCTCGTTTGTTGGTGAGCGTAATTGTGAAACTATTTGTGACTCATGCCAACGTGCTAAGAGTCATGAGTTAGTTTTTCCCATATCTACAAGTGTTTTCACCAAACCTCTTGAACTCATTTTTTCTGATGTTTGGGGTCCTGCGCCCACTTCAGTTGGGCGCCACACTTATTATGTGAGTTTCATTGATGATTTCAGTAAGTACTCGTGGATCTATCTCCTCAAAAAGAGATTTGATGTGTTTCAAGTTTTTCACAACTTCCAAGCACTTGTAGAAAGAAAGTTTGATTGCAAAATTCTAGCTATACAATCTGATTGGGGAGGGGAATATAGAAACCTCAATTCCTTCTTCCAACAGATTGGCATATCTCATCACAATCATGTCCCCATGCTCACCAACAAAACGGATCTGCTGAGCATAAGCATAGGCATATCGTTGAAGTAGGCCTAGATCTCCTTGTAGCTGCCTCTATGCCATTAAAATTCTGGGATGAAACCTTTCTTACAGCAGTTCACCTCATTAATATCTTGCCTAGTCAAGTTATCAATAATAAAACTCTGGTAGAATGCCTCCTTCACACCAAGCCTGATTACAAATCACTTCGTGTGTTTGGTTGTGTGTGCTGGCCAAATCTTCATCCCTACAATAATCGCAAACTCATGTTCCGGTCAAAGAAATATGTCTTTCTTGGCTACAGTCCACAACACAAAGGTGTAAAATGCCTTGATGTATCCACGGATCATATCTACATCTCTCGTGATGTCGTGCTCGATGAGACTATTTTCCCTTTTGCACATCTCCACCCAAACGCCGACGCTCTCCTTCAAAAGGAAATCCTCCTTTTACCATCTCATCTCACCGGTCTTGATAATGGGGATGCTTTTAATACTAATGATCAGTTACTGACTAATTCTCCTACTAATGGTGGTGATGAGTTTTGTGATGAAGCAAAAAAATTGTTACAGAAAATGATGCAGAAATCAGCCAAAACTGTCATTTTATGCCTCCTGGATGCAGCAGCAGCACCATCGAGGCGGATCTGCCTCGGGATCACGGTGCATCAGCCTCGGGCTCAACGCGTGACGGGACAGATGAATCTGCATCGAGCCCTGCGCCACGCCACGACAGCAGCTGGCCAGCCGACCGCGCCTCCCCGCGCCAGCCTGCACCCGGTCGGTTTGGCGTCGAACCGCGCCACTACACGCGTCGTGTGTCGCGGCAGGATCCAGGCATGGAATCCCGCATTGTATCTGCGGGTGCCCCCTCATCATCAACTAATCATGAGCCGGCCGCTGCGACTGCCGCAGGCGCGGGATCTTTTGTGTCGCCTTCCTCTAGTGCGGCATGTACTCTAGCCGCAAACGATCCCGCTCCGTCGCGCGCGCCCGACAGGTCTTCTTCAGGATCTGCAGCTGCTCCAGGCGCAGGATCTTCTGTGCCAGCTCCTTCGCCAGCCCGGACCAGACTTCAAAGGGGAGTAATTCAACCCAAAAATTATAAACATATAGCAAAATTTGGATATGCTTGTAACATACATGGTGCAGATATTGTTCCACACACTATTGTAGAAGCTTTGATGATCCATGGTGGAAAAAGGCCATGGAAGAAGAGTGCATGGCGCTTCACAAAACTAAAACCTGGCATCTAGTTTCTACACACCAAGGAAAAGGTAAAAATGTGATCGATTGTAAATGGGTTTTCAGAATAAAAAAGAAGTCTGATGGAATTATTGACCGCTATAAAGCTAGGCTAGTTGCAAAAGGCTTTAAGCAACAGTATGGCTTAGACTATGAGGATACATTTAGCCCTTGTAAAGGCTGCCACTATCCGTCTTGTTTTGTCTATTGCCATGTCCAGGGGATGGAGTCTCCGACAGCTAGATGTACAGAATGTGTTTCTCCATGGTGTTCTGGAAGAGGAAGTATTCATGAAACAACCTCCTGGGTTTGAGGACAGAAATAAACCCCTTCATATTTGCAAGCTTGATAAGGCCTTGTATGGACTAAAGCAAGCCCCTAGAGCATGGTATTCCAGGTTGAGCTCAAAACTTCAGGCACTTGGTTTTGTTCCTTCCAAGTCTGATACCTCATTATTCATTTATAATAAGTCAAATACCTCCATGTTTGTACTTATATATGTTGATGATATCATAGTCACAAGTTCATCAGATGAGGTTGTCATAGGATTGTTAAAATATTTGAATTATGAATTTGCTCTTAAGGATCTGGGAGACCTGCATTATTTTCTTGGCATTGAAGTAAAGAGAGCAGGAGACGATCTCCATCTCACCCAAGAAAAATATGCAACTGATCTTGTAGCTAAAGCATGGTTGAAGGGTTGCAAGCCAGCATCAACACCTTTGTCCAACTCAGAAAAATTGTCCTTGTCAGAGGGAGAACTCTTGAATCAAGAGGATAGCACCAGGTACAGAAGTATGGTTGGTGCACTACAATATTTAACCTTGACTAGGCCTGATATTTCTTTTGTTGTGAACAAAGTGTGTCAGTTTCTTCATGCACCCACTACAGTACACTTGACAGCTGCAAAACACATACTTATATATGTTAAAAATACTTTGGGCATTGAACTAACTTTCACCAAGTCACCATCAACTCTTGTCAGTGCATTCTTTGACTCTGATTGGGCAGGCTATCTAGATGACAGACGATCAATAGGTGGTTTTGCAGTGTTCTTTGGTCCAAATCTGATTTCTTGGTGTGCTAAGAAGCAAGCTACTGTGTCCAGATCTAGCACAGAAGCCGAATATAAGGCACTAGCAAATGCTACTGCTGAAATCATTTGGGTTCACTCTCTCCTAAAAGAGCTTGGAATACGCTGTAAACAAGCTCCATGTTTATGGTGTGATAATCTTGGTGCTACGTACCTTTCTGCTAATCCAGTTTTTCATGCAAGAACCAAACATATCAAAATAGACTTTCACTTTGTCAGAGAAAGAGTTGCTGCCAAGAAATTGGACATTCGTTTTATTCATTCCCAAGATCAAGTTGTTGATGGGTTCACTAAGGCCTTGCCAACAAGAAGTTTTGAGGAGTTTAACGCTGCGTTTGGATGTCTGTATTGGGGTTCCCGAATGGATTTCGTATTCCCAAACCATCAATTCGAGTGTTTGGCATGCCAACGGAAACAACGGTCTGTAATCGATCGAATACAACGGTGAAATCAATCGCACGCGCCGAGGCCTCCCACGATACGGAGCCCGACCCCTCCGATTTGGCCTGTATTCATGCCTCCCACAAAAGAAAATGTTTCGAGCCTATCTTTCCTCACCCCGCTCGACCGAAGCAGCCGTGCCCACCTTGCGTGACGAGAGGCGGCGGCGCAGGAAGCACCCGATGGCGGCGCGAGGCATCCTCTCTTGCTGGCCCTCCTCCTCATCCCTGCCGCCATTCCTCCTCATCCTGCCCTATGTCGACCCTTCTCCTCATCCCCTCGTCATCTCATCTGCCACCCGATGAACATAGGGCCGCCGCATCTCCTCTGCCCATGGCCGCCACGGCCTGGCCCTCCCCGCCCGTCACTGCTCCTCCTCCACTTCCCGTGCTCCGGCGTGCCTCCCACTGGACCCCCTCTTCCTGTGCCGTCGGTTCCCCATTGTTGGAAATATGCCTTAGAGGCAATAATAAAATGGTTATTATTATATTTCCTTGTTCATGATAATTGTCTATTGTTCATGCTATAATTGTATTAACTGGAAACCGTAATACATGTGTGAATACATAGACCACAACATGTCCCTAGTGAGCCTCTAGTTGACTAGCTCGTTGATCAATAGATGGTTATGGTTTTCTAACCATGGACATAGGATGTCATTGATAACAGGATCACATCATTAGGAGAATGATGTGATAGACAAGACCCAATCCTAAGCATAGCACAAGATCGTATAGTTCGTTTGCTAAGAGCTTTCCTAATGTCAAGTATCATTTCCTTAGACCATGAGATTTTGCAACTCCCGGATACCGTAGGAATGCTTTGGGTGTACCAAACGTCACAACGTAACTGGGTGGCTATAAAGGTGCACTACAGGTATCTCCGAAAGTGTCTACTGGGTTGGCACGAATCAAGATTGGGATTTGTCACTCCGTATGACGGAGAGGTATCTCTGGGCCCACTCGGTAATGCATCATCATAATGAGCTCAATGTGACTAAGTAGTTAGTCACGGGATCATGCATTACAGAATGAGTAAAGTGACTTGCCGGTAACGAGATTGAACGAGGTATTGGGATACCGACGATCGAATCTCGGGCAAGTAACGTACCGATTCACAAAGGGAATTGTATACGTGATTGATTGAATCCCCGACATCGTGGTTCATCCGATGAGATCATCGTGGAACATGTGGGAGCCAACATGGGTATCCAGATCCCGCTATTGGTTATTGGCCAGAAAACGTCTCGGTCATGTCTGCATGATTCCCGAACCCATAGGGTCTACACACTTAAGGTTCGGTGACGCTAGAGTTGTTATGGGAAATAGTATGTGGTTACCGAAGGTTGATCGGAGTCCCGGATGAGATCCCGGACATGACAAGGAGCTCCGGAATGGTCCGGAGGTGAAGATCGATATATTGGACGAAGGGTATTGGAGTCCGGAATTGTTCCGGGGGTACCAGGTGATGACCAGCGTGTCCGAAAGGGGTTTCGGAGGCCCCGGCAAGCGTTGGGGGGCCTTATGGGCCAAGGGGAGGGGGCACATCAGCCCACTAAGGGGCTCAGCGCCCCTCCCACCCCATCTCACATAACCTGGAGAGGTGGGGGCGCCACCCCTAGGGCAGCTGCCCCTCCCGGCTTGGGGGCAAGTTTCCTAGGGGGTGGGGGCGCCCAAACCCATCTAGGGTTTCCCCTGGCCGCCGCCCCTCCTCTAGATCCATCTAGGGGGGCCGACCCCCTCTCCCCTTTCCCCTATATATAGTGACGGGGTGGGAGGGCAGCCACAACCCTTCCCCTGGCACAGCCCTCCCTCCTCCAACTCTTCCTCCTCCTCCGTAGTGCTTGGCGAAGCCCTGCAGGAATACCACGAGCTCCACCACCACGCCGTCGTGATGCCGGAGCTCTCCCTCAACTTCTCCTCTCCCCTTGCTGGATCAAGAAGGAGGAGACGTCCCTGGGTTGTATGTGTGTTGAACGCGGAGGCGCCGTCCGTTCGGCGCTAGATCGGATCTTCCGCGATTTGAATCGCCGTGAGTACGACTCCATCATCCGCGTTCTTGTAATGCTTTTGCTTAGCGATCTTCAAAGGTATGAAGATGCACATCCTCTCCCTCTCTCGTTGCTAGAATCTCCTAGATTGATCTTGGTGATACGTAGGAAAATTTTGAATTATTACTACATTCCCCAACAATGGCATCATGAGCTAGGTCTATTGCATAGATTCTATGCACGAGTAGAACACAAGTAGTTGTGGGCGTTGGTTTTGTTCAATATGCTTACCGTTACTACTCCTATCTTGTTTCGATGGTATTGTGGGATGAAGCGGCCTGGACCGACCTTACACGTACGCTTACGTGAGACAGGTTCCACCGACTGACATGCACTTGTTGCATAAGGTGGCTAGCGGGTGCTAGTCTCTCCCACTTCAGTCGGATCGGATTCGATGAAAAGGGTCCTTATGAAGGGTAAATAGCAATTGGCATATTACCGTTGTGGCTTTGCGTAGGTAAGAAACGTTCTTGCTAGAAACCCATAGCAACCACGTAAAACATGCAACAACAATTAGAGGACGTCTAACTTGTTTTTGCAGGGTATGCTATGTGATGTGATATGGCCAAAAGAATGTGATGAATGATATGTGATGTATAAGATTGATCATGTTATTGTGATAGGAATCATGACTTGCATGTCGATGAGTATGACAACCGGCAGGAGCCATAGGAGTTGTCTTAATTTATTGTATGACCTACGTGTCATTGAACAATGCCATATAATTACTTTACTTTATTGCTAACCATTAGTCGTAGTGGTAGAAGTAATAGTTGGCGAGACAACTTCATGGAGACACGATGATGGAGATCATGGTGTCATACCGGTGACAAGGGTGATCATGCCACACTTCAAAGATGGAGATCAAAGGCGCAAGATGATAATGGCCATATCATGTCACCTTATGATTTGCATGTGATGTTTATCATGTTTGCATCTTATTTGCTTAGAACGACGGTAGCATAAATGAGATGATCCCTCACTAAAATTTCAAGAAAGTGTTCCCCCTAACTGTGCACCGTTGCGAAGGTTCGTTGTTTCGAAGCACCACATGATCATCGGGTGTGATAGATTCTAACATTCGCATACAACGGTAAGCCAGATTTACACATGTAAAACACTTAGGTTGACTTGACAAGTCTAGCATGTACAGACATGGCCTTGGAACACAAGAGACCGAAAGGTCAAACATGAGTCGTATAGCAGATGCGATCAACATGAAGATGTTCACCAATGCTGACTAGTCCGTCTCACGTGATGATCGGACACGACCTAATTGACTCGGATCATGTATCACTTAGATGACTAGACGAATGTCTATCTAAGTGGGAGTTCATCAAATAATCAGATGAACTTAACTATCATGAACGTAGTCAAAAGTCTTTGCAAATTATGTCGTAGCCTACGCTTTAGTTCTACTGTTCAAGATATGTTCCTAGAGAAAATTTAGTTGAAGGTTGACAATAGCAATTATGCGGACTGGGTCCATATACTGAGGATTGTCCTCATTACTGCACAGAAGGCTTATGTCCTTAATGCACCGCTCGGTGTGCTGAACCTCGAGCGTCGTTTGTGGATGTTGCGAACATCTGACATACACGTTTTGATGACTACGTGATAGTTCAGTGCGTAATGTTAAACGGTTTAGAATTGAGGCACCGAAGACATTTTTGAAACGTCGCAGAACATATGAGCTGTACCAAGAGCTGAAATTAGGATTTCAGGCTCGTGCCCACGTCAAGAGGTATGAGACCTCCGACAAGTTTCTTAACCTGCAAACTAAGGGAGAAAAGCTCAATCATTGAGCATGTGCTCAGATTGTCTGAGTACTACAATCACTTGAATCGAGTGGGAGTTAATCTTCCACATGAGATAGTGATGGTTCTCCATAGTCACTGCCACCAAGCCATTAGAGCTTCGTGATGAACTATAACATATCAGGGATAGACATGATGATCATTGAGCAATTCACGATGTTTGACACCGCAAAAGCAGAAATCGAGTAGGAGCATCGATTATTGATGGTTAGTAAAACCACTAGTTTCAAGAAGGGCAAGGGCAAGAAGGGATACTTCATGAAACGGCAAATCAGTTGCTGCTCTAGTGAAGAAACCCAGGGTTGAACCCAAACCCGAGACTAAGTGCTTCTGTAATGAGGGAATGGTCACTGAAGCAGAACTACCCTAGATACCTAGTAGATGAGAAGGCTGGCAAGGTTGACAGAAGTATATTGGATATACATTATATTAAATGTATACTTTACTAGTACTCCTGGTAGCACCAGGGTATTAAGATATCGGTTCGGTTGCTAAGTGTTAGTAATTCGAAATAAAAGAGCTACGGAATAAACAGAGACTAGCTAAAGGTGAGATGACGATGTGTGTTGGAAGTGTTTCCAAGGTTGATGTGATCAAGCATCGCCTGCTCCCTCTACCATCGAGATTGGTGTTAAACCTAAATAATTGTTATTTGGTGTTTGCATTGAGCATAGACATGATTGGATTATGTTTATCGCAATACGGTTATTCATTTAAGGAGAATAATGGTTACTCTGTTTATTTGAATAATACCTTCAACGGTCTTGCACCTAAAATGAATGATTTATTGAACCTCGATCGTAGTGATACACATGTTCATACCAAAAGATATAAGATAGTAATGATAGTACCACACACTTTTGGCATTGCCATTTGAGTCATACTGGTATAAAACGCATGAAGAAGCTCCATGTTGATGGATCTTTGGACTCACTTGTTTTGAAAAGATTAAGACATGCGAACCATGTCTATTGGTATATATGCATGAAGAAACTCCATACAGATGGATCGTTTGGACTCACTTGATTTTGAATCACTTGAGACATGCAAATCATACCACATGGGCAAGATGACTGAAAGGCCTTGTTTTTCAGTGAGATGAAACAAGAGAGCAACTTGTTGGAAGTAATACATTTGATGTATGCAATCCAATGAGTGCTGAGGCACACGGTGAATATCGTTATGCTCTTACTTCACAGATGATTTGAGTAGATTCTGAGTATATTTACTTGATGAAACACGAGTCTGAATTATTGAAAGGTTCAAGCAATTTCAGAGTGAAGTTGAAGATCATCGTGGCAAGAGGATAAAATGTCTATGATATGATCATAGAGATGAATATCTGAGTTACGAGTTTGGTACACAATTAAGACCTTGTGGAAATTGTTTCTAATACCGCCTGGAACACCATAGTGTGATGGTGTGTCCGAACATCATAAATGCACCCTATAGGATATGGTGCATACCATGATGTCTCTTACCGAATTACCACTATCGTTTATGGGTTAGGCATTAGAGACAACCGCATTCACTTTAAATAGGGTACCATGCAATTCCGTTGAGACGACACCGTATGAACTATGGTTTGGAGAAACCTAAGTTGTCATTTCTTAAAAGTTTGGGGCTGCGACGCTTATGTGAAAAGGTTTCAGGCTGATAAGCTCGAACCCAAAGCGGATAAATGCATCTTCATAGGACACCCAAAAACAGTTGGGTATACCTCCTATCTCAGATTCGGAAGCAAAAGGGATTGTTTCTAGAATCGGGTCCTTTCTCGAGGAAAAGTTTCTCTTGAAATAATTGAGTGGGAGGATGGTGGAGACTTGATGAGGTTATTGAACCATCACTTCAACTAGTGTGTAGCAGGGCACAGAAAATTGTTCCTATGGCGCCTACACCAATTGAAGTGGAAGCTGATGATAGTGATCATGAAACTTCAGATCAAGTCACTACCAAACCTCGTAGGTCAACAAGGATGCGTACTACTTCAGAGTGGTACGTAATCCTGTCTTAGAGGTCATGTTGCTAGACAACAATGAACCTACGAGCTATGGAGAAGCGATGGTGGGACCGGATTCCGACGAATGGCTCGAGGCCATCAAATCTGAGAGAGGATCCATGTATGAAAACAAAGTATAGACTTTGGAAGAACTACTCGATGGTCGTAAGGCTGTTGAGTACAGATGGATTTTAAAAGGAAGACGGACAATGATGGTAAGTGTCACCATTAAGAAAGCTCGACTTGTCGCTAAGATGTTTTCCGACAAGTTCAAGGAGTTGACTACGATGAGACTTTCTCACTCATAGCGATGCTAAGAGTCTGTTGGAATTATATTAGCAGTTACTACATTATTTATGAAATCTTGCAGATAGGATGTCAAAAACATTGTTTCCTCAACGATTTTTTTGAGGAAAGGTTGTATGTGATACAACCAGAAGGTTTTGTCAATCCTGAAAGATGCTAACAAGTATGCAAAGCTCCAGTAATCCTTCTAAGGACTGGAGTAAGCATCTCGGAGATGGAATATACGCTTTGATGAGATGATCAAAGATTTTGGGTTTATACAAAGTTTATGAGAAACTTGTATTTCCAAAGAAGTGAGTGGGAGCACTATAGAATTTCTGATGAGTATATGTTGTTAACATATTGTTGATCAGAAATGTTGTAGAATTTCTAGAAAGCATATAGGGTTATTTAAAAAGTTTTTTTCAATGGAAAACCTGGATTAAGCTACTTGAACATTGAGCATCGAGATCTATAAGGATAGATCAAAAAAACGCTTAGTAGTACTTTCAAATGAATACATACCGTGACAAGATTTTGAAGGAGTTCAAAATAGATTAGCAAAGAAGGAGTTCTTGGCTGTGTTATAAGGTGTGAGTATTGAGTACGACTCAAGACCTGACCACGGCAGAAGAGAGAGAAAGGACGAAGGCCATCCCCTATGCTTTAGACGTAGGTTCCACAGTATGCTATGTTGTGTACCGCACCTAAAATGTGCCTTGCCATGAGTCAGTCAAGGGGTACAAGTGTGATCCAGGAATGGATCACAGGACAGTAGTCAAGGTTATCCTTAGTAACTAGTGGACTAAGGAATTTTCTCGATTATGGAGGTGGTAAAAGAGTTCATCGTAAAGGGTTACGCCGATGCAAACTTTGACACTAATCTGGATGACTCTGAGTAGTAAACCGAATTTGTATAGTAGAGCAGTTATTTGGAATAGCTTCAAGTAGCGCCTGGTAGCTGCATCTCCAAGATGACATAGATATTTGTAAAGCACACACGGATCTGAAAGGTTCAGACCCGTTGACTAATAAACCTCTCTCACAAGCGAGATATGATCAAACACCATGGGTGTTGGTTTCAATTCAATCACATAATGATGTGAACTAGATTATTGACTCTAGTGCAAGTGGGAGACTGTTGGAATATGCCCTAGAGGCAATAATAAAATGGTTATTATTATATTTCCTTGTTCATGATAATTGTCTATTGTTCATGCTATAATTGTATTAACTGGAAACCGTAATACATGTGTGAATACATAGACCACAACATGTCCCTAGTGAGCCTCTAGTTGACTAGCTCGTTGATCAATAGATGGTTATGGTTTCCTAACCATGGACATAGGATGTCATTGATAACGGGATCACATCATTAGGAGAATGATGTGATGGACAAGACCCAATCCTAAGCATAACACAAGATCGTATAGTTCGTTTGCTAAGAGCTTTTCTAATGTCAAGTATCATTTCCTTAGACCATGAGATTGTGCAACTCCCGGATACCGTAGGAATGCTTTGGGTGTACCAAACATCACAACGTAACTGGGTGGCTATAAAGGTGCACTACAGGTATATCCGAAAGTGTCTGTTGGGTTGGCACGAGTCGAGATTGGGATTTGTCACTTCGTATGACGGAGAGGTATCTCCGGGCCCACTCGGTAATGCATCATCATAATGAGCTCAATGTGACTAAGTAGTTAGTCACGGGATCATGCATTACGGAACAAGTAAAGTGACTTGCCGGTAACGAGATTGAACGAGGTATTGGGATACCGACGATCGAATCTCGGGCAAGTAACGTATCGATTGACAAAGAGAATTGTATACGGGATTGATTGAATCCCCGACATCGTGGTTCATCCGATGAGATCATCATGGAACATGTGGGAGCCAACATGGGTATCCAGATCCCGCTGTTGGTTATTGGCCAGAGAACGTCCCGGTCATGTTTGCATGATTCCCGAACCCATAGGGTCTACACACTTAAGTTTCAGTGACGCTAGAGTTGTTATGGGAAATAGTATGTGGTTACCGAAGGTTGTTCGGAGTCCTGGATGAGATCCCGGACATGACGAGGAGCTCCGGAATGGTCCGGAGGTGAAGATCGATATATTGGACGAAGGGTATTGGAGTACGGAATTGTTCCGGGGGTACCAGGTGATGACCAGTGTGTCTGAAAGGGGTTTCGGAGGCCTCGGCAAGCGTTGGGGGGCCTTATGGGCCAAGGGAAGGGGGCACATCAGCCCACTAAGGGGCTCAGCGCCCCTCCCACCCCATCTCACGTAACCTGGAGAGGTGGGGGCACCACCCCTAGGGCAGCCGCCCCTCCCAGCTTGGGGGCAAGTTTCCTAGGGGTGGGGGCGCCCAAACCCATCTAGGGTTTCCCTGGCCGCCACCCCTCCTCTAGATCCATCTAGAGGGGCCGACCCCCTCTCCCCTTTCCCCTATATATAGTGAGGGGGTGGGAGGGCAGCCACAACCCTTCCCCTGGCGCAGCCCCTCCCTCCTCCAACTCTTCCTCCTCCTCCATAGTGTTTGGCGAAGCCCTGCAGGAATACCACGAGCTCCACCACCACACCGTCGTGCTGCCGGAGCTCTCCCTCAACTTCTCCTCTCCCCTTGCTGGATCAAGAAGGAGGAGACGTCCCTGGGCTGTACGTGTGTTGAACGCGGAGGCGCCGTCCGTTCGGCGCTAGATCGGATCTTCCGCGATTTGAATCGCCGCGAGTAAGACTCCATCATCCGCATTCTTGTAACGCTTTTGCTTAGCGATCTTCAAAGGTATGAAGATGCACATCCTCTCCCTCTCTCGTTGCTAGAATCTCCTAGATTGATCTTGGTGATACGTAGGAAAATTTTGAATTATTGCTACGTTCCCCAACACCCATCTCCTCTTCGTGGTCAGCCACCAGATCCCCTCGTCTACCCCTCTGTTCTGCCACTTCCCGACCATTTTTTGCAAACTCTTGTAAATCTGAATCTTGTAAATCATGATGTTGTTGTAGTGTAGCTCTTGTAAATCTGAATTTTGATGTTGTTGCAGTGTAAATCTTGTAAATTCATCTCTGTCCTAGCAGAAAATTTCATGTATTTACAGTCATTTTGCTCATGAATACTAGCCTTTTCTAATTGTGTTACAATTTCTTAATCTTGTAAATTTCCTTCTACTATGGTGTAGAATCTATCTTGTAATCTGCTCATAGGTTCCTTTTGATGTTTGCTAGGCCATAATTTGCCATCCAAACATGATTTGGTATTGAAACCTCCTTGAGATTACATGAGCCAATTCCATGAGCATCCAAACAAACGAATTCATATTCATGTCTATTACAGTTTCCTCTTTGAATTGGAATTGAAACCAATTCAATACGGAGGCCTCCAATACAGACATCCAAACGCAGCATAAACGTAATCTCAACTTGTCCAAGTTGTGATTATGGGAGGGCGTTAAACGTGTCATAATAGGCCCATAGGGCGCACCGGCCTAAACCAGGTCGGGCTAGATGGATAGAGCTATATTGTTGTAACTACTTGATTTCTATCTTTCTTGTTTCCCAAGATGTAATCTCAACAACTTGTATGCTTATCAGGGAGATGCCCCTGCCTATATTAACACGCATCCGTCGCCTCCAACGAGGTACGACGTTCTCCCCTCGTTTACAAACATGCAGTACGAATATGACCTAAAAGCAGGGGAAACCTAGGTATGATTACAGATCAAACCACAGAAATACATTCCACGACTGCATCCAAATGCCCACAGGGTTCCCAGTACTTCGTAGCCACATGTACATCAACACATCTCAGTTAACAACTACAGTCGCTCTTCGGCGATCATTCTAGCACAAGAATCGACATGGTCAAATATATGTACAAGACCAACAACGACCTGATGGTTGTGCTCACCCGAATATGGCGCTCCGTCTCATTCTGTTCTCGAGATCAAGCATCTTCCTGACAAAGTTCTTCTGCTGCTTGATGAGAATCAGCTTGTCATAGACACACCACGGAAAACTGATGAAGTGTGGCCGGTGATCATATCCTTCATTGTAGCAACCCCAGTACTCCGGGTGATAGGTAACATGATACCAAGCGGATGCCTTGGCGTCCAAGGCCTCGTGACCACCTCCGCTCTCATCTGAACCCATCTCGTTGAACCATGACCTTGCTTCCTTCCGCAAAGATTTCACCGCCAGTCTGATAGCATCGGCGTCGTTCTTCTTGGTAAAATTCTTTGCCATCTTAATGATGCATCCACTTATTATCTCAGCCTCGCTATTTATTCCGTAGTGCTCCATCAGATTACCCAACTTGAAGTCATACTGTTCCTTGAACCACACAGCTTCGGTAATGAAGTCTTGGTAGCCATCAACTATCAAATCAGCGTCATAAGACCGCCTTGCCACATCCTTTGTGAAGTGTCCAATGTGAGGGTTCTGCTTCTTAATTTCCCGGTAGAGCTTCCCTATTACTCCCTCGGATACATAGGTAGCCCTGTCGAGCTTCTCCATGAAATCTGGGTACTCCTTCACATGTAGTTCAGGCGGAATTTGAGCCGGAACTCCTGTCTTTGGATAATCAACAGCAATGGAGAAGAGCTCTGCCAGCTTAATGCATGGTGTACTTTCAGCCTTCAAGATTTCCCTATCCGCAAAGACTACGTGCGCGTTGGCAATGATTCCCAGACTCTCGTTAACTATGTAATTTGTGAAATACTCATGTACTTCCTGCATGATATTAGAGTGGTTCCAAAGCAGGGTGTCAGATTTGTTTTACAAGATGCTTGGAATTTCCTTGCAAGTAATAGACAATGAGAAGAAACAGATTTATCTTCCTACTTCCTCGGATCCAAAACGTAGGTCCTTCTAGTCTTTTCAATTCCATCCAAAATGTAGGTCCTTCTACATTCGCAATACACTTCTCATGTGTCCCAATCTAGCCCCACATTAGTTTCATCAAGAATTGAGCCTATACTGTAGCACTTACTCTATTGGAAGGAACAGAGAGCACATGAAATGAATGAAGGGTAACATTGGCATGTTACCACCACCCCTAGTTCATGTGCTCAACTATAAAAAGATCTACATTTTGGACTGGCGGAAGTACAAACAAATAAATTAAAACCCTGCAGACTCAGAAAATAGGTTTAAGTAGTCAACTCTTCAGAAATGCAAGAACCAGAATCGAAAGGAAATTCACAATCAGAAGCACGACTAAATGACAGTTCATGGCAACAGCCAACAGGTGTACAGACGTTATCGTGAAGGTGAATGGCATGAAAAATGAACAATCTGGGCTACAAACATAAAATACCTCAATCATAACATCATGATCTAATGTTTCTGTTGGTGCAGGAGTATAGTCCATAGGCGCCACCATACGAGTTGGAATGAGATCTGGGTCCCATGAAACAAAGTATATGTCCCCATCCAGATCACTCCCTGAACATTCATTAGGATGAGGCCTGCATGAACAAAATTCGACATTGATTTCAATAACAAAGGACAAACAAAACAAGAGTAGTACATCCAAGAAATAATAGGATCACATGACATCCATGAGGAGCACCTAAACTTCACTAGCAAAAGGTTCTTCGATTTAAATGTACAAAGCTGTTTCACTTTAAACTGATGCTTTCTACCAAATCAGAAAGAACATTATTCCAGAAATGAGATTTTGCTATAAAAAAAGAGTTACTGAACATAGAAGAATGCATTACTAAATACTTGCCTTGGCCCCAGCTGTGGAAAGACAACACAGTTAACCATGTGGCCCAGAAGAGGACTATGAACAGCCTGGAGAATACGGATATCACCAGGGTGGATGCAAGGGTTTTTCGCAACGATAACTTTTCCAGTTACGATGGACTTTCCACGGTCATTTGCACTATTAGAAGCTTGAATGAATACCTGTCCGTACTTCAGTGTGCGGGTTTCATCTAGGCATCCCATCATTGCTCGTCCTTTTGGGACAAATATCCTTGACCTCGTTTTCAATTCTAGCAGCTTGGATGCTCTAAATGTTTGTAGAAGCATAGAAACAAATGGTTCAACATCAGGCTGGTAACCACATAACAACAACTCTTTAACAATGTTGGTAATTTCTCCCATGGGCATAAGCTCAATTGCACCAATAGCAGCTTGTGGTTCAGCTACCATTCTGTTCAACTGCTTCACAGCTTCTTGTTGTTTCAGTTCAAATATGCTATCTCTGACTCCGAGTGTTGAAAGAAGAGTGATTAACTGCCGGTTCAGGAAACATGGCTGGTACTTGCTGTATGCAAGAACATCTAGTGTGATGTTATCTGACTGAAACTTTGACATGCTTTTTCTTAAATATAGTTTCCAGTGTGATGTTGGATCAACAGCGACAACACCTTTGTAACCTCCATACCTTATTTGGAAAGCGGAGGGAGTAAAGCGGGTCAAGTTGCACTTCTTAGACACTTCATCTGCAAAATCAGCTGAAATGGTTCCAATTCCATCTGAGAATACATACTTTGTACCGTTTGTTACATCTGGAGCTTCTTTCACCTCATACTTATGCACTTTCAAAGTTTCTGTTGAGGAACTACAAGACTGACCAAGCCTTGCAGCATACTTTGCCACATTTCTAATATTACGGAAGTTCCCCATCCACTCCCTGATGTCACTGGCAGATAACCCCGGGCGAGAAGCAAACATCCATGCAGAGTTATCTCGGAGCTGGCTTGAAGAAAAAGCCAGAAAGTCAAAGTGCTTGTCACCGATAGTAATGCCATTTGAAAGGACCGAAAGAACTCTGTTATAAAGAGCAGTCCTCCTTGTATTATTTCCTGGAGCAGAGCGTTGTGATAAATCAGTTGAACGAAGCTTCTCACAGTCCTCATCAACAAACGAAATCCGAAGGAAGTTATCCAAATCAGCAGCATAATTCCGTACAACACGATTCGAGACATTAATCTCAGGACCATAAAAGTACACTTTCGCAGGAGTAATTTGCACCCTGTAGACATATACCAACCCATCATCATCCAGAGTTATGTTCGGTAATCTTAACACGTAGCGTGATCTCTGAAGTTTTTTGTATTGTTCAGATAACCACTTTGTTGGATTCAAACAAGTCTTTTTTAGGTATGACATCTTTTCAAGTGCACGCTTTACATGGTCAATACATTCATATCTTGGGCTGACCAGACGGTAGAAGTTGTCATCAAGTGTTGGTCCACTAAGTGTCCCATTCTGAACCAAGTGGTTGATCTTAAAGAGTATCTCATAGGGGACATCAGTGAAATATTGAGATTTCACAACTGGAACAAAGCAAGTATTGCTTGAATATGAATATCCACGCTGGAGATGGAAGACGTCATCGTGTACTTCATAGTAAACGAAGTACTCTCGGATGTTCGGGAGATAACAAATATGTGGTAGCTCCAGACATAGGATATATGATTGCCCAATGCTGGCTAATGGAGTAAAATCAGTTGTTCTGGTCCACTGGTCATCTGTATCATCCCTAAAATAGTTGAATAAAGGATCATCGTACATAGAACCAGAGCGGCGTATATTTTGTTCGTAAATTTTCGGAGCAGCCTGAACCTGAGAAACGGATACATTTCTCCAACTGAGGTTATCAGAAATCTCTGAAGCTTGTAACAAACAAAAACAAACTAGATGTAACTAAAAAATGGTAACAGATTTTGAGGAAATACTGGAAACTATATTATAAACTCCGCCTCCGCCTATGTTGTCTCAACATAGCCGGTCCCAAGCCCGGGTAAAGGAGGAGGGTTGTGATAGGCTTGGCGAGCCAACGTAAAAACTCAGCCACTCTTATGGAGATGAAACCCAAAAGATTTTCGTTGGGGCGTAACCCTCTCAGCGACGCGCTACATCGGAACCCGGGTGTGGTGGAAAATGGGCAAGGGCCGGGCCGTCACCCCCAAGGTGGCGCGCCGTATCTTGATCCGGATACGGTGGCAAGTGAGCGAGGATCGTGTCGCCGCATCCTTAGTGGCGCGCTACATCGGCGCCCGGATGTAGTGGAAAATGAGCAAGGGTCTTCGCATTTGACTCGACGAGTGCGAAGGGTAAGGAAGCTAGCCGAGCCTAGGAGGATTCGCTTAGGTAGCTGGAACGTAGGGTCTCTGACAGGGAAGCTTCGGGAGCTAGTTGATGCAGCGGTGAAGAGAGGTGTTGATATCCTTTGCGTCCAAGAAACCAAATGGAGAGGACAGAAGGCGAAGGAGGTGGAGGATACCGGCTTCAAGCTGTGGTACACGGGGACGTCTGCAAACAGAATGGCGTAGGCATCTTGATCAACAAGAGCCTCAAGTATGGAGCGGTAGACATCAAGAGACGTGGGGACCGGATTATCCTGGTCAAGCTGGTAGTTGAGGACTTGGTTCTCAATGTTATCAGCGCGTATGCCCCGCAAGTAGGCCACAATGAGAACACCAAGAGGGAGTTCTGGGAAGGCCTAGAAGACATGGTTAGGAGTGTACCGATTGGTGAGAGGCTCTTCATAGGAGGGGACCTCAATGGCCACGTGGGTACATCTAACACAGGTTTTGAAGGGGGCGCATGGGGGCTTTGGCTATGGCATCAGGAATCAAGGAGAAGATGTCTTAAGCTTTGCTCTAGCCTACAACATGATCGTAGCTAACACCCTCTTTAGAAAGAGAGAATCACATCTGGTGACTTTTAGTAGTGGCCAACACTCTAGCCAGATTGATTTCATCCTCTCGAGAAGAGAAGATAGGCGTGCGTGCCTAGACTGTAAGGTAATACCTGGAGAGAGTGTTGTACCCCAGCATAAGCTGGTGGTTGCTGACTTCCGCTTTCGGATTCGTGTCCAGCGGGATAAGCGCGCCAAAGTCGCTAGAACGAAGCGGTGGAAGCTCAAGGGGGAGGCAGCTCAGGCGTTCAAGGAGAGGGTCATTAAGGAGGGCCCTTGGGAGGAAGGAGGGGATGCAGACAATGTGTGGATGAAGATGGCGACTTGCATTCGTAAGGTGGCCTCGGAGGAGTTTGGAGTGTCCAGGGAAGGAGAAGCAAAGATAAGGATACCTGGTGATGGAATGATGATGTCCAAAAGGCGATTAAAGAGAAGAAAGATTGCTTCAGACGCCTATACCTGGATAGGAGTGCAGACAACATAGAGAAGTACAAGATGGCAAAGAAGGCCGCAAAGCGAGCTGTTGGTGAAGCAAGGGGTCGGGCATATGAGGACCTCTACCAACGGTTAGGCACGAAGGAAGGCGAAAGGGACATTTATAAGATGGCCAAGATCCGGGAGAGGAAGATGAGGGATATTGGCCAAGTCAAATGCATCAAGGACGGAGCAGGCCAACTCTTGGTGAAGGACGAGGAGATTAAGCATAGATGGCAGGAGTACTTCGACAAGCTGTTCAATTGGGAGAATGAGAGTTCTACCATTGAGCTGGACGAACTCCTTTGATGAGACCAACATGCGTTTTGTGCGTCGAATCCAGGAGTCTGAGGTCAAGGAGGCTTTAAAAAGGATGAAAGGAGGCAAGCGATGGGCCCTGATTGTATCCCCATTGAGGTGTGGAAAGGTCTCGGGGACATAGCGATAGTATGGCTAACCAAGCTTTTCAACCTCATTTTTCGGGCAAACAAGATGCCAGAAGAATGGAGACGGAGTATATTAGTACCAATCTTCAAGAACAAGGGGGATGTTCAGAGTTGTACTAATTACCGTGGAATTAAGCTAATGAGCCATACAATGAAGCTATGGGAGAGAGTCATTGAGCACCGCTTAAGAAGAATGACAAGCGTGACCAAAAATCAGTTTGGTTTCATGCCTGGGAGGTCGACCATGGAAGCCATTTTCTTGGTACGACAACTTATGGAGAGATATAGGGAGCAAAAGAAGGACTTGCATATGGTGTTCATTGACTTGGAGAAGGCCTATGATAAGATACCGCGGAATGTCATGTGGTGGGCCTTGGAGAAACACAAAGTCCCAGCAAAGTACATTACCCTCATCAAGGACATGTACGATAATGTTGTGACAAGTGTTCGAACAAGTGATGTCGACACTGATGACTTCCTGATTAAGATAGAACTGCATCAGGGGTCAGCTTTGAGCCCTTATCTTTTTGCATTGGTGATGGATGAGGTCACAAGGGATATACAAGGAGATATCCCATGGTGTATGCTCTTTGCGGATGATGTGGTGCTAGTTGACGATAGTCGGACGGGGGTAAATAGGAAGTTAGAGTTATGGAGACAAACCTTGGAACCGAAAGGGTTTAGGCTTAGTAGAACTAAAACCGAGTACATGATGTGCGGTTTCAGTACTACTAGGTGTGAGGAGGAGGAGGTCAGCCTTGATGGCCAGGTGGTACCTCAGAAGGACACCTTTCGGTACTTGGGGTCAATGCTGCAGGAGGATGGGGGTATTGATGAAGATGTGAACCATCGAATCAAAGTCGGGTGGATGAAGTGGCGCCAAGCTTCTGGCGTTCTCTATGACAAGAGAGTGCCACAAAAGCTAAAAGGCAAGTTCTATAGGACAGCGGTTCGACCCGCAATGTTGTATGGCGCTGAGTGTTGGCTGACTAAAAGGCGACATGTTCAACAATTAGGTGTGGCGGAGATGCGTATGTTGAGATGGATGTGTGGCCACACAAGGAAGGATCGAGTCTGGAATGATGATATACGAGATAGAGTTGGGGTAGCACCAATTGAAGAGAAGCTTGTCCAACATCGTCTGAGATGGTTTGGGCATATTCAGCACAGGCCTCCAGAAGCTCCAGTGCATAGCGGACGGCTAAAGCGTGCGGAGAATGTCAAGAGAGGGCGGGGTAGACCGAATTTGATATGGGAAGAGTCCGTTAAGACAGACCTGAAGGATTGGAGTATTACCAAAGAGCTAGCTATGGACAGGGGTGCGTGGAAGCTTGCTATCCATGTGCCAGAGCCATGAGTTGGTTGCGAGATCTTATGGGTTTCACCTCTAGCCTACCCCAACTTGTTTGGGACTAAAGGCTTTGTTGTTGTTGTTGTACTGGAAACTATATTATAGCAATTGGTGTTCCCATCCCATCATCTTGGGCTATAAATTAAAATTCAACTAGCAATAACTTTATATGGATTGATTATCACTTTATCAGTACTCTAGAAAATTATTGTTGTACGCTTAACAACACATAAACATTTTCCCAGTATATATAACAGAAGAATCAAGAAAGAACAAACACTACCAAGAAAGCTGAACTCTACAAAATTCAAGTGCACCTCCAGCATTCCAAACACAGCAAAATGATCAATGACCAAAAGGCAACAAAATGAAATATAGCAATTATATTATTTCTGGCACAAGTTGACAGGCAGAAGAAAAGACATGTGTATGAAGTATTTTAATATTTACAAAAACATAATTATCTGTCATGCAGAAGCTGTAATATGAAGACAATAGTTATACACTTGAACAATGTGAACTCAGTAATGTACTTATACTGTACTCTACGATTCGCAGCAGCAGAAAAGGAAAATGATATGCAACTAAAAATACTATGAATTCATGAAAAGCATGCCCAGCATACATATACATGTGTTGTCCAACTAACATACCTGAATCAGAAGGAACTTTTTTTGCAACCCAGGTGGACGATGAAGCTGGATCTCCCATATGCTCTCGTAGGAGAGTTCAAGTTTGTATTTCTTCGAGTTGGAGATCAGGCAAAAGTCAATCCTCTTCATAGCAAATCCAAACTCAACGGAAACATTTGTTCCGCTCCACAGAACAGATAGAACTTTTTCCTTCAGAAGGCAGCCAAAATGCAGTGTTGCATCCTGTAGATTAAAAATTGTAGTTCTTGGTCTCGGAACAATGTCACGCTCTGCGTATCGGGCCTTCAGATGATTACTTCCAGTCCTTAGTGCATTCCGTCGGGCCGCATTCAACACCAGCGAAGCATGTGCCTCGGACTGGAACTGAACAATGGCAAACGATTTTGAGTTTGCAGAGATGTTCTTTGGAGGCCTGAGCTTGATCGCAAAGACGTTGCCAGTACCAACAATTTGTTCCAACAAATCCTTGACATGGTCAGCATTGACAGTTGAAGGAAACCCTGACACCTGAATAGTCTTGCCGCCCATGATGATGGTTCATACCAAAACTACAGCAGTGCATAATCATGATTAAAAAAAACAGTCAGTCACTGGAAAGCATAAGACAGATCTGCAGATATATGTCAGGTCTTCACGTATTTAGGAAGAAACTCAGGCTGCAGTTTTATATTCGAGTTCTTTTATTTGGATCTCTAAACTAATAAAGAAGTAAGGAATGTATGGAATGTCAAACACTGGTACTAGTAATAAATACATAAACAATCAAACGGTTTCTCCCAAAACTAAGTAGATCCGTATGCAACGGTTTCACCCAAAACTAAAAACTGCAGTGGCATAAATCCCATCACAATGCAGTAGCATAAACATGCCGACAAAAGAACAGACATCCCACTTCATCAGGCACTAGCAAACAGACAGCTCGGGTAAAGCAAGAAACCAAGAACAGCTAAAAAGGTCAACGGCAAAAAAATAGGCTAACCCCAAAAATTTGTCGATAAAACAATCAGGGACGTACATTTCCCCCGAGCCCCACACCCGCTACGCTTCTTCACCTGCCCCGTTTACTCGTTCCGAAATGAAATGCAACCCCGTGTCCCCTCTATTATTGGCGAAGCAGGGGCGGGCCGAGCGTGGGGTTTGGGGGTTTAGTTGGATCCCGCAAAATTCAGGAAGGCAAGCCGCGCTCGAACCTGAGCACCAAATCCCATCGCAAAAACTGTGATCGATCTAACCTACACAAAGAAAACTCCGATCGATCTCGCGCGCTGCAGAGGAAGAGCCTAACGGAGCCGCGGACGAAGCGAGCAAGCTGCGAACGATTCGGGCCCCGGCTGCTCAATGCCACCACAGCAGAGCAAAGATGGAAGAACCCCCGACAACGAAACTCGCGGGGATGATCCGTCCGATCGAGCTAGGGTTCCTTACCAGCAGCAGAAGGAAGGGATGAAGTCGGCCCCCACCCCAGCCCAGGACCAGCGGCAGGAATGGCTTTTTGTCTGCCGCTCGCTCCCGTCGCCGCCGGCGCAGCAGGTAGCGAGGCGGGGAGCGGAGAGCGGCGGCTGGAATCCGATGGATCTGGGGGAGGGAATCGGGGAGGATGAATGGGCAGGGGAGGGGGAGGGGAGACGGAGCTGACGATTGCCCGATGGTTTTGTCGCCGAGGCGGAGGCGAGGAGACTGTGGAGGAGGACTTGAGGAGTGTCGGTCAATGTGGGCGTAACATTTAAAGCAACTGGGTTGGTGGGGCCGGGGGGTGCGGCCGTGCGGGGTATGGAATGGAGTGGGATAGAGGGGCCGGATGTGTCCAAAGGTTCGTTAATTGCGCTCCGAAATCTTCAACGGATAGGCAGAAACAAAAAATTCTCATTAAAAGTATTTTTTTTACATTTTAGACTTTTCTGAGAGAGATTTTTAGATAATGCGCTAGCTTTAATTCAATCAACTCAATCAAACAGAGAACTGTTGGATTATTTGGGCTTTGGTCTATGTAAAACAATAATCTCTGGTTAAACTGTAGAAGCATATAAACAATAATCCCTGATTAATCTATAAGAGTATCTCCAATAGATGTAGATGAGAAAATAAATAACCTTTGCATCTCCGAGGCTCAAAAGTCTCTCTCTGACAGATGATTACGTCTAAAGAAAAAATATCTCCGCCTTTCGGAGATGTAAAATACAATGCATCGCGATGCAAATTTTCATCTCCGACCTTTCATTTCCCCAACCCATCTTCTTCCTCCCGCCGCCCCGTCGCACTACCGCCACCCGCCCGCCGCCACCGGCAGCCCCACCACCATCCCCGCACCACCGCACCGATCGTCGTCGCCACCCGCAGCCTCGCAACACCCCACCAACCATCGCCCGCCGTCTCGCACCAACCGCCGCCCGCAGCCCCACCCGTCGCCACTGGCAGCCCCACCAGCATCCCTGCACCACCGCACCGATCGTCGTCGCCGCCCGCAGAGAAGTTAGCGATGAGGAAACAACAGCAACAGAGCCACTCCGCGTCAAAGCAGAGTCCTCCCCGGTAGGTCCAAATGTCGTCAAGGCACAAGTAGTTTAAGAAAAAGAAGTCGATCAGCAGATCACGTTGAAGAAGAAGGTGGTGCAGCGGCCGGTGTACTTTGTTAGCTCTCTCTTGCAGGGGGCTAGATCAAGGTATTCGGGCATGCAAAAGCTACTCTTTGGCCTACTCATGGCCTCGAGAAAGTTGTGACACTACTTCCAAGCGCATGAGATCACTGTGGTCACTCGCTTCCCGTTGCAGTGCATTCTGAGGAATCCAGAGGCAACTGGCAGGATAGTAGTGTGGGCATTGGAACTATAAAGTTTTGCACTCAAGTTTGAGAGTACATCAACTATTCAGCCCAGAGCATTGACGCAATTCATTGCATAATGGACACCAACGCAAGATGACGAGATCCAGGAGTCGGCCCTCCCTGGCAGGGAAACCGTAAAGGATTGGATTATGTACTTTGACGGTGCTTTGTCGCTGCATGGCGCTGGTGCCGGAGTGCTGCTTGTCGCACCCACCGGAGAGCATCTCATGTACGTGATTCAAATGTACTTTCCCCAGGAGTAAGCTACCAACAACGCTGTGGAGTATGAGGGACTACTTGTCAGCCTCAGAATTGCGGTCGAAATGGGAATCAGAAGGCTGATCATCCGTGGAGATTCACAGCTTGTGGTAAAGCAAGTGAATAAGGATTACCAGAGCCCGTTGATGGAAGCCTATGTGAATGAAGTGAGGAAATTGGAAGAGCACTTTGACGGTTTGCAAACAGCTCACGTTCCTCATGTAGAGAACACCATTGTTGACCAAATGTCAAAGTGTGCCACCCAAAAGCTCCTTGTGGAACCAGGAACTTTGTGCTCCATTTGAATCAACCAACAGTCACCCCGTCAACGAGAGCCAAAAAGAGAAGGAAGATAAGCACCCGACAAATATTTTCTGGTAGAGCTCCCTAAAGCTGCCGGCAAGAATGTTGCCGGGAATGATGATGTGCTTGCCGGTGAGCAGCGGCCTCAAGCAGAGTCTCGGATTCTTGCCGTCGAGGTTAGCGCTCCCGGAGCCAAGAAATCTACATGCAACAACCAGATGGCTTTGTAGTAAGTGGTCAGGAAATAAAGGTGTGCAAGATATTGAAATCTTTGTATGGCATGAAACAAGCGCCTAAGCAATGGCATGAGAAGTTAAATACAGCTTTGACATATGTTGGCTTTGTTGTTAACGAAGCTGACAATTGTGTATGGTGGGGGCGAAGGAGTTATACTGTGTTTGTATGTCAATGGCATACTTATATTTGGAACCCACCTCAAAGTCATTGAGGAGGTCAAGGCTTTTCTATCTCATAACCTTCAGATGAAAGACCACGGTGCGGTTGATGTTATCTGGAACATCAAGCTACCGATAGATAATGAGGGTGGAATTACACTTTTGCAACTCCACTGTGTTGAGAAGATTTTGAGTCGATTGGGATATTCAGACTACAAACTTTCTACAACACCATATGATCCTAGCATGTGAATTCCAAAGTTCGAAGACACAATTGTAGATCAATTGTGATACTCTCAAGTGATTGGTTCACTCATGTACCTAGCTTGTGCTACTCATCCTGGCATCTTTTTGTGGAAATTGAGCCGGTTTGTTTCCAATCCAGTAGTTGTGCACTGGCATGCTATTGAGAGAGTCGTGTGTTATTTGCAAGTTACTATGTGAAGGAAATATGCCTAAGAGGCAATAACAAAGTTGTTATTTTATATTTCCTTATTCATGATAAATGTTTATTATTCATGCTAGAATTGTATTAACCGGGAACTTGATACATGTGTGAATACATAGACAAAACACCGTGTCCCTAGTATGCCTCTACTAGACTAGCTCGTTGATCAAAGATGTTTAAGTTTCCTAGCCATGGACATGTGTTGTCATTTGATGAATGCGATCACATCATTAGTTGAATGATGAGATGGACAAGACCCATCCGTTAGCTTAGCATAATGATCGTTCAGTTTTATTGCTACTGCTTTCTTCATGTCAAATACATATTCCTCCGACTATGAGATTATGCAACTCCCGGACACCGGAGGAATGCTTTTTGTGCTATCAAACGTCACAACATAACTGGGTGATTATAAAGATGCTCTACATGTATCTTTGAAGGTGTTTGTTGGGTTGGCATAGATCGAGATTAGGATTTGTCACTCTAAGTATCGGAGAGGTATCTATGGGCCCTCTCGGTAATGCACATCATATGAAGCCTTGCAAGCAATGTGACTAATGAGTTAGTTGTGGGATGATGCATTACAGAACGAGTAAAGATACTTGCCCGTAACGAGATTGAACTAGGTATGAAGATACCAACGATCGAATCTCGGGCAAGTAACATACCGATGACAAAGGGAATAACATATGTTGACATAGCGGTTCGACCGATAAAATATCTTCGTAGAATATGTGGGAACCAATATGAGCATCTAGGTTCCATTATTGGTTATGACCCGAGATGTGTCTCGGTCATGTCTACATAGTTCTCGAACCCATAGGGTCCGCATGCTTAACGTTCGATGGCAATATGTATTATATGAGTTATGTGTTTTGGTGACCAGAGGTTGTTCAGAGTCCCGGATGAGATCACGGACATGACGAGGAGTCTTTAAATGGCCAAGAGGTAAAGATTGATATATTGGAAGGTAGTATTCGGACACCGGAAGGGTTTCAGAATGTATCGGGTACATACCGGAGTACCGGAGGGGTTACCGGAACCCCCCAGGGAAAGATATGGGCCATATGGGCCATAGGAGGGAGGCTAACCAGCCCACAAGGGGCTGGCGTGCCCCCCACAAGGGAGGAGGCCGAATTGGACTAGGGAAGGAGGCGGCGCCCCCCTTTCCTTCTCCTACTCCCTCTCCATCCCCCCTTTCCCCCTCCGGTAAAAGGAAGGGGGTGAATCCTACTAGGAGCCCAAGTGGGACTCCTCCCATTTAGGGGGCGCCTAGTGCCGGCCTCCTCTCCCTCCCTCCTTTATATACGGGGGGCTCCCCTAGAAGACACACCAATTGTTCCAAGTCGTGTGCGGCACACCCCTCCATAGTTTACGCCTCCGGTCATATTCTCGCGGTGCTTAGGCAAAACCCTGCGTGGATCACATCACCATCACCATCACCATGCCGTCGTGCTGATGGAACTCATCTACTCCTTCGACCCTCTACTAGATCAAGAGCTCGAGGGACGTCATAGTGCTGAACGTGTGCAGAACTCAGAGGTGACGTATGTTCGGTACTCGATCGGTCGGAACGAGAAGATGTTCGACTACATCAACCGCGTTAAGCAAACGCTTCCGCTTTTGGTCTACGAGGGTACGTGGACACACTTTCCCCCTCTCGTTGCTATGCATCTCCTAGATAGATCTTGCGTGGGCGTAGGAATTTTTTTTTGAAATGCATGCTATGTTTCCCAACGGTGGTATCAGATCCAAGTCTATGCATAGATGATATGCACAAGTAGAACACAAAGAGTTGTGGGCGGTGATCGTCATACTGCTTACCACCAATGTCTTATTTTGATTCGACGGTATTGTTGGATGAAGCGGCCTAGACCAACCTTACATGTACACGTTCATGAGACCGGTTCCACCGACAGACATGCAACTAGTTTTGCATAAAGGTGGCTGGAGGGTGTCTGTTGCTCCAATTTTAGTTGAATCGAATTTGACTGCGGCTGGTCCTTGTGAAGGTTAAAACAGAAAACTTGATAAATTACCGTTGTGGTTTTTGTGCTGTAGGTAAGTACGGTTCTTGCTAGAAGCCCGTAGAAGCCACATAAAACTTGCAACAACAAAGTAGAGGACGTCTAACTTGTTTTTGCAGGGCATGTTGTGATGTGATATGGTGAAGACATGACATGATTGCTACCTCTTGAGCACTGTGTTGGTTTTCCCTTGAATAGGAAAGGGTGATGCAGCAAAGTAGCGTAAGTATTTCCCTCAGTTTTTGAGAACCAAGGTATCAATCCAGTAGGAGGCTCCTCAAAAGTCTCACGCACCTACACAAACAAACAAGAACCTCGCAACCAATGCGATAAAGGGGTTGTCAATCCCTTCACGAAAATTTGTGAAAGTGAGATCTGATAGAGATAATATGATAAGATAAATATTTTTTGTATTTTTATGATATAGATTGGAAAGTAAAAGATGAAAATAAAAGTAGATTGAAAACTTATATGATAAAAGATAGACCCGGGGGCCATAGGTTTCACTAGTGGCTTCTCTCAAAATAGCATAAGTATTACGGTGGGTGAACAAATTACTGTCGAGCAATTGATAGAAAAGTGCATAGTTATGAGATTATCTAGGCATGATCATGTATATAGGCATCACGTCCGCAACAAGTAGATCGAAACGATTCTGCATCTACTACTATTACTCCACACATCGACCGAATCATGCCTGCATCTAGAGTATTAAGTTCATAAGAACAGAGTAACGCATTAAGAAAGATGACATGATGTAGAGGGATAAACTCATGCAATATGATATAAACCCCTTCTTTTTATCCTCGATGGCAACAATACAATACGTGCCTTGCTGCCCCCGCTATCACTGGGAAAGGACACCGCAAGATTAAACCCAAAGCTAAGCACTTCTCCCATTGCAAGAAAGATCAATCTAGTAGGCGAAACCAAACTGATAACTCGAAGAGACTTGCAAAGATAACTTAATCACACATAAAAGAATTCATAGGAGATTCAAATATTTCTCATAGATAAACTTGATCATAAACCCACAATTCATCGGATCTCGACAAACACACCGCAAAAAAGAGTTACATCGAATAGACCTCCAAGAAGATCGAGGAGAACTTTGTATTGAGATTCAAGGAGAGAGAAGAAGCCATCTAGCTAATAACTATGGACCCGGAGGTCTGTAGTAAACTACTCACAACTCATTGGAGAGGCCTTGGAGATGATGTAGAAGCCCTCTGTGGTCGATTGCCCCTCCGGCGGAGCACCGACGAAGGCTCCAAGATGGGATCTCGCGGATACAGAAGGTTGCGGCGGTGGAATTAGGTTTTTCGTGGTGCTCCTGGATGTTTTCAGGGTACGTGGATATATATATAGGAGGAAGAAGTAGGTCGGTTGAGCCACGAGGGGCCCGCGAGGGTGGGGGGCACGCCCACCCCTCTGGGGCGTGCCGGGCACACGTGGCCGCCTCGTTTGCTGCTTGACGTCCACTCCAAGTCTCCTGGATTGCATTTGTTCCGAAAAGATCGCTCCCAAAGGTTTCATTCCGTTTGGACTCCGTTTGATATTCCTTTTCTTCGAAACACTGAAAATAGGCAAAAAAACAGCAATTCGGGCTGGGCCTTCGGTTAGTAGGTTAGTCCCAAAAATGATATAAAAGTGTAGAGTAAAGCCCATAAACATCCAAAACGGGTAATATAATAGCATGGAACAATCAAAAATTATAGATACATTGGAGACGTATCAAGCATCCCCAAGCTTAATTCCTGCTCGTCCTCGAGTAGGTAAATGATAAAAGCAGAATTTTTGATGTGGAATGCTACCTAGCATAATCCTTAATGTAATTTTCTTTATTGTGGCATGAATGTTCAGATCCAAATGATTCAAAATAAAAGTTCATATTGACATAAGGAATAGTAATACTTCAAGCATACTAACAAAGCAATCATGTCTTCTCAAAATAACATGGCTAAAGAAAGTTCATCCCTACAAAATCATATAGTTTGGTCATGCTCCATTTTCGTCACACAAGAATGCTCTCATCTTGCACACCCTCGATGACAAGCCAAACAATTGTTTCATACTTTAGTAATCTCAAACTTTTTTCAACTTTCACGCAATACATGAGCGTGAGCCATGGATATAGCACTATGGGTGGAATAGAATATGATGATGGAGGTTGTGTGGATAAGACAAAAAAGATAAAGTCTCACGTTGACGAGGATAATCAACGGGCTATAGAGATGCCCATCAATTGATGTCAACATGAGGAGTAGGGATTGCCATGCAACGGATGCACTAGAGCTATAAATGTATGAAAGCTCAACAAAAGAAACTAGTGGGTGTGCATCCAAATTGCTTGCTCACGAAGACCTAGGGCATTTTGAGGAAGCCCATCATTGGAATATACAAGCCAAGTTCTATAATGAAAAATTCCCACTAGTATATGAAAGTGACAACAAATGAGACTCTCTATATGAAGAACATGGTGGTACTTTGAAGCACAGGTGTGGAAAAAGATAGTAACATTGTCCCGCCCTTTTTTTGGGCCTTTTTTTTATTTGGACTTTCTTTTTTTATTTGGCCTTTATTTTTTTAAGGGATAATGCTCTAATAATGATGGTCATCACACTTCTATTTATTTACAACTCATGAGTTACAACTCAAAGCTAGAACAAGATATGACTCTATATGAATGCCTCCGGCGGTGTACCAGGATGGGCAATGAATCAAGAGTGACATGTATGAAAAATTATGAAGGTGGCTTTGCCACAAATACAATGTCAACTACATGATCATGTAAGGCAATATGACGATGATGAAACGTGTCATGATGAACGGAACGGTGGAAAGTTGCATGGCAATATATCTCAGAATGGTTATGGAAATGCCATAATAGGTAGATATGGTGGCTATTTTGAGGAAGATATAAGGAGGTTTATGTGTGATAGAGCGTATCGTATCACGGGGTTGGATGCACCGGCGAAGTTTGCACCAACTCTCAAGGTGAGAAAGGGCAATGCACGGTACCGAAGAGGCTACCAATGATGGAAGGGTAAGAGTGCGTATAATCCATGGACTCAACATTAGTCATAAAGAACTCATATACTTATTGCAAAAATCTACAAGTCATCAAAAACCAAGCACTACGCGCATTCTCCTAGGGGGGTAGATTGGTAGGAAAAGACCATCACTCGTTCCCGACCGCCACTCATAAGGATGAAAATCTAAGAACAACTCATATTTCAAATTTGTTACACAACGGTTACCATACGTGCATGCCACGGGACTTGCAAACTTCAACACAAATATTCTTTAAATTCACAATTACCCAACTAGCATGACTCTAATATCATTACCTCCATATCTCTAAACAATTATCAAGCATCAAATTGATCATAGCATCCAATTCATTTTCTATGATAGTTTTTATTATACCCAACTTGGATGCCCATCATTCTAGGACCAATTTTATAACCATAGCAAATACCATGCTGTTCTAAAAGACTCTCAAAATAATATAAGTGAAGCATGAGAGCTCAACAATTTCTACAAAATTAAACCATCGTCGTGCTCTAAAAGATATAAGTGAAGCACTAGAGCAAAAAATATCTAACTCAAAAGATATAAGTGAAGCACATAGAGTATTCTAATAAATTCCAAATCATGTGGGTTTCTCCCAAAAGGTGTGTACAACAAGGATGATTGTGGTAATCCAAAAAGCAAAGACTCATATCATACAAGACGCTCCAAGCAAAACACATATCATGTGGTGAATAAAAATATAGCTCCAAGTAAAGTTACCGATAAACGAAGACGAAAGAGGGGATGCCTTCCGGGGCATCCCCAAGCTTAGGCATTTGGTTTTCCTTGGATATATTGGGGTGCCATGGGCATCCCCAAGCTTAGTCTCTTGCCACTCTTTATTCCATAGTCCATCAAATCTTTACCCAAAACTTGAAAACTTCACAACACAAAACTCAACAGGAAATCTCATAAGCTTCGTTAGTGCATCCACTACTATTACTCCACACATCGACCGACTCCTGCCTGCATCTAGAGTATTAAGTTCATAAGAACAGAGTAACGCATTAAGAAAGATGACATGATGTAGAGGGATAAACTCATGCAATATGATATAAACCCCATCTTTTTATCCTCGATGGCAACGATACAATACGTGCCTTGCTGTCCCTGCTGTCACTGGGAAAGGACACCGCAAGATTGAACGCAAAGCTAAGCACTTCTCCCATTGTAAGAAAGATCAATCTAGTAGGCCAAACCAAACTGATAATTTGAAGAGACTTGCAAAGATGACTTAATCACACATAAAAGAATTCATAGGAGATTCAAATATTTCTCATAGATAAACTTGATCATAAACCCACAATTCATCGGATCTCGACAAACACACCGCAAAAAAGAGTTACATCGAATAGACCTCCAAGAAGATCGAGGAGAACTTTGTATTGAGATTCAAGGAGAGAGAAGAAGCCATCTAGCTAATAACTATGGACCCGGAGGTCTATAGTAAACTACTCACAACTCATCGGAGAGGCCTTGGAGATGATGTAGAAGCCCTCTATGGTCGATTGCCCCTCCGGCGGAGCGCCGACGAAGGCTGCAAGATGGGATCTCGCGGATATAGAAGGTTGCAGCGGTGGAATTAGGTTTTTCATGGTGCTCCTGGATGTTTTCAGGGTACGTGGATATATATAGGAGGAAGAAGTAGGTCGGTTGAGCCATGAGGGGCCCACGAGGGTGGGGGCGCGCCCACCCCCCTGGGGCGCGCCGGGCACCCTCGTGCCCGCCTCGTTTGCTGCTTGACGTCCACTCCAAGTCTCCTGGATTGCGTTTTTTCTGAAAAGATCGCTCCCGAAGGTTTCATTCCCTTTGGACTTCGTTTGATATTCCTTTTCTTCGAAACACTGAAAATAGGCAAAAAAAACAGCAATTCGGGTTGGGCCTCCGGTTAGTAGGTTAGTCCCAAAATGATATAGAAGTGTAAAGTAAAGCCCATAAACATCCAAAACGGGTAATATAATAGCATGGAACAGTCAAAAATTATAGATACATTGGAGACGTATCAATGATATACGTTGTTGTATGAGATGATCATGTTTTGTAAAAATTATCGTTAACTGGCAGGAGCCTTATGGTTGTCGCTTTATTGTATGAAATACAAACGCCATGTAATTGCTTTACTTTATCACGAAGCGGTAGCGATAGTCGTAGAAGCAGTAGTTGGCGAGACTACCACGATGCTACGATGGAGATCATGGTGTCAAGCCGGTGACGATGGAGATCATTGTTGGAAATATGCCCTAGAGGCAATAATAAATTAGTTATCATTATTATATTTCCTTGTTTATGATAATCGTTTATTATCCATGCTATAATTGAATTGATAGGAAACTCAGATACATGTGTGGGTACATAGACAACACCATGTCCCTAGCAAGCCTCTAGTTGACTAGCTCGTTGATCAATAGATGGTTACGGTTTCCTGACCATGGACATTGGATGTTGTTGATAACGGGATCACATCATTGGGAGAATGATGTGATGGACAAGACCCAATCCTAAGCCTAGCACAAAGATCATGTAGTTCGTATGCTAAAGCTTTTCTAATGTCAAGTATCATTTCCTTAGACCATGAGATTGTGCAACTCCCGGATACCGTAGGAATGCTTTGGGTGTACCAAACATCACAAGTTACTGGGTGGCTATAAAGGTGCACTGCGGGTATCTCCAAAAGTGTCTGTTGGGTTGGCACGAATCGAGACTGGGATTTGTCACTCCGTGTGACGAAGAGGTATCTCTGGGCCCACTTGGTAGGACATCATCATAATGTGCACAATGTGACCAAGGGGTTGATCACGGGATGATGTGTTATGGAACGAGTAAAGAGACTTGCCGGTAACGAGATTGAACAAGGTATCGGGATACCGACGATCGGATCTCAGGCAAGTATAATACCGCTAGACAAAGGGAATTGTATACGGGATTGATTGAATCCTCGACATCGTGGTTCATCCGATGAGATCATCGTGGAACATGTGGGAGCCAACATGGGTATCCATATCCCGCTGTTGGTTATTGACCGGAGAACATCTCGGTCATGTCTGCATGATTCCCGAACTCGTAGGGTCTACACACTTAAGGTTCGATGACGCTAGGGTTATAGGGAATAGATATATGTGGTTACCGAATGTTGTTCGGAGTCCCGGATGAGATCTCGGACGTCACGAGGAGTTCCGAAATGGTCCGGAGGTAAAGATTTATATATGGGAAGTCCTGTTTTGGTCACCAGAAAAGTTTCAGGTTTTATCGGTAACGTACCGGGACCACCGGGAGGGTCCCGGGGGTCCACCAAGTGGGGCCACCATCCCCGGAGGGCTGCATGGGCCAAGTGTGTGAGGGGACCAGCCCCAGGTGGGCTGGTGCTCCCCCCACAAGGGCCCAAGGCGCCTAGGGTTTGGGGAGGGGGGCGCACCCACCTAACTTGGGGGGCAAGTTTCCCCTCCCCCCCCCTTGGCCGCACCCTAGATGGGGATTGGGGCTACTGCCACCCCTAGGGAGGGAACCCTAGGTGGGGGCTCAGCCCTCCCTCTCCCCCTATATATAGTGGAGGCAAAGGGGCAGCCCAACACACGAAGTTCTTCTCCTGTTGGCGCAGCCCTACCTCTCTTTCTCCTCCTCTCCCGCAGTGCTTGGCGAAGCCCTGCAGGATTGCCACGCTCCTCCATCACACCACGCCGTTGTGCTGCTGCTAGACGGAGTCTTCCCCAACCTCTCCCTCTCTCCTTTCTGGATCAAGGCATGGGAGACGTCACCGGGTTGTACGTGTGTTGAACGCGGAGGTGCCGTCCGTTCGGCACTAGGATCTCTGGTGATTTGGATCATGACGAGTACGACTCCTTCAACCCCGTTCTCTTGAACGCTTCCGCTTAGCGATCTACAAGGGTATGTACATGCACTCTCCTTCCCCTCGTTGCTAGTTTCTCCATAGATAGATCTTGGTGACTCGTAGGAAAATTTTGAATTTCTGCTACGTTCCCCAACAGTGGCATCATGAGCTAGGTCTATTGCGTAGATTCTTTGCACGAGTAGAACACAAAGTAGTTGTGGGTGTTGATTTTGTTCAATATGCTTACTGTTACTAGTCCAATCTAGATTCGGCGGCATTGTGGGATGAAGCGGCCCGGACCGACCTTACACGTACACTTACGTGAGACAGGTTCCACCGACTGACATGCACTTGTTGCATAAGGTGGCTAGCGGGTGCCAGTATCTCCCACTTTAGCCGGTTCGGATTCGATGAAAAGGCTCCTTATGAAGGGTAAATAGCAATTGGCATATCACGTTGTGGTTTTTGCGTAGGTAAGAAACGTTCTTGCTAGAAACCCATAGCAGCCACGTAAAACATGCAAACAACAATTAGAGGACGTCTAACTTGTTTTTGCAGGGTATGCTATGTGATGTGATATGGCCAAGAAGAATGTGATGAATGATATGTGATGTATGAGATTGATCATGTTCTTGTAATAGGAATCACGACTTGCATGTCGATGAGTATGACAACCGGCAGGAGCCATAGGAGTTGTCTTAATTTATTGTATGACCTGCGTGTCATTGAACAATGCCATGTAATTACTTTACTTTATTGCTAACCGGTAGCCATAGTAGTAGAAGCAATAGTTTGGCGAGACAACTTCATGAGGACACGATGATGGAGATCATGGTGTCATGCCGGTGACGATGATGATCGTGGAGCCCCGAACATGGAGATCAAAAGGAGCAAAATGATATTGGCCATATCATGTCACTTTTTGATTGCATGTGATGTTTATCATGTTTATGCATCTTATTTGCTTAGAACGACGGTGGTAAATAAGATGATCCCTCATTAAAATTTCAAGAAAGTGTTCCACCTAACTGTGCACCATTGCGAAAGTTCGTCGTTTCGAAGCACCACGTGATGATCGGGTGTGATAGATTCTAATGTTCACATACAACGGGTGTAAGCCAGATTTACACACGCGAAACACTTAGGTTAACTTGACGAGCCTAGCATGTACAGACATGGCCTCGGAACACAAGAGACCGAAAGGTCGAGCATGAGTCGTATAGTAGATACGATCAACATGAAGATGTTCACCGATGATGACTAGTCCGTCTCACGTGATGATCGGACACGGCCTAGTTGACTCGAGTCATGTAATCACTTAGATGACTAGAGGGATGTCTATCTGAGTGGGAGTTCATAGGATGAACTTAATTATCCTGAACATAGTCAAAAACCCTTTGCAAATTATGTCATAGGTCGCGCTTTAGTTCTACTATTTTAGATATGTTCCTAGAGAAAATATAGTTGAAAGTTGACTAGCAATTATGCGGACAGTAGAAGGCTTATGTCCTTAATGCACTGCTCGGTGTGCTGGACCTCGAACGTGGTCTGTGGATGTTGCGAACATCTGACATACACATTTTGATGACTACATGATAGTTCGGTAATGTTAAATGGTTTGGAATTGAGGCACCGAAGACATTTTGAAATGTCGCAGAACATATGAGATGTTCCAAGAGCTGAAATTGGGATTTCAGGCTCGTGCCCATGTCAAGAGGTATGAGACCTCCGACGAGTTTTGTAGCCTACAAACTAAGGGAGAAGATCTCAATCGTTGAGCTTATACTCAGATTGTCTGGGTACAACAATCACTTGAATCGAGTGGGAGTTAATCTTCCAGATGAGATAGTGATGTTTCTCCAAAGACATTGCCACCAAGCTACTAGAGCTTCGTGATGAACTATAACATAACAGGGATATATATGATGATCCTTGTGATATTCGCAATGTTCGACACCGCGAATGTAGAAATCAAGAAGGAGCATCAATTGTTGATGGTTAGTGAAAACACTAAGTTTCAAGAAGGGCAAGGGCAAGAAGGGGTACTTCATGAAATGGCAAATCAGTTGCTGCTCCAGTGAAGAAACCCAGGGATGAACCCAAACCCGAGACTAAGTGCTTCTGTAATGAGGGAACGGTCACTAAAGCAGAACTACCCTAGATACTTGGTAGATGAGAAGGCTGGCAAGGTCAATAGAAGTATATTGGATATACATTATGTTAATGTGTACTTTACTAGTACTCCTAGTAGCACTAGGGTATTAGATACCGGTTCAGTTGCTAAGTGTTAGTAACTCGAAATAAAAGCTACAGAATAAACGGAGACTAGCTAAAGGTGAGCTGACGATATGTGTTGGAAGTGTTTCCAAGGTTGATGAGATCAAGCATCGCACGCTCCCTCTACCATCAAGATTGGTGTTAAACCTATATAATTGTTATTTGGTGTTTGTGTTGAGCATAGACATGATTGGATTATGTCTATCGCAATACAGTTATTCATTTAAGGAGAATAATGGTTACTCTGTTTATTTGAATAATACCTTCAATGGTCTGCACCTAAAAGGAATGGTTTATTGAATCTCGATCGTAGTGATACACATTTTCATGCCAAAAGATATAAGATAGTAATGATAGTACCACTTACTTGTGGCACTGCCATGTAAGTCATATTGGTGTAAAACGCATGAAGAAGCTCCATGTTGATGGATCTTTGGACTCACTCGGTTTTGAAAAGTTTGAGACATGCGAACCATGTCTATTGGTGTATAGGCATGAAGAAACTCCATGTAGATGGATCGTTTGCACTCACTTGATTTTGAATCACTTGAGATATGCAAATCATACCACATGGGCAAGATGACTGAAAAGCCTCGTTTTCAGTAAGATGGAACAAGATAGCAACTTGTTGGAAGTAACACATTTTTTATGTGTGCAGTCCAATGAGTGCTGAGGCATGCAGTGAATATCGTTATGTTCTTACTTCATAGATGATTCGAGTAGATGTTGTATATTTACTTGATGAAACACAAGTCTGAATTATTGAATGGTTCAAGTAATTTCAGAGTGAAGTTGAAGGTCATCGTGACAAGAGGATAAAATGTCTATGATATGATCATAGAGATGAGTATCTGAGTTACGAGCTTTGGCACGCAATTAAGACATTGTGGAAATTGTTTCACAATTAATACCGCCTGGAACACCATAGTGTGATGGTGTGTCCGAACATCATAAATGCACCCTATTGGATATGGGGCATACCATGATGTCTCTTATTGAATTACCACTATCGTTCATGGGTTAGGCATTAGAGACAACCGCACTCACTTTAATAGGGCACCACGTAATTACGTTGGGACAACACCGTTTGAACTATGGTTTGGAGAAACCTAAGTTGTCGTTTCTTAAAGTTTGGGGCTGCGACGCTTATGTGAAAAAGTTTCAGGTTGATAAGCTCGAACCCAAATCGGATAAAATGCATCTTCATAGGACACCCAAAAATAGTTGGGTATACCTCCTATTTCAGATCCGTAAGCAAAAGGATTGTTTCTAGAAACGGGTCCTTTCTCGAGGAAAAGTTTCTCTTGAAAGAATTGAGTGGGAGGATGGTGGAGACTTGATGAGGTTGTTGAACCATCACTTCAACTAGTGTGTAGCAGGGCACAGGAAGTTGTTCTTGTGGCACCTACACCAATTGAAGTAGACGCTTATGATAGTGATCATGAAACTTCGGATCAAGTCACTACCAAACCTCGTAGGTCGACAAGGATGCGTACTGCTTCAAGGTGGTACGTAATCCTGTCTTGGAGGTCATGTTGCTAGACAACAATGAACCTATGAGCTATGGGGAAGCGATGGTGGGCCCGGATTCCGACAAATGGCTTGAGGCCATAAAATCCGAGAGAGGATCCATGTATGAAAACAAAGTGTAGACTTTGGAAGCTACTTGATGGTCGTAAAGGCTGTTGGGTACAGATGGATTTTAGAAGAAGACGGACAATGATGGTAAAGTGTCACCATTAAGAAAGCTCGACTTGTCGTTAAGATGTTTTCCGACAAGTTCAAGGAGTTGACTACGATGAGACTTTCTCACTCGTAGCGATGCTAAGAGTCTGTTGGAATTATATTAGCAATTACTGCATGATTTATGAAATCTTGCAGATAGGATGTCAAAACATTGTTTCCTCGATGATATCCTTGAGGAAAGGTTGTATGTGATACAACCAGAAGGTTTTGTCAATCCTGAAAAATGCTAATAAGTATGCAATGCTCCAGCAATCCTTCTAAGGACTGGAGTAATCATCTCAGAGTTGGAATGTATGCTTTGATGAGATGATCAAAGATTTTGGGTTTTATACAAAGTTTATGAGAAACTTGTATTTCCAAATAAGTGAGTGGGAGCACTATAGAATTTCTGATGAGTATATGTCGTTGACATATTGTTGATCAGAAATGATGTAGAATTTCTGGAAAGCATATAGGGTTATTTCAAAACTGTTTTTCAATAGAAAACCTGAATTAAGCTGCTTGAACATTGAGCATCAAGATCTATGAGGATAGATCGAAAAACGCTAAATGGTACTTTCAAATGAGCACATACCTTGACATGATCTTGAAGGTGTTCAAGATGGATCAGTCAAAGAAGGAGTTCTTGCCTGAGTTGTAAGGTTTGAAGTTAAGACTTAAAGCTCGACCACGGCAGAAGAGAGAGAAAGGACAAAGGTCGTCCCCTATGCTTCCGACGTAGGCTCTATAGTGTGCTATGCTGTGTACCGCACCAGAAGTGTGCCTTGCCATGAGTCAGTCAAGGGGTACAAGAATGATCCATGAATGGATCATTGGACAGCGGTCAAAATTGTCCTTGGAGTAAATAAGGACATGTTTCTCGATTATGGAGGTGATAAAGAGTTCGGCGTAAAGGGTTACGTCGATGCAAGCTTTAACACCTATCCGAGTGACTCTGAGTAGCAAACCGGATACGTATAGTGGAGCAACCATTTGGAATAGCTCCAAGTGGAGTGTGGAAGCAGCATTTAGAATATGACCTAGAGATTTGCGAAGTACAAACGGATCTGAATGTTGCAGACCCGTTGACTAAAACCTCTCTCACAAGCAAAACATGATCAAACCCCAGAACTCATTGAGTCTTGATCACATGGTGATGTGAACTAGTTTAGTGACACTACTAAACTCTTTGGATGTTGGTCACATGGCGGTGACCTGTCAGTGTTAATCACATGGCGATGTGAACTAGATTATTGACTCTAGTGCAAGTGGGAGACTGTTGGAAATATGCCCTAGAGGCAATAATAAATTAGTTATTATTATTATATTTCCTTGTTTATGATAATCGTTTATTATCCATGCTATAATTGTATTGATAGGAAACTCAGGTAGATGTGTGGGTACATAGACAACACCATGTCCCTAGCAAGCCTCTAGTTGACTAGCTCGTTGATCAATAGATGGTTACGGTTTCCTGACCATGGACATTGGATGTCGTTGATAACGGGATCACATCATTGGGAGAATGATGTGATGGACAAGAACCAATCCTAAGCCTAGCACAAAGATCGTGTAATTCGTATGCTAAAGCTTTTCTAATGTCAAGTATAATTTCCTTAGACCATGAGATTGTGCAACTCCCGGATACCGTAGGAATGCTTTGGCTGTACCAAACGTCACAACGTAACTGGGTGTCTATAAAGGTGCACTGCGGGTATCTCCGAAAGTGTTTGTTGGGTTGGCACGAATCAAGACTGGGATTTGTCACTCCGTGTGATGGAGAGGTATCTTTGGGCCCACTCGGTAGGATATCATCATAATGTGCACAATGTGACCAAGGGGTTGATCACGGGATGATGTGTTATGGAACGAGTAAAGAGACTTGCCGGTAACGAGATTGAACAAGGTATCGGGATACTAAATATCGACTCTTAGGCAAGTATAATACCGCTAGACAAAGGGAATTGTATACGGGATTGATTGAATCCTCGACATCGTGGTTCATCCGATGAGATCATCGTGGAACATGTGGGAGCCAACATGGGTATCCAGATCCCGCTGTTGGTTATTGACCGGAGAACATCTCGGTCATGTCTGCATGATTCCCGAACCCGTAGGGTCTACACACTTAAGGTTCGATGACGCTAGGGTTATAGGGAATAGATATACGTGGTTACCGAATGTTGTTCGGAGTCCCGGATGATATCCCGGACGTCACGAGGAGTTCCGGAATGGTCCGGAGGTAAATATTTATATATGGGAAGTCCTGTTTTGGTCACCAGAAAAGTTTCAGGTTTTATCGGTAACGTACCGGGACCACCGGGAGGGTCCCGGGGGTCCACCAAGTGGGGCCACCATCCCCGGAGGGCTGCATGGGCCAAGTGTGTGAGGGGACCAGCCCCAGGTGGGCTGGTGCTCCCCCCACAAGGGCCCAAGGCGCCTAGGGTTTGGGGAGGGGGGCGCACCCACCTAACTTGGGGGGCAAGTTTCCCCTCCCCCCCTTGGCCGCACCCTAGATGGGGATTGGGGCTGCCGCCACCCCTAGGGAGGGAACCCTAGGTGGGGGCTCAGCCCTCCCTCTCCCCCTATATATAGTGGAGGCAAAGGGGCAGCCCAACACACGAAGTTCTTCTCCTGTTGGCGCAGCCCTACCTCTCTTTCTCCTCCTCTCCCGCGGTGCTTGGCGAAGCCCTGCAGGATTGCCACGCTCCTCCATCACCACCACGCTGTTGTGCTGCTGCTGGATGGAGTCTTCCCCAACCTTTCCCTCTCTCCTTGCTGGATCAAGGCATGGGAGACGTCACCGGGCTGTATGTGTGTTGGACGCGGAGGTGCCGTCCGTTCGGCACTAGGATCTCCGGTGATTTGGATCACGACGAGTACGACTCCTTCAACCCCGTTCTCTTGAACGCTTCCGCTTAGCGATCTACAAGGTTATGTAGATGCACTCTCCTTCCCCTCGTTGCTAGTTTCTCCATAGATAGATCTTGGTGACTCGTAGGAAAATTTTAAATTTCTGCTACGTTCCCCAACAATCATGACGTTGCCTTGGTGATGGTTATCAAAAGTACAAGATGATGATGGTCATATCATGTCACATATTTTGATTGCATGTGATGTTTATCTTTATGCATCTTATTTTGCTTAGTACAGCAGTAGCATTATAAGATGATCCCTTAACTAAATTTCAAGGTATAAGTGTTCTCCCCGAGTATGCACTGTTGCGAAAGTTCTTCGTGCTGAGACACCACGTGATGATCGGGTGTGATAGGCTCTACATTCAAATACAACGGGTGCAAGCCAGTTTTGCAGACGCGGAATACTCGGGTTAAACTTGATGAGACTAGCATGTACAGAAATGGCCTCGGAACACTGGAGATCAAAAGGTCGAACGTGAATCATATAGTGGATATGATCAACATAGAGATGTTCACCATTGATGACTACTCCATCTCACTTGATGATCAGACATGGTTTAGTTGATTTGGATCATGTATCATTTAGATGACTTGAGGGATGTCTATCTAAGTGGGAGTTCTTAAGTAATATGATTAATTGAACTTAATTTATCATGAACTTTGCCTTGATAGTTTTTGCATATCCATGTTGTAGATCAATGGCCTGTGCTACCGTTCCCTTGAACTTTAATGCGTTCCTAGAGAAAGCTAAGTTTAAGATGATGGTAGCAACTACAAAGACTGGGTCCGTAACTTGAGGATTATCCTCATTGCTTCACAGAAGAATTATGTCCTTGATGCACCGCTAGGTGTACCACCCGCCCCACCAACTACAGACATTGTGAATTTCTGACAATCATGTGTTGATGACTACTCGTTAGTTCAGTGTGCCATGCTTTACGGCTTAGAATCGGGACTTCAAAGATGTTTTGAACGTCATGGACCATATGAGATGTTCCAGGAATTGAAGTTAATATTTCAAGCAAATGCCCGAGTTGAGAGATATGAAGTCTCCAACAAGTTCTATAGCTGCAAGATGGAGGAGAACAGTTCTGTTAGTGAGCACATACTCGGAATGTCTGGGTACCATAATCACTTGACTCATTTGGGAGTTAATCTTCCAGATGATTGTGTCATTGACAGAGTTCTTCAATCACTGCCACCAAGCTACTGAAGGAAATATGCCCTAGAGGCAATAATAAAGTTGTTATTTATATTTCCTTATATCATGATAAATTTTTATTATTCATGCTAGAATTGTATTAACCGGAAACTTAGTACATGTGTGAATACATAGACAAAACAAAGTGTCCCTAGTAAGCCTCTACTAGACTAGCTCGTTAATCAAAGATGGTTATGTTTCCTAACCATAGACATGTGTTGTCATTTGATGAATGGGATCACATCATTAGGAGAATGATGTGATGGACAAGACCCATTCATTAGCTTAGCATTATGATCGTTACCGTTTCATTGCTACTGCTTTCTTCATGACTTATACATGTTCCTCAGACTATGAGATTATGCAACTCCCAAATACAGAGGAACACCTTGTGTGCTATCAAATGTCACAACATAAATGGGTGATTATAAATATGCTCTACAAGTGTCTCCGAAGGTGTTTGTTGGGTTGGCATAGATCGAGAATAAGATTTGTCACTCCATGTATCGGAGAGGTATCTCTGGGCCCTCTCGGTAATGCTCATCACTATAAGCCTTGCAAGCAATGTCACTAATGAGTTAGTTGTGGGATGAAGCATTACGGGACAAGTAAAGAGACTTGCCGGTAACGAGATTGAACTAGGTATGATGATACCGACGATCAAATCTCGGGCAAGTAACACACCGATGAGAAAGGGAACAACTATGTTGTTATGCAGTTTGGCCGATAAAGATCTTCGTAGAACATGTAGGAACCAATATGAGCATCCAGGTTCCGCTATTGGTTATTGATTGAAGATGTGTCTCGATCATGTCTACATAGTTCTCGAACCCGTAGGGTCCGCACGCTTAACGTTCGATGACGATTTGTATTGTGATTTATGAGTTATGATGACCAAAGTTTGTTTAGAGTCCCGGATGAGATTACGGACATGACAACGAGTCTCAAAATGGTTGATACATAAAGATTGATATATTGAACTATGTTATTCAGACACTAGAAGAGTTCCGAGTGGTTTCGGGTAGAAACAGAGTGCTAGAGGGGTTACTGAAACCCCCCGGGGAAGTAATGGGCCAACATGGGCCATAGGGGAGAGAGAGGACAACCCACATAGGGGAGGTGCCCCTCCCCCATGGGAAGTCCGAATAGGACAAGGGAAGGGAGCACGACCCCCCTTTCCCTCTCCCTCTCCCTCTCCCTTCCTTCCCCTCTTCCTCCAGGTGGAATCCTACTAGGACTTGGAGTCCTAGTAGGACTCCCTTCTCCTGGCGCGCCCTGCAAGGGCCGGCCGGCCTCCCCCTATCCTCCTTTATATATGGGGGTAGGGGGCACCCCAAGGCACATCAAGTTCTCTTAACCGTGTGCGTTGCCCCCCTCCACAGTTACACACCTCGGTCATATCGTCGTAGTGCGTAGGCGAAGCCCTGCGCCGGTAACATCATCAACACCGTCGCCATGCCGTCGTGCTGACGGAACTCTCCCTCGTCCTCAACTGGATCAAGAGCTCGAGGGACGTCATCGGGTTGAACGTGTGCTGAACGCGAAGGTGTCGTACGTTCGGTACTGGAAGCGGAACTACCCCAAATATTTGGTGGATAAGAAGGATGGCAAAGTGAACAAAGGTATATTTGATATACATGTTATTGATGTGTACCTTACTAATTCTCGTAGTAGTGCTTGGGTATTTGATACTGGTTCGGTTGCTCATATTTGTAACTCGAAACAGGGACTACAGATTAAATTGAGATTGGTCAAGGACGAGGTGACGATGCGCGTCGGGAATGGTTCCAAGGTCAATGTGATTGCCGTCGGCACGCTACCTCTACATCTACCTTCGGGATTAGTTTTAGACCTGGATAATTGTTACTTGGTGCCAGCGTTGAGCACGAACATTAAATCTGGATCTTGTTTAGTGCGAGATGGTTATTCATTTAAATCAGAGAATAATGGTTGTCTATTTATATGAGTAATATCTTTAATGGTCATGCACCCTTTAAGAGTGGTCTATTTCTGTTGAATCTTGATCGTGATGATACACATACTCATAATATTGATGCCAAAACATGCAAAGTTGATAATGATAATGCAACTTATTTGTGGCACTGCTGTTTGGGTCATATCGGTGTAGAGCACATGAAGAAACTCCATAAATATGGACTTTTGGAATCACTTGATTATGAATCATTTGATACTTGCGAATCGTGCCTTATGGGCAAGATAACTAAAACTCCATTCTCTGGAACAATGGAACGAGCTAATGACTTATTGGAAATAATACATACCGATGTATGCGGTCCGATGAGTGTTGAGACTCGTGGCGGGTATCATTATTTTCTGACCTTCATAGATGATTTAAGTAGATATGGGTATATTTACTTAATGAAACACAAGTCTGAAACATTTGAAAAGTTCAAAGAATTTCAGAGTGAAGTGGAGAATCATCATAACAAGAAAATAAAGTTTCTCCGATCTGATCGTGGAGGTGAATATTTGAGTTACGAGTTTGGCCTTCATTTAAAATAATGTGGAATAGTTTCACAACTCATGCCACCTGGAACACCACAGCGTAATGGTGTGTCCGAACGTCATAACCACACTTTATTAGATATGGTGCGATCTATGATGTCTCTTACTGATTTACCACTATTGTTTTGGGGGTATGCATTAGATACAATTGCATTCACGTTAAACAGGGCACTGTCAAAATCCATTGAGATGACACCGTATGAACTGTGGTTTGCCAGCAAACCTAAGCTGTCATTTCTTAAAGTTTGGGGATGCCATGCTTATGTCAAAAGGCTTTAGCTTGATAAGCTTGAACCCAAATCAGAGAAGTGCATCTTCATAGGATACCCTAAGGAAACAATTGGGTACACCTTCTACCAAAAATCCAAAGGAAAGATCTTTGTTGCCAAGAACGGAACCTTTCTAGAGAAGGAGTTTCTCTCAAAGGAAGTGAGTGGGAGGAAAGTAGAACTTGATGAGGTAATTGTACCTTCTCTCAATTTGGAAAGTAGCTCATCCGAGAAATCTGTTCCCATGATGCCGACACCAACTAGAGAGGAAGCTAATGATAATGATCATGAAACTTCAGATCAAGTTGCTACAGAACCTCGTAGGTCAACCAGAGCACGATCCGCACTAGAGTGGTACGGTAATCCTATTCTGGAAGTCATGTTACTTGACCATGACGAACCTATGAACTACGAAGAAGCTATGATGAGCCCAGATTCTGATAAATGGCTTGAGGCCATGAAATCTAAGATAGGATCCATGTATGAGAACAAAGTATGGACTTTGGTGGATTTGCCCAATGATCGGCGACCCATAGAGAATAAATGGATCTTCAAGAAGAAGACCGACACTGATGGTATTACTGTCTATAAAGCTCGACTTGTCGCAAAAGGTTTTCGACAAGTTCAAGGAGTTGACTACGATGAGACTTCCTCACCCGTAGTGATGCTTAAGTCTGTCCGAATCATGTTAGCAATTGTCGCATTTTATGATTATGAAATCTAGTAAATGGATGTCAAAACTGCATTCCTTAATGGATTTTTTAAAGAAGAGTTGTATATGATGCAACCAGAAGGTTTTGTCGATCCTAAAGGTGCTAACAAAGTGTGCAAGCTCCAGCGATCCATTTATGGACTGGTGCAAGCATCTCGGAGTTGGAATATACGCTTTGATGAGGTGATGAAAGCATATGGTTTTATACAGACTTTTGGAGAAGCCTGTATTTACAAGAAAGTGAGTGGGAGCTATATAGCATTTCTAATATTATATGTGGATGACATATTGTTGATTGGAAATGATGTAGAATTCCTGGATAGCATAAAAGGATATTTGAATAAAAGTTTTTCAATGAAAGACCTCGGTGAAGCTGCTTATATATTAGGCATCAAGATCTATAGAGATAGATCAAGACGCTTGATAGGACTTTCACAAAGCACATACCTTGATAAAGTTTTGAAGAAGTTCAAAATGGATCAGTCAAAGAAAGGGTTCTTGCCTGTGTTACAAGGTGTGAAGTTGATTCAAACTCAATGCCCGAACCACTGTAGAAGATAGAGATAAAATGAAAGTCATTCCTTGTGCCTCAGCCATATGTTCTATCATGTATGCTATGTTGTGTACCAGACCTGATGTGTGCCTTGCTATAAGTTTAGCAGGGAGATACCAAAGTAATCCAGGAGTGGATCACTGGACAGCGGTCAAGAACATCCTAAATTACCTAAAAAGGACTAAGGATATGTTTCTCATGTATGGAAGTGACAAAGAGCTTGTCGTAAGTGGTTATGTCGACGCTAGCTTTGACACTGATCCGGATGACTCTAAGTCACAAACCAGATATATATTTTTATTGAATGGTGGAGCTGTCAATTGGTGTAGTTCCAAGCGGAGTGTCGTGGCGGGATCTATGTGTGAAGTGGAGTACATAGCTGCTTCGGACGCAACAAATGAAGGAGTGTGGATGAAGGAATTCATATCCGATCTAGGTGTAATACCTAGTGGATCGGGTCCAATGAAAATCTTTTGTGACAATACTAGAGCAATTGCCTTGGCGAAGGAATCCATATTTCACAAAAAGACCAAACACATCAAGAGACGCTTCAACTCCATACGATATTTGGTCAAGGAGGGAGACATAGAGATTTGCAAAATACATACGGATCTGAATGTGGTAGACCCATCGACTAAGCCTCTTCCACGAGCAAAACATGATTAGCACCAAGACTCCATGGGTGTTAGATTCATTACTATGTAATCTAGATTATTGACTCCAGTGCAAGTGGGAGACTGAAGGAAATATGCCCTAGAGGCAATACTAAAGTTGTTATTTTATATTTCCTTATTCGTGATAAATGTCTATTATTGATACATGTGTGAATACATAGGCAAAACATCGTATCCCTAGTATGCCTCTACTAGACTAGATCGTTGATAAAAGATGGTTAAGTTTCCTAGCCATGGACATGTGTTGTCATTTGATGAACGAGATCACATCATTATTTGAATGATGTGATGGACAAGACCCATCCGTTAGCTTAGCATAATGATTGTTCAGTTTTATTGCTACTGCTTTCTTCATGTCAAATACATATTCCTCCGACTATGAGAATATGCAACTCCCGGACACCGGAGGAATGCTTTATGTGCTATCAAACATCACAAGTAACTGGGTGATTATAAAGATGCTCTATAGGTATCTCCGAAGGTGTTCGTTGGGTTGGCATAGATTGAGATTAGGATTTGTCACTCCGAGTATCGAAGAGGTATCTCTGGGCCCTCTCGGTAGTGCACATCATATGAAGCCTTGCAAGCAATGTGACTAATGAGTTAGTTGTGGGATGATGCATTATGGAACGATTAAAGAGACTTGCCGGTAAAGAGATTGAACAAGGTATGAAGATTTCGAAGATCGAATCTTGGGCAAGTAACATACCGATGACAAAGGGAATAACATATGTTGACATAGCGGTTCGACCGATAAACGATCTTCGTAGAATATGTGGGAACCAATATGAGCATCCATGTTCCGCTATTGGTTATTGACCCGAGATGTGTCTCGGTCATATCTACATAGTTCTCGAACCCGTAGGGTCCGCACGCTTAACGTTCGATGGCAATATGTATTATATTAGTTATGTGTTTTGGTGACCGGAGGTTGTTCGGAGTCCCGGATGAGATCATGGACATGACGAGGAGTCTTGAAATGGCCAAGAGATAAAGATTGATATATTGGAAGGTAGTATTCGGACACCGGAAGGGTTTCAGAATGTATCGGGTACATACCGGAGTACCAGAGGGGTTATTGGAACCCCCTGGGGAAAGATATGGGTCATATGGGCCATAGGAGGGAGGCTAACCAGACCACAAGGGGCTGGCGCGCCCGCCACAAGGGAAGAGGCCGAATTGGACTAGGGAAGGAGGCGGCGCCCCCTTTCCTTCTCCTACTCCCTCTCCTCCCTCCTTTCCTTCTCCGATAAAAGGAAGGGGGGGATCCTACTAGGAGCCCAAGTGGGACTCCTCCCACTTAGGGGGTGCCTAGTGCCGGCCTCCTCTCCCTCC
>NC_041391.1:578099173-578105994 GCF_002162155.2 Triticum dicoccoides | reverse complement strand
GCCCCTAGAAGACACATCAATTGTTCCAAGCCATGTGCGGTGCCCCCCCTCCACAGTTTACGCCTCCGGTCATATTCTCGCGGTGCTTAGGCGAAACCCTGCGTGGATCACATCACCATCACCATCACCACGCCTTCGTGCTGACGGAACTCATCTACTCCTTCGACTCTCTGCTGGATCAAGAGCTCGAGGGACGTCATCGCCCTGAACGTGTGCAGAACTCAGAGGTGCCGTACATTCGGTACTCGATCGGTCGGAACGAGAAGATGTTCAACTACATCAACCGTGTTAAGCAAACGCTTCCGCTTTTGGTCTACGAGGGTACGTGGACACACTCTCCACCTCTCTTTGCTATGCATCTCCTATATAGATCTTGTGTGGGTGTAGGAATTTTTTTTGAAATTGCATGCTATGTTTCCCAACAGTGGTATCAGAGCCAGATCTATGCATAGATGATATGCACAAGTAGGACACAAAGAGTTGTGGGTGGTGATCATCATACTGCTTACCACAAATGTCTTATTTCGATTCGGCGGTATTGTTGGATGAAGCGGCCTGGACCAACCTTACATGTACACGTTCATGAGACCGGTTCCACCAACAGACATGCAACTAGTTTTGCATGAAGGTGGCTGGCGGGTGTCTGTTGCTCCAATTTTAGTTGGATCGAATTTGATTGCGGCCGGTCCTTGTGAAGGTTAAAATAGCAAAGTTGATAAATTACCATTGTGGTTTTTGTGTCGTAGGTAAGTACGGTTCTTGCTAGAAGCCCGTAGCAGCCACACCAAACTTGCAACAACAAAGTAGAGGACGTCTAACTTGTTTTTGCAGGGCATGTTGTGATGTGATATGGTCAAGACATGACATGATATACGTTGTTGTATGAGATGATCATGTTTTGTAAAAATTATCGGCAATGGCAGGAGCCTTATGGTTGTCACTTTATTATATGAAATACAAACGCCATGTAATTTCTTTACTTTATCACTAAGCGGTAGTGATAGTCGTAGAAGCAATAGTTGGCGAGACGACCACGACGCTACGATGGAGATCAAGGTGTCAAGCCGGTGACGATGGAGATCATGACGTTGCTTTGTTGATGGAGATCAAAAAGCACAAGATGATGATGGCCATATCATGTCACATATTTTGATTGCATGTGATGTTTATCTTTATGCACTTATTTTGCTTAGTACGGCGTTAGAATTATAAGATGATCCCTTAACTAAATTTCAAGGTATAAGTGTTCTCCCTGAGTATGTACCGTTGTGAAAGTTCTTCATGCTGAGACACCACGTGATGATCGGGTGTGATAGGCTCTACGTTCAAATACGACGGGTGCAAGCCAGGTTTGTACACGCGGAATACTCGGGTTAAACTTGATGAGCCTAGCATGTACAAACATGGCCTTGGAACACTGGAGATCGAAAGGTCAAACATGAATCATACAATGGATATGATCAACATAGTGATGTTCACCATTGATGACTACTCCATCTCACGTGGTGATCAGACATGGTTTTTTTGATTTGGATCACGTATCATTTAGATGACTCGAGGGATGTCTATCTAAGTGGGAGTTCTTAAGTAATATATTAATTGAACTTAATTTATCATGAACTTAGTCCTAATAGTTTTTGCATATCTATGTTGTGGATCAATGGCCTGTGCTACCGTTCCCTTGAACTTGTGTGTTCCTAGTGAAAGCTAAGTTTAAAGATGATGGTAGCAACTACACAGATTGGGTCCATAACTTGAGGATTATCCTCATTGCTACACAGAAGAATTATGTCCTTGATGCACCGCTAGGTGTACCACCCGCCCTAGCAACTGCAGACATTGTGAATTTCTGGCAGTCGCGTGTTGATGACTACTCGTTAGTTCAGTGTGCCATGCTTTACAGCTTAGAATCAGGACTTCAAAGACGTTTTGAACGTCATGGACCATATGAGATGTTCCTGGAATTGAAATTCCTATTTCAAGCAAATGCCCGAGTTGAGAGATATGAAGTCTCCAACAAGTTCAATAGCTGCAAGATGGAGGAGAACAATTCTGTTAGTGAACACATACTCGGAATGTCTGGGTACCATAATCACTTGACTCATCTGGGATTTAATCTTCCAGATGATTGTGTCATTGACAGAGTTCTTCAATCACTGCCACCAAGCTACTGAAGGAAATATTCCTGAGAGGCAATAATAAAGTTGTTATTTATTATTCATGCTAGAATTGTATTAACTGGAAACTTAGTACATGTGTGAATACATAGACAAAACAAAGTGTCCCTAGTATGCCTCTACTAGACTAGCTCATTAATCGAAGATGGTTATGTTTCCTAACCATAGACATGTGTTGTCATTTGATGAACGGGATCACATCATTAGGATAATGATGTGATGGACAAGACCCATCCATTAGCTTAGCATTATGATCGTTACAGTTTCATTGCTACTGCTTTCTTCATGACTTATACATGTTCCTCAGACTATGAGATTATGCAAATCCCGAATACCGGAGGAACACCTTGTGTTCTATCAAACGTCACAACGTATATGGGTGATTATAAAGATGCTCTATAGGTGTCTCCGAAGGTGCTTGTTGGGTTGGCATAGATCGAGAATAAGATTTGTCACTCCGTGTATCGGAGAGGTATCTCCGGGCCCTCTCGGTAATGCTCATCACTATAAGCCTTGCAAGCAATGTGACTAATGAGTTAGTTGCGGGACGAAGCATTACGGGACGAGTAAAGAGACTTTCCAATAACGAGAGTGAACTAGGTATGATGATACCGACGATCAAATCTCGGGCAAGTAACATACCGATGACAAAGGGACAACGTATGTTGTTATGTGGTTTGACCGATAAAGATCTTCATAGAATATGTAGGAACCAATATGAGCATCTAGAATCTGTTGTTGGTTATTGATCAGAGATGTGTCTCGATCATGTCTACATAGTTCTCGAACCCGTAGGGTCCGCACGCTTAACATTCGATGATGATTTGTATTATGATTTATGAGTTATGATTACTGAAGTTTGTTCGGAGTCCCGGATGAGATCACAGACATGACGAGGAGTCTCAAAATGGTCAAGACATAAAGATTGATATATTGGACTATGTTATTCGGACACCAGAATAGTTCCGAGTGGTTTCGGGTAAAAACGGAGTGCTGGAGGGGTTACCGGAACCCCTCGGGGAAGCAATGGGCCAACATGGGCCATTGGGGAGAGAGAGGACAACCCACATAGGGGAGGCACTCCCCCCATGGTGAGTCCGAATAGGACAAGGGAAGGGGGCGCGGATCCCCTTTCCCTCTCCCTTCCTTCCCCTCTTCCTCCAGGTGGAATCCTACTAGGACTTGGAGTCCTAGTAGGACTCCCTTCTCCTGGCGCGCCCTGCAAGGGCCTACCGGCCTCCCCCTCTCCTTCTTTATATACGGGGGTAGGGGGGCACCCCAAGGCACATCAAGTTCTCTTAACCGTGTGCGGTTCCCCCTCCACAGTTACACACCTCGGTCATATCATCGTAGTGCTTAGGCGAAGCCCTGCGCCGGTAACATCATCAAGACCGTCGCCATGCCATCGTGCTGACGGAACTCTCCCTCGTCCTTAATATGTCTCCAACGTACCTATAATTTATGAAGCATTCATGCTATTATATTATCTGTTTTGGATGTTTATGGGCTTTACTAAGCACTCTTATATCATTTTTGGGACTAACCTATTAACCGAAGGCCCAACCCATGTTGTTGTTTTCTTGCCAATTTCAGTGTTTCGAAGAAAAGGAATATCAAACGGAGTCCAAACGGAATGAAACCTTTGGGAGCGTGATTTTTGGAACAAACATGATCCAGAGGACTTGGAGTGGAAGTCAAGAACAAGCGAGGTGGCCACGAGGGTGGAGGGCGCCCCCCCACTGGGCGCGCCCCCTGTCTCGTGGGCCCCTCGATCGTCCACCGACCAACTTCTTTCACGTATATAAGTCCATATACCCTAAAAACATCGAAGAGCAAAATAGATCGGGAGTTCCGCCGCTGCAAGCCTCTGTAGCCACCAAAAACCTCTCGGGAGCCCGTTCCGACACCCTGCTGGATGGGGATCCCTCACCGGTGGCCATCTTCATCATCCCGACGCTCTCCATGACGAGGAGGGAGTAGTTCACCCTCGGGGCTGAGGGTATGTACCATTAGCTATGTGTTTGATATTTCTCTCTCTCTCATGTTCTCTCTATGGCACGATCTTGATGTATCGCGAGCTTTGCTATTATAGTTGGATCTTATGATGTTTCTCCCCTCTACTCTCTTGTAATAGATTGAGTTTTCCCTTTGAAGTTATCTTATCGGATTGAGTCTTTAAGGATTTGAGAACACTTGCTGTATGTATTGCCGTGCTTATCTGTGGTGACAATGGGATATTCACGCGATCTACTTGATGTATGTTTTGGTGATCAACTTGCGGGTTCAATGAACTTATGCATATGGGTTGGCACATGTTTTCGTCTTGACTCTCCGGTAGAAACTTTGGGGCACTCTTTGAAGTACTTTGTGTTGGTTGAATAGATGAATTTGAGATTGTGTGATGCATATCGTATAATCATGCCCACGGATACTTGAGGTGACATTGGAGTATCTAGGTGACATTAAGGTTTTGGTTGATTTGTGTCTTAAGGTGTTATTCTAGTATGAACTCTATGATAGATTGAACGGAAAGAATAGCTTCGTGTTATTTTACTACGGACTCTTGAATAGATAGAACAGAAAGGATAACTTTGAGGTGGTTTTGTACCCTACAATAATCTCTTCGTTTGTTCTCCGCTATTAGTGACTTTGGAGTGACTCTTTGTTGCATGTTGAGGGATAGTTATATGATCCAATTATGTTATTATTGTTGAGAGAACTTGCACTAGTGAAAGTATGAACCCTAGGCCTTGTTTCGAAGCATTGCAATACCGTTTGTGCTCACTTTTATCATTAGTTACCTTGCTGTTTTTATAATTTCAGATTACAAAAACCTATATCGACCATCCATATTGCAGTTGTATCACCATCTCTTCGCCGAACTAGTGCACCTATACAATTTACCATTGTATTGGGTGTGTTGGGGACACAAGAGACTCTTTTTTATTTGGTTGCAGGGTTGTTTGAGAGAGACCATCTTCATCCTACGCCTCCCACGGATTGATAAACCTTAGGTCATCCACTTTAGGGAAATTTTCTACTGTCCTACAAACCTCTGCACTTGGAGGCCCAACAACGTCTACAAGAAGAAGGTAATGTAGTAGACATCAGTCCTCAACTGGATCAAGAGCTCGAGGGACGTCATCGGGCTGAACGTGTGCTGAACGCGGAGGTGCCGTACGTTCGGTGCTTGGACCGTGAACACATTCGACTACATCAACCGCGTTAACTAAATGCTTCCTCTTTCGGTCTACGAGGGTACATGGACACACTCTCCCCTCTCGTTGCTATGCATCTCCTAGATAGATCTTGCGTGTTCGTAGGAATGTTTTTGAAATTACCACGTTCCCCAACAGCTACAAGGGCTTCATGATGAACTACAATATGCAAGGGATGGGAAAGACTATTCCCGAACTCAGTTTATTATTCATGCTAGAATTGTATTAACCGTAAACTTGATACATGTGTGAATACATAGACAAAACACCGTGTCCCTAGTATGCCTCTACTAGACTAGCTCGTTGATCAAAGATGGTTAAGTTTCCTAGCCATGGACATGTGTTGTCATTTGATGAATGAGATCACATCATTATTTGAATGATATGATGGACAAGACCCATCCATTAGCTTAGCATAATGATCATTCAGTTTTATTGCTACTGCTTTCTTCATGTCAAATACATATTCCTCCGACTATGAGATTATGCAACTCCCGGACACCAGAGGAATGCTTTATGTGCTATCAAACGTCACAAGGTAACGGGGTGATTATAAAAAGATGATCTACAGGTATCTCCGAAGGTGTTTGTTGGGTTGGCATAGATCGAGATTAGGATTTGTCACTCCGAGTATCGGAGAGGTATCTCTGGGCCCTCTCGGTAATGCACATCATATGAAGCCTTGCAAGCAATGTGACTAATGAGTTGGTTGTGGGATGATGCATTATGGAACGAGTAAAGATACTTGCCCGTAACGAGATTGAACTAGGTATGAAGATACCGACGATCGAATCCCGGGCAAGTAACATACCGATGACAAAGGGAATAACGTATGTTGACATAGCGCTTCGACCGATAAAAGATCTTCGTATAATATGTGGGAACCAATATGAGCATCCAAGTTCCGCTATTGGTTATTAACCCAAGATGTGTCTCGGTCATGTCTACATAGTTCTCGAACCCGTGGGGTCCGCATGCTTAACGTTCGATGGCGATATGTATTATATGAGTTATGTGTTTTGGTGACCGGAGGTTGTTTGGAGTCCCGGATGAGATCACGGACATGACGAGGAGTCTTGAAATGGCCAAGAGGTAAAGATTGATATATTGGAAGGTTGTATTCTGACGCCGGAATGGTTTTGGAATGTATCGGGTACATACCGGAGTACCGGAGGGGTTACCGGAAGGGAAATATATGGGCCATATGGGCCATAGGAGGGAGGCTAACCAGCCCACAAGGGGCTGGCGCGCCCCCCACAAGGGAGGAGGCCGAATTGGACTAGGGAAGGGGGCGGCGCCCCCCTTTCCTTCTCCTACTCCCTCTCCTTCGCCCTTTCCCCCTTCGGTAAAAGGAAGGGGGGGATCCTACTAGGAGCCCAAGTGGGACTCCTCCCACTTAGGGCACGCCTAGGGTCGGCCTCCTCTC
>NC_041391.1:578092250-578098814 GCF_002162155.2 Triticum dicoccoides | reverse complement strand
CAATTGTTCCAAGCCGTGTGCGGCGCCCCGCTCCACAGTTTACGCCTTCGGTCATATTCTTGCGGTGCTTAGGCAAAGACCTGTGTGGATCACATCACCGTCACCATCACCACACCATCGTGCTGACGGAACTCATCTACTCCTTCGACCCTCTGCTGGATCAAGAGTTCGAGGGACATCATCGCACTGAACATGTGCAGAACTCAGAGGTGTCGTACGTTCGGTACTCGATTGGTAGGAACGAGAAGACATTCGAATACATCAACCACATTAAGCAAACGCTTCCGCTTTCGGTTTACAAGGGTACGTGGACACACTCCCCCCCTCTCTCTCGTTGCTACGCATCTCCTAGATAGATCTTGCGTGAGTGTAGGATTTTTTTGTAATTGCATGCTACGTTTCCCAACACTGTGAAATATTCATTATTCTAGGTACCCGATGGTACTTGAGGGGTATAGTGATTCGAATTGGATATTTGATGCTGATGAGATGAAAGTCACAAGTGAATATGTGTTCACATTTGGTGGTGGTGGTGTTTCTTGAAAGTCTTGCAAGCAGACGATCTTAACGAGATTGACTATGGAAGCAGAACTCACATCATTAGACAGACAATTCATCGAAGCAGAATGGCTTCGAGAGCTTTTGGTAGATTTGCCAGTGGTTGATAAGCTAGCCCCGGCTATCCTTATGAACTGTGACAATCAAACAGTGATTCCCAAGGCTAAGAGTTCAAAGGACAACATGCAATCCACAAAAGACATAAGAAGAAGATTAAAATATGTTAGACATTCTAGAAACTCTGGAGTAATAGTGCTGGATTATATCCATATGGCTAAGAATCTGGCAGATCCCTTTATGAAAGGGCTATCACGGATAGTGATACAAAATGCATCGAGGGAGATGGGCATGAGACCCACTTAAGTTGCCATGGGGGTAACCCAACCTATGTAATCAAAGATCCCATGAATTAGGACCTGGGAAAACAATCCAGCGGTCAACCGAGGAGAGTATCCTTACTAACCCACTCCGTTGGAGACGCAATACTCTCGTAATCTGCATAATAAAGTTCAGAAAAGACTCAGTTACTTTTAATGAATAATCCGATCCTAAACCCACAATTCACGGATCCCAACAAACATGCCACAAAAAAAGATTACATCAAATAGATCTTCGGGGAGAACATTGTATTGAAGATCAAAGAGAGAAAAGAAACCATCTAGCTAATCACTATGGACCCGTAGGTCTGTGGTAAACTACTCACACATCATCAGAAGTGCGGCAAGGTTGACATAGAATCTGTTGGGGATATAACTATTTGTGGAAGCCGCCCAGGAGGGGCCGGGGTTATTCAAAGAATATTCCCCAGAGAGAAGCCCAAGACCAAGGCATGAAGATGGCGGTTCATAGAAAGCTTAAGGCCCACAGGCGACTTAAGGCCCGTTGTAGTAAACCGCTGTAATAATATTACTTGTATCATAAGGTAGACTTAACTAGTCACCGAGCCGGACATTGTTTATAAGCCGGCCGGGACTCTGTAAGCCGCAGGGCATCCACTCGTGTATATAAGAGGACGACCCGCTGGCGGCTTAGGGCAGGAAACAACTCATCGAGAGCCAGGCATAGCGTATCTCGCTCCCTGGTCATCAAAACATCAATACCAACCCAACTAGACATAGGCCTTGCCTTCACCGTAAGGGGCCGAACTAGTATAAAACCCCTCGTGTCCTTTGTCCCGATTAACCCCTTCAAGCTTCCTAGTTGCGATGGCTCCACAACTAAGTCCTTTCACGAGGACATCTGACGTGACAATTCCACGACAGTTGGCGCCCACCGTGGGGCCAGCGCACGGTGGATTTGAGTTCTTGAAGGGCAACTTCGAAGGGCTCAAGGGATACGTAGTAGGCCGGATGACCAAGAGTCGTCGCGGCAAGATTTACATTGACGACGAAGGCTGGGGCCCCGACGCCAGCTCAATTGAGTATGGGTACCGGGTCCCCTTCGGAGGGATCCACGTCTTCATCGGCCGGATTGGTGAGCCGGGGCCTGAGCCGGACAACTGTACCGACCTCGTCGAGACGGCTCAGTGTGCGAAACCCGCCCGAGCTCAACCCGACATGAAGCGTGTCTTTGTGGGCTGCGTCCACGGAGAAGAGCTTTCTGGAGGTCCCGGAGATGGTGGTGAGACGGCCGTCCACTCTGATGGTGATTCGTCCGCCAGTTCAACGGATTCTCTGTATCAAGTTCAAGATGGTGTGCTCGGGGGTTGTTCCGATGGCTTCAGTATTCCGGACCTGTGTCAGTCGCCAAATTGGGCAGGAGTCTTTATGGCTGGGACTCAACCCGGACAAAAATCTACAGCCGCGTCTGCAATTACTTCCGGGTTAGGAGCAACCGGGGCAGGAGGCCCTGTGCGCCCGCCGGCTCAAGTGCTGATAGACCTCATGGATAAGCTTACGGCCCTGTTAACCGCCACGGTTATCCCTGCGAACAAAGATGAGCATGACGCGGAGGTAGCACGGGTACGTGAGGAGATAGCTCAGGCCAAGGAGGCCTTAGCAGCTGAGGCTACTAGACTAGCTACGGAGCGGGCGGCTCTCGACGCCCGGGCACAGCGGTTGCAGTCGGAGGCTTACCAGCTCAATGAGTTTAAATGCATCCAATGAGGTAATGAGGAGGAGACACCAGAAGACCCAATCCCGGTTACCTCCGAATTACGACCCTAGGGTTCTTTTTGCTACACCCGGAGCCGGCCCAAGTAACCCGCCTGATGCAAATCAGTTTATGACATCCGGAGCAGGAGGACCGGCTCAGCGTCGGGAGATGCCACCTCCTCATATGAGCATGGCGCCGCCGCGTTATGTGCCGATACCGGAGGGTCACTTTTTCAACCCCATGGAGAATTTAATTGCAGCATCAGCACGTCTAGCGGCTCTCCCAGTGGACGGTGATGATCCGACAGCGGTGGAGACCCGGAGGATCAGGGAGCTTGTCCAGACGGCCCTAGCTCAGCAGGAGACCTATTCTTACAGCCGGGATATGATTCATTCAACCCCTCCGCCCTAGTTAGCACCGCCTCGTCAGAACCGGAGCCCGAGTTATAGCAGGCACATGGAGTCCGAAGCTTTATCAAGCAGCACCCAACGCTGTGAAAGCGCGCTCATCGAGTTCATCCGTGGGAACCAGGACATCTTTGCATGGAAACCTTCTGACATGCCGGGTGTACTGAGGGAACTCGCTGAGCACATTCTCAATATTGATCCGAAGTATAAGCTGGTCAGGCAGCTTCTCCGACGATTCAACGAAGAGAGACGGACAGCTATTGGGGAAGAAGTGGCCCGGCTTTTAGCAGCCAGGTTTATTGTTGAAGTTTTTCATCCGGAGTGGTTGGCTAACCCGGTGTTGGTGCTCAAGAAGAACGGCACTTGGCGAATGTGTGTGGATTACACGGACTTAAACAAGGCTTGTCCGGCTGATCCCTTTGCTCTTCCCCGTATCGATCAAATCATTGATGCTACGGCGGATTGTGAATGTTTGAGCTTTTTGGATGCTTACTTTGGTTATCATCAGATCAAGATGGCAGTTAAGGACCAGGAGAAGACAGCTTTTATCACTCTGTTTGGGGCCTTCTGTTATGTATTTATGCCGTTTGGGCTCAAGAGTGCCCAGGCAACTTATCAGTGATGTGTGCAGAACTGTTTGCACGATCAAATTGGGCGCAATGTTCATGCTTATGTGGATGACATTGTGGTGAAGTCCAGAGAAAAGGAAACTTTAATATCCGACTTGAGAGAGACCTTTGACAATCTCCGGGTTTACAAGATGATGCTTAACCCGGCCAAGTGTGTGTTTGGTGTACCTGCAGGCAAGCTCTTGGGCTTTCTGGTGTCAAATAGAGGCATTGAAGCTAATCCGGAGAAGATCACGGTGATTACCTCTCTGGCTAAGCCGGCATGTATCAATGATGTTCAACGCCTGGCGGGACGGGTTGCTGCTTTAAGCCGGTTCATAAGCCGATTAGGGGAGAATGCCTTACCGCTATATCAGATGATGAAGAAAACAAACACTTTTGTCTGGAGCGATGCTGCTAACACTGCCTTTGAAGATTTAAAGAGACAGTTGTCTGAGCCACCGGTTCTTGCAGCCCCCATTGATAAAGAGCCGCTATTGTTATATGTGGCTGCTAACTCACGGGCTGTCAGTGTTGCCATCGTGGTGGAACGTAAAGAGGCAGGTAAGGAGCATCCAGTTCAACGGCCAGTTTACTACATCAGCGAGGTGCTCATTGAGTCTAAACAAAGGTATCCACATTGGCAGAAGCTTGTTTATGGTGTGTTCATGGCAAACCGGAAGCTGAAGCAGTACTTCCAAAGTCACCCTATAACGATGGTAAGCTTAGCTCCTTTGGGAGACATCATTCAGAATAGGGAAGCTACAGGACGAATCGCCAAGTGGGCCATTGAGCTTGGGCCTTATGGTTTAAAGTATATGCCCCGTACTGCTATCAAGTCTCAGGCCTTGGTGGATTTTATCAATGATTGGACAGAGTTGCAGGCACTTGAGGAGAAGCCGGACAATACGTATTGGACTATTCATTTTGATGGGTCCAGGCAGTTAGAAGGATCCGGGGCTGGAGTTGTCCTAACTTCCCCTCGAGGTGACAAATTTCGTTATGTGCTCCGGCTTATGTTTCCCTGTACTAACAACGCAGCTGAATACGAGGCCTTGCTCCATGGTCTCCGGATGGCTAAGGAGATGAATTTAAGCCAGGTCAGGTGCTTGGGCGGCTCAAACCTCGTGGCTTAACAGGTCTCAGGCACATGGGATTCTAAGGATCCCCTTATGGCGGCTTATCACCGTGAAGTAGATGCTGTAGCTGGGTATTTCAAAGGGTATCAGGTGGAGCATATTGATCTAAGGAAGAATGAGGCGGGTAATGCTTTAAGCCGGTTGGGCTCTCAGCGTAAGCCGGTGCCGCCTAACACCTTTCTTGATGTTCTGCATAATCCTTCTGTCAAAGTACCTACAGAGGAAGAGCTTGCAGTGCCAGACCCAGAGGCACAATTGGTGGCCGCACTTCACATCATCCCAGATTGGACATTGCCATACTTGGCTTATATGACCCGAGAAGAGCTGCCTGAGGATGAGACCTTGGCGAGACAAATTGTCAGGCGGTCCAAATCCATGACAATTGTTAATGGCGAGTTACATCACCTCAATGTCACAGGGGCGTTCCAGCGTTGTGTGTCACCTGCAGAGGGTCAAGAGATACTTCGAGAGATCCATGAAGGGGATTGTGGTCATCATGCCGGTTCAAAATCTCTGGTGGCAAAGGCTTTCCGTCATGGTTTTTATTGGCTTACGGCTCATGCTGATGCAGAAGATCTTGTTAGCAAGTGTGACGGATGTCAAAAATTTTCATGACGAGCTCATATGCCGGCCCAAGAATTGAGGATGATTCCAATTACTTGGCCGTTTGCAGTCTGGGGGCTTGACATGGTGGGACCTTTCAAAAGGTCTAAGGATAAAAAGACACACCTCCTGGTGGTAGTGGATAAATTTACAAAGTGGATTGAGGCAGAGCCGGTCAGTCAGTGTGATGAGGCCACAACAGTTCAGTTCATCAAAAAGGTGATTTTTCGTTTTGGTTTTCCACATAGCATCATAACTGGTAATGGCACTAATCTTTCCAAGGGTGCCATGGAAGAGTTCTGTCAACGGGAACATACTCGGCTTGACGTTTCGGCTGTTGCTCATCCTCAATCCAATGGTCAAGCAGAAAGAGCTAATCAGGAGATCTTAAGGGGTATCAAACCACGGCTTTTGGTCCCTTTACAGCGTACTCCGGGTGGTTGGTGTTGGGGAACGTAGTAATTTCAAAAAAATTCCTACGTACACGCAAGATCATGGTGATGGCATAGCAACGAGAGAGGAGAGTGTTGTCCATCTACCCTCGTAGACCGTAAGCGGAAGCGTTATGACAACGCGGTTGATGTAGTCGTACGTCTTCACGATCCGACCGATCCAAGTACCGAACGTACGGCACCTCCGAGTTCAGCATACGTTCAGCTCGATGACGTCCCCCGGGCTTCAATCCAATGAAGTGTCGGGGATGAGTTCCGTCAGCACGACGGCGTGGTGACGATGATGATGTTCTACCGGCGCAGGGCTTCGCCTAAACTCCGCGACGATATGACCAAGGTGGAATATGGTGGAGGGGGGCACCGCACACGGCTAAGGAACGATCCGTAGATCAACTTGTGTGTCTATGGGGTGCCCCCTTCCCCCGTATATAAAGGGGGAGAGGAGGAGGGGGCCGGCCTAAGGGGAGGCGCGCCCCAGGAGGGGGAAACCTACTCCAAGTAGGTTTGCCCCCTCCCTTTCCTATTCCAAGAAGGAGGGGGAAGGAAGGAGTGGGAGAGGGGGAAGGCAAGGGGGGCGCCGCCCCCCCCCCTCCTTGTCCTATTCGGACTCAAGGGGAGGGGGCGCGCCTCTTGCCCTGGCCGGCCCCTCCCTCTCTCCACTAGGGCCCATCAAGGCCCATTACTTCCCGGGGGGGTTCCAATA
>NC_041391.1:577992825-578091457 GCF_002162155.2 Triticum dicoccoides | reverse complement strand
ATGGGGTGCCCCCTTCCCCCGTATATAAAGGGGGAGAGGAGGAGGGGGCCGGCCTAAGGGGAGGCGCGCCCCAGGAGGGGGAAACCTACTCCAAGTAGGTTTGCCCCCTCCCTTTCCTATTCCAAGAAGGAGGGGGAAGGAAGGAGTGGGAGAGGGGGAAGGCAAGGGGGGCGCCGCCCCCCCCCCCTCCTTGTCCTATTCGGACTCAAGGGGAGGGGGCGCGCCTCTTGCCCTGGCCGGCCCCTCCCTCTCTCCACTAGGGCCCATCAAGGCCCATTACTTCCCGGGGGGGTTCCAATAACCCTCCGGTACTCCAGTTTTTCTCCGAAAACACCCGGAACACTTCCGGTGTCCGAATATAGTCATCCAATATATCAATCTTTATGTCTGGACCATTTCGAGACTCCTCGTCATGTCCGTGATCACATCCGGGACTCCGAACAACCTTCGGTACATCAAAACTTATAAACTCATAATAAAACTGTCATCGTAACGTTAAGCGTGCGGACCCTACGGGTTCGAGAATTATGTAGACATGACCTAGAACTATTCTCGGTCAATAACCAATAGTGGAACCTGGATGTTCATATTGGTTCCCACATATTCTATGAAGATCTTTATCGGTCAAACCGCATAACAACATACGTTGTTCCCTTTGTCATCGGTATGTTACTTGCCCGAGATTCGATCGTCGGTATCCAATACCTAGTTCAATCTCATTACCGGCAAGTCTCTTTACTCGTTCCGTAATACATCATCTCATAACTAACTCATTAGTTACAATGCTTGCAAGGCTTAGGTGATGAGTATTACCGAGAGGGCCCAGAGATACCTTGCCGACAATCGGAGTGACAAAACCTAATCTCGAATTATGCCAACTCAACATGTACCTTTGGAGACACCTGTAGAGCACCTTTATAATCACCCAATTACGTTGTGACGTTTGGTAGCACACAAAGTGTTCCTCCGGTAAACAGGAGTTGCACAATCTCATAGTTGCAGGAACTTTGTATAAGTCATGAAGAAAGCAATAGCAACATACTAAACGATCAAGTGCTAAGCTAACGAAATGGGTCAAGTCAATCACATCATTCTCCTAATGATGTGATCCCATTAATCAAATGACAACACATGCCTATGGTTAGGAAACATAACCATCTTTGATCAATGAGCTAGTTCAAGTAGAGGCATACTAATGACATTATGTTTGTCTATGTATTCACACATGTATCATGTTTCCGGTTAATACAATTCTAGCATGAATAATAAACATTTATCATGATATGAGGAAATAAATAATAACTTTATTATTGCCTCTAGGGCATATTTCCTTCAGTTGGGTGGAAGAGTTGCCCTCTGTGCTGTGGAGCATCAACACTACGCCTAACAGATCAACGGGTTACACGCCTTTTTTCATGGTTTATGGAGCAGAGGCAGTTCTGCCAAGTGATATCCGGCACGATTCGCCCCGTGTGGCGGCTTACGTTGAGGCTGATAATGAGAAGGCTCGACAGGAGGCTCTTGACTTGTTGGATGAGGAGCGAGACTTGGCAATAGCCCGCTCGGTGATTTACCAGCAAGACCTTCGTCGTTATCACAGCCGCCGAGTCAGAAGAAGAACCTTTCAGGAAGGCGATTTAGTGCTCCGGCTCATCCAGGATCAGTCCGATATGCACAAGCTATCCCCTCCTTGGGAAGGACCCTTTGTGGTCAGCAAGAATTTGAACAATGGGTCATACTACCTCATTGATATTCGAGAGCACAAAGACTCATGTAAGTCGGAGGAGGAGACCCGCCGGCCGTGGAATATAGCCCATCTTCGGCCTTACTATACTTAAGCCACCGGCTCTTTAGATGTATATATTTTTTGACAATGTATATATTATATAAAGTAATAAAGTAGGACCTCTATCCTTTTTTCACCCTCAAAAAAGTGTATATGTCTTTTTGACAGGTGGTGGAAACAACCAATAGGGACTGGATCATATATGAATCCGGTTTTTACCTTTTGGTCCGGCTTATGATCATATCTGAATCTAGCCATGATCGCTTGGGGGCTTCCTGTTCAAACATAGGCCGTATCCGAACCAAAGAGAACATAGCTATCAATACCCACTTGATTGGCATACTGCCAAACCTACTTGGGGGCTTCTTGATCATATTTGAATCACAGCTTAACCCCTTTAGGTCTGACGTGGATCGTATATGAATCAGTGTCATTAAACAAATCTTATGGTCACTTGGGGGCTTCCTGTTCAAACATAGGTCGTATTCGAACCAAAGAGAACATAGCTGTCGATACCCACTTGATCGGCATCACCAAGCCACTGGGGGCTATATGATCGTATCCGAATCTTAGCTTAACCCCTTTGGAACGGTTTACTAATCGTATCCGAATCAGAAACCTGTAAAGTATTTTGATAATCCTGAAACCTTGTGGAAAGCATTATGAGATGTTTTTTGTCTTGCCGGTTTAATATTGAGTACCCCAGGTTGTTAAGTGCCGGGTGAACATTATATGAACCGGGAAGATTATAAGAGGATCGCAGAATAAGGCAAGAAAAATTTCAAATGCCAAGGAAATAAAATCCAGAAATATACGGCCATGGCGGCTTACGGAAAGCGTTAAGCGATAAGAACATGCACAAAGGCATGCCGAGCATTGAGAAGTTCTTTCTACCCTATTGCAAGACTCCCCGAGTCTGAATAGATGAAGCATTGTTTTTTGGCAAAATACTTGGTGATTCACTCCTTTGGCGGGCTGGAAGGCTCCGGGTTATCCTTCTCCGCTTCTCCGTCGGCTGTTTTGTCTTGGAAAGTTGACGAGGCCCAGTGAATGCCGTTCAAAGCTTCAAACTCAGCTTCATCATCTACTAAACCGGCCGGGTCCACTTCAGGGGCAAAAGTATGCTTACGAATTGGAGGGATCAGGCTCATTTGATCATATGGAGCGTTTGGGATTCTCCGGTTTTCACTGTCATAAGCCGGCACATACTTGCTAAGGTCAGTATCGTTTCCAATAAGGGTTGACACCGGACGTATGGCTCTGACGCAGGCGGTGAAATCATGGTCATCAAATGCAGTACCGTCTTCTTTTAGACTTGGGTACCCAAGGGCAAGGTCGGCCGGGTCTAGTTCTGGGAGCCATGCTTTAGCCCGGCTCAATGCGGCCACGGCCCCGGCTCTTGAGGACGCCCGCCTTAGGTCTTGGATCTGCTGAGGAAGAAAATCAAGGCTCTTAAACACGTCTTGCAGAAGGCGGGGATGTGGAGTTGATAACGCTACAACGGCCAAAGCGCGTTGTGACCCGAAGTATAGCTGTTCTACTAAAGTGTAAACTGCTTTAAGCTTGATCAGCATGTTTTGCTTCAGATTGGTACTCCTGGGGCCTGTATGGGCATAAGCATAATCGTCAGCCGGAGGTAATGCAACAGTCATTATGAGGCTACAATGTTTAAATCTGTTTCACGATAACTTACCGAAGATGGCTGAGACCATTTGAGATATCTGCTGTTTTAAGTTGGTCAGCTCGGTTGTTGCTTCTGCAAGAGATGCTTCGGCTATTTCGTCCCGAGTCACCAGGGAAGCCTTCTCATCAGCCCAAGTTTTCTTCTCTGACTCAAATTTCTTCTTTAGTTTCTCATTTTCAGAGACACTGAATTCAAATTTGGAGTTAACCTTCTGTGTCTCAAGTTCTTGAGTTTTCAGACGACTCTTCAGGACCGCAAGCTCTGATTCAAATTGACCTATGGCAGCCTGCATTAACACCAGGTTATGGTAAGGATTATAAGGTAACATTAAAGTCTCAAGCACCTTACAAGTAAAGATACTTGACGCTTGGGGGCTAATGTATGCTGAAGAATTTTTACCTTATCTTACCGGGTCACATGTATTAAAGTCTCAAGCACCTTACAAGTAAAGATACTTGACACTTGGGGGCTAATGTATGTTGCAAATTTAAAAGCCTTATGTTATAACCGGGTTAAGTAAATTCTTCTTGAGCCGGATAAGTTAACAGGTACAGCAGATTTCTAAAGTCTATAGCGTATTTGTTCAATAAGCAATAGACTTGGGGGCTGGTACAGTATGTAAGAGTCAGGTAAACAGTATAAGTAATACCTCAGATTTGTGATGTATTTGTTTCACCTGTCAATTTCCAGGTCACGGCTATTATGCACTTGATTCAGATAGCACGGCTCTATATCACCAATGCTTAAGTGAGTATAATCAGTAATGTCCTGCTTGGCCTGTCGGCGTTGGGCAAATTCTTCCTTGGCGGTACATTTGGCAAGGATGGTAGGCCGTCCTGGTTCAACAAACTGAGACTTCACAATCTCAACTTCCGGTTCATTTGTTTTGACTGGGCTAGGAGTTTCTGGGTCACTTGTGTGGAGAGTATCTTCGGCAGGTGGATCAGAAGTTGGCATTGGAATATCAGAAGCCGGGTCTGGCGGTGGCTGATGGGCAGAGCTATCTGGGGCAGATGCATTAATCACCGGTTCAGCTACGACTGGCTCTTCGGATGGCTTATTCTTCTTTGCCCGTTTACTGGGTTTCACTTGCATGCTGTTAACAAAAGCAAAAGGATGAATACGCAAGCATGGGTAAAGTAAAAGTGCATAAGGTTACATTACCCGGGAGCAGTTTTGAAAGTCGGCATGTTTGACTGCATGGATTCACCGGAAGAAGGGGAAGTATCCTGATAATTGGAGTCGGACAAATTGAGAGGATGACGGATTAAGCCCTCTAAAGGTAAAACAGAACGTAAGTCGGAGATAACCTCAATCCGACGCTTCCTGGTTACGTCAGGTAAGCCGGAGGAGAGTTCTACATCCTTGTTGTTCCGGGTCTGCCTCCGGCTCTCAAGCTGTTGTTGCTTCAAAAGAAATTGAGGATCTTGATAAGCAAGTGCATGTGAAAGTCTTACTTTCTGGGTCACCCTTCGAATTTTTTGCTTTGGCAAAGGCTCTGAGTCAGAGGAGATTATAGTTACCTCTTCATTGGCTGCTCGACTATTCCCCGTATCCTCCTGAAGGGATAAAATGTCAGACAGGTGATAACAAGGGACTTAAGAAAATTTAAAATTACCTCTTCCTCATCCGAAGAGCTATCCTCCAATCTGAGTAAGTCAGAGGCGCTGGGTTTCTTCTTCTTTGAGGTTCCTACCTTGGCGGCTTCCCTTTCAGCTTTCCTGGTCGTCCTGGCTTGTTTGGCAGCTTCATGATCATATTTGGCTTTCCAGATGTTATCATCGGCCTGTGGAAAAGGTGAAGGAATTATGAGTACCAAAAAAGGTATAGTATAGCAATAAGTATTTGTTATGATTGATAACTTACTGCGGGGGCCGGGTTATTCTTGTAAAATGGAAGCAAGCCGAAGGCGTTGCTCGTCACAGTGCCTTCCTTCAGCAGTGACTGGGTCGTAGCATCCACTATGTCATCTGGTAGGTCGTCAGGGCTATGGTGTAATGGATCATTCTTTTCGCCTGTATAAGTACACATTAAGCTGGGACGGTGGCTTAATGGAAGTATTCGCCAAGTGACCCAGACTCGGACCATGTCGATGCCGTTTAAACCATTTCCCAAGAGTGCTTTAATCTTCTTGATGGTGGAATTGAGAGGCACGCGTTCAAGGGTTGTCATCTTGTCTGGTAGCGGATGGTTAGACTCAAGGCGCAGGGCGCGAAAGCCGGGCAGAGGTTTTTCATCAGCCGGAGAAGTGTCCTGACAGTAGAACCACGTCTGGTTCCAAGATTTGGGGTGACTCGGCAACTCAGCATAAGGGAAAAGACAGTCTCTCCGTTGCTGGATTGAGATGCCGCCAAGCTCAAGACTGGGCCCATTCGCACGTTCATTTTGCCGATTCATGTAAAAAAGTTCCCTGAACAATAGCAGACTTGGCTCCTCACCCAGGTACACCTCGCAGAAGACTTGAAAATTACAAATATTTGACACGGAATTGGGTCCGATGTCTTGCGGTCTAAGGTCAAAGAAATTCAGAACCTCCCTGAAGAATTTTGAGCCGGGAGGAGCAAATCCACGGCTCATATGATCCATAAAAATTATTACTTCCCCTGCTTTGGGATGAGGCTTTTCTTCAGACGGGTCAGGGGCACGGTAAGACATGATATCCTTTTTTGGCAGATGCCCAGACTTCACAAACTCAGCTAGTTTGCTATTGGTAACTATGGATGGAACCCAATTGCAAGTCACAGGGGCCTTGGTAGCCTTAGGAGCCATCACAGCAATTGGCCTATGGAAAAACAAGAAGATCCGTTTCAATCTTAACCCGGGAGAAAGATCCTAATTATTCAAAGTGGCGGCTTAATGAGGGGCCTAATGATATAAGGATGACTGTGCAAACAATATTTAAGCCGCTACCAGTATCAACAGCAGTTCAAAAATTCGGATCATTTATTTAAGCCGGACACCTTGACAGTTTTGTTTCAGGGCATTTACCAGAAGAGGTTTCCGGGTGATAAAAACAAGTTTTCACATATAACAGTTATTACGCTGGATCAGAATATTGCTCTGAAAAGAAAATTTTTCTAGACCTAAAAACAGGGCAAAGAAGTTCGTACACTCGAAGAGGGTGTCCAAACAAGGGAAATGAGATCTATTTCTATGCAAGGTCAACGCAAACAAGTATCGCAACAGTTCTACGTAGTTTTCACGATCTAAGCAGGGCATTGGAGGTAAGAACTAGCGAGGGTTTGCGTCAGGCAGTGATGAATGCCGACGAACTCGACAAAGTCCTAATGCAGATCTGAAAGGGGAACGAGAGGAACTCACGAATGCGGACGAGCTGCGAAGGAGCGTCGTCGATCTCTGGTCAGAGTCAGGTTGATGCAGCGGCCGGAGTCGGTGAAGACGAGTAGTTCGACGGTGGCGGCGGCAGAGCTCGGGAAGAGGCAAGAGGAAGAAGAAGACTGAGGGAAAGACCTAGGTCGCCCTATTTATAAGAGAAGACTGGCCGAGAGGGCGCGAAAAACGAGGAGATAACATTTATTATCCAGCGGCTCTGGTGCCTCGATTCTCGAGATGGTCAGTAAAGACAAAGATCCGTTGAAGATATGACGGAGTAAAAAATTAAGTTTTATTGAAGATGACGTCACGAAGATTCAATCCGGATCCAGATGATGACGTCATGGCGGGTTAAAATTCTTTGCGCAAGACAAAAGACTGCAGGACAGTTCATCAGGTATTTTAAGATTGACATGAACAGGTTCAAATCAATCTGGGGCCTAATGTTGGGGATATAACTATTTGTGTAAGCCGCCCAGGAGGGGCCGGGTTATTCAAAGAATATTCCCCAGAGAGAAGCCCAAGACCAAGGCATGAAGATGGCGGTTCATAGAAAGCTTAAGGCCCACAGGCGACTTAAGGCCCGTTGTAGTAAACCGCTGTAATAATATTACTTGTATTATAAGGTAGACTTAACTAGTCACCGAGCCGGACATTGTTTATAAGCCGGCCGGGACTCTGTAAGCCGCAGGGCGTCCACTCGTGTATATAAGAGGACGACCCACTGGCGGCTTAGGGCAGGAAACAACTCATCGAGAGCCAGGCATAGCGTATCTCGCTCCCTGGTCATCGAAATATCAATACCAACCCAACTAGACATAGGCCTTGCCTTCACCGTAAGGGGCCGAACTAGTATAAAACCCATCGTGTCCTTTGTCCCGATTAACCCCTTCAAGCTTCCTAGTTGTGATGGCTCCACAACTAAGTCCTTTCACGGGGACATCTGACGTGACAATTCCACGACAGAATCCCTTCGTGATCGATTCCCCCTCTGGCAAAGTACCGAAAAGGCCTCCAGATGGAATCGTGGAAGAACAGAGGCTTGCAGCGGCGGAATAATTGTTTCGGGTCTCGCTATGGTGTTTTTAGGATTTAAGGGAATTTATATAAGTGAAATTAGGTCAAATGAAGTTACGTGGGGACCACAAGCTCAGGTGGCGCCCCCCTTGGGGCGCCGTGTGAGCTTGTGGCCCTCTCATTGTAGCGACCAGACCTCAAACGGTCAAGTCTCTTGCATCAGTGTCATCCCTGGATCGGTAATGTTGACAGGCACAGTACTCGAGGAATTATAACAGAGTTTCAATCACACACTTATTACATCGAGTCCTCATAAAGAGTATGATTACACAAAAATATCATGGTTGAAGGCCATCTAAACTAGATAACCGCGGAAGCTTTGAAGGTAAATGAGTCCATCAACTCCAACGGCATAGCTGAGTGCAAAACAATGACCTACCACACCTTATTCGTCGTCCGAGTAGTCTACAACATGAGACGTTGCAGCCATGTAGGTCAGCACATTGAATATGCTGGTAGAGTTACACTGTAAAGCAATGAAATGCAAGAACTACATCTACATGCAATATTTGACTGGTGGAGGCTGTAAGTTTATGATTTTGCATAAAGCTAGTTTTTTCCTACAACAAAGGAATAAATTTATTTAACTACTCCCAAGTTGCCTATTATTTGAGAAGGTAATCCCAACTCAAATTCCAATTAAAAGTATCATCATTAACCCAAATCAAATTAATTAAAGTAACGTGATGAGATCACATCAATAGATTCAAGTACTAGATACTCAAGATGTCCATAACTGGGGACATGGCTAACCATGATTAGTTTATACACTCTGTAGAGGTTTGCGCACTTTTCCCCACAAGACTCGACCGCATCCATGATCGGATGATCGAGGCATAGCCTTTCTGAAGCATTAACTCTCTACTCCGGGCAGACCGATACACCTACTTTCCCCTACATCTGCTAGTCCACCTCTTTCAAGAGCTCACGCAACTTAATCAACTATGCCAGAGCCCATAATGGCTTGTGGCTGCACATGGAAGATTTGATTTGCACCTACGATTTGCAAAAAAGATTCAACTCAAACGGAGCAACGAAACTCAAAACACGAACAAAACAAGATTGTTTACTAATCTGAACTAAACTCAAATTTTACAGTACCAAAATCATGTTCAAGTTGGTTAACTGGAAAGAACAGAACGATACGAGATTTTAGGCGTTGGTTTCAACTAATTTGGATAAACGAGTAAAACGTTATACTAGTTTAAAGATCAGGGGCTAAATCGCAATAAAACTATTCATGGATAGGTCTCTGGCCGAAAATAAACTAAAAGGAAAAATCCTACGGCGTGAATGTTCCCTATTTGAACTTAACCGGCGAAAATCGTTCGTTATAACGAACGAACGAACGAACGAACATTCGTTAAATAAATAAACCGAACGAAAAACTGATCTAACTAAACGAACCGGCTAAACTAAAAAAACGACAAAACCCTAATAAAACCGATCTAGGTTTTTACCTAAAAACCGGCGGGGTCGGCAGCAGATCCCAGCGAGTCGGCGGCGGCGGTAGGCAACAGCGCGACGGCGGCGCGGGCGTCGGGTGGTGATGCGGGGCGGCGACGGCAGCTTGCGCAGGCGGCGTCGAGCTCCTGCGGCGGCGGGGCTTGCGGCGGCGATGGGAGGTGATGGCAGCGGCGCGGACGGGGTCCAGGGAGCCCGGGGTGGCGCTATTTAAAGGGGGGGAGGAGCTCGGCCTCGGGAGGAGTCCCGGGTGACGACGACGACTCTCTCGTGTTCCGGCCGGACTCGGGGACGGCGGCGGAGGCGGTGGCGCGGTGCGGGCCGGCCTGCTCGGCTGGGCCTTCGGCCCAGTCAGGCGGGAAAGAACTTTTTTTAAAAATAATTTTCACCCGAAAGAAAATTCCTAATAAAATATAAAAAAAATTCTAAAAATTCCAGAAACAATTTTCACCGTTCAAACCTAATACTTAGGACAAGATGAACATTTTTCTGGACTAAAATGCAATTTTCAAAAATGCAATATTTTTCTAATTCAAATAAAATAGCATATAAAATACCAATAAAATCATAATTTGATTTTAAAATTCTTTCTCAATATTTCACTTAGGTTGAAGAAGTCATATTATCTTCTCTCATATATTTTTATTATTGGAAATAATTGGAGAGAAAAATAATAAAATCAAATTGATCCTTTCTTCAAATTTGAAATAAATTCAAATATGAATTTTGTGAAACCTCCAACTCTCTCCTTGGGTCCTTGAGTTGCTTAAGATTTCTAGGATCTCAACCAAATGCAAGAATAAATATGATATGCATATGATGATCTATGTATAACATCCAAATCGAAAATTGGGATGTTACACTCGTACATCTTCTGGCCACCTCCCTACGCTTCTAGGGTCCCTTCTGGTCCAGAAAAAATCACCGTAAAATTTTGTCGTGTTTGGACTTCGTTTCGTATTGTTTTTCTATGAAACAAAATAATAGGCCAAAACAACAACTGACACTGGGCACTACGTTAATAGGTTGGTTCTCAAAAATGATATAAAATTGCGTATAAAGTATCTATTAATAATTACAACCTATTAAGGCAAGACAAGACTTTGAAAAGCTACTAAACATTATAAAAAAAATCAGCATTGTGATAGATATCCCTCTATTTTTTGAGATAAACAAGACACATTCTGTCAAAACCGGTTCTTGCCAAGAAAAAAATGTGTAGCACCAATAAATTCATTGGATAATTACAACTTTCGCTTTAGCTTCCAAAGGTGACCCAATGACCTTTCCGCGACCCTCACGCATAGGGAGAAAGAGAGGAACGGAGAGATATGGGGAGGGAGTGAGGAGATCATGTTGGGTACACGCAAAGGAAATTCAGCGCCACAAATAATCATCTGATACGTCTCCAATGTTTTTTTATTTTTTTTATTTTTTCATGCTATTATATTACTAACCTAGTGCCCAGTGTCAATGTTTAGTAACTTTTCAGTTGTAAAAAATAGAGGGATATCTATCACAATGCTGATTTTTTTATCATGTTTGGTAGCTTTTCAAAGTCTTCTCTTGCCTTACTAGGACTGGTAAATTCATACATGCAACGCATGTTGATATTAAACAGTTTATTAATTGCACTCAGATAGTATGTATATTATATTATTTACGTGTTAATTATGTGATTAGCACCAGAATTGATATTTGGTACTACGATATTAACTCCACGCTAAATGTGTTGAGCGTTAATCATTGGAGTAGCCTGCTGGGTCGTCGAATTGACCTGGTTTGATGGCCTAGATGTGTTGGATCCACGTCTTTGGGTCCTTTTATATTGGTGTAGTTGAGTGGTTTTGTGGCATAATTGGTCCCCCTGTACACAAACGTAAGACGTTACATCCTACATTTGCCTACGGAGGGAGTAGTATTTTCTGGACTAATTATGTTAATGCCAAAAACACTAATTACTTTTACCAGGTACCAGGCTAAGAATCGAATGATGAGAGGGCATTTCACTCGACGAATAGAAGGTAGACAAGAAAAATGACAACAATCCACGCAAGCAAAGCGGCGCGGCCGGGGCCACTAAAGATTCCAGCGAGGGAAGACGCGACTCTGAGCCTCATCGGAGCAGGAGGATAGGCGTTGTGGAAAAGGGATCGACCTGCTTTTCCCTTTTCTGACTATGATAGGATTTCATTATCACATGATAGCATCTCATAGAGCCCTGGCCTAGAGATGTCTTTTTCATGGCATTGCGAGACCACCTTCTGAAGCATTGCATTTCTCAACGAGTACACCGGAGATCATATCAGGTGAATCACTATTCGTGGTTTCAGTACTTTTCTCTTCTGAACCAGACCACCAGTTATCAGCAATCTCGCAATGTCTAAATTTGGATCCTCCATTCATTTCAATGCAGCAAGCACTGGTCAAACACAGGATTAATATGAACATGCATAACCCTGCAAAAAAAAAAACATGCCTATTACCAAAAAGACAGGGGAAGAGCCGGTATGATTACAGATCAAACCACAGAAATATATTTAACGACTTTTTTTTTGCAAAAGAGAAATATATTTAAAGGCTGCAACCAAAAGACCCCAAGGTTCGTAGACACATGTACATCACCACATATCATATAGTTTGCAATTATAATTCCTTCAACGAACATTCTAGCACGAGAATCAACATGTTCAAATATATATACAATGCAAAAAAAAACAAATATATATACAACGCAAACCACAGCCTGATGGTAGCACTCAACCGAATATCATGTTTCGGCTCATGCTATTCTGGAGATCAAGCACATGAGGCTGCATCCTCCTTCGAAATTTCTTTCTCTGCTTGATGAGAAGCAGCTTGTCATAGACACACCATGGAAAGCTGATGAGGTGTGGCCGACCATATCCTTCATTGCAACAACCCCAGTACTCGGGGTGATAGGTAACATGATACCAAGCGGATGCCTTGGCATACAAGGCTTCAGGGACATCCCCGCTCTCACCGGCGTTCATCTCGCTGAACCATGACCTGGCTTCCTTCCGCAATGATTTCACCGCCTGTCTAATAGCATCTGCGTCACTACTCTTGGTAAAATTCTTCGCCATCTTAAGAATGCATCCACTTATTATCTCAGCCTCGCTTTTTATTCCATAGTGCTCCATCAGATTACCCAACTTGAAGTCATACTCTCCCTTCATCCACACAGCTTCCTCGATGTAGTCTTGGTAGCCATCAACAATCAAATCACTGTCATAAGACCGCCTTGCCACATCCTTTGTGAAATGCCCTATGCGAGGGCTCTGCTTCTTAATTTCCCTATACAGCTTCCCCATTGCTCCCTCAGATACATAGGTAGCCCTGTCGAGCTTCTCCATGAAATCTGGGTACTCCTTCACATGTAGTTCAGGCGGAATTTGAGCCGGCACTCCTGTCTTTGGGTAATCAACAGCAATGGAGAAGAGCTCTGCCAGCTTAATGCATGGTGTACTTTCAGCCTTCAAGCTTTCCCTATCCGCAAAGACCACATGCGCGTTGGCAATGATTCCCAGACTCTCATTAACTATGTAATTTGCGAAATACTCATGTACTTCCTGCACAATATTAGAATAGTTCCAAAAGCAGGGTGTCAGATTGTTTTTACAGGTTGCTTGGAATTTCCTTAAAAGAAGTATAATGTATGTACTCATCAGAAAAGAAACAGATTTATTCTTCCTACTTCCTCCGATCTAAAACATAGGTCTTTTTATCTTGTCAATTTGATCTTAAGTGTAGATCCTTCTACACTCCCAATACAGTTCTCATGTTCCAAATTAGCCCCACATAAATTTCATCAACAATTGAGCCTATAATTCTAGCATTTACTGTTGCTGGGGAGGAAAAAATTAGTCTTTGAAATAAATGAAGAGCAACATGTCTACCACCAACCTTGGTTCTTGTAACCAACTCTAAAAGTGCCTACATTTTGTATCAGGGGGAAAAGGACAAACAAACTAACTAAAACCTGCAGGTCTCAGGAAATAGGTTCAGGTAGTCAACTCTCCAGAAACACGAGAAGCAGAGTCAAAAAGAAACTCGCAATCAGAAGTACGACGATGAATAGCATGAAAAATGAATAATATGGCAATGGATGTACAGCCGTTATCATGAGTATCATGAAAAATGAATAATATGGCTAAAAACTTAAAATACCTCGATCATAACATCATGATCTAATGTTTCTGTTGGTGCTGGAGTATAGTCCATAGGTGCCACCATACGAGTTGGAATGAGATCTGGATCCCATGAAACAAAATATATATCCCCATCAAGATCACTCCCTGAACACTCGTTAGGATGAGGCCTGCATGAACCAAATTCGACATTGATTTCAACAACAAAGGGCAAAGACAACAAGAGTATGATATTGAAATAATAATATGACATGCATGAGTGCCAACTAGTAAAAGGTTATTCGATTTAAAATGTACAGAACTGTTTTATCTTCCACTGTTGGTTTCTAGTACCAAATAAGAACATAATTACAGAAATGAGATTTTGCTAAAAGACATATTCGAAAAACATAGAAGAACACGATGCAATGGTAAATACTTGCCTTGGCCCCTGCTGTGGAAAGACAACACAGTTAACCATATGGTCCAGAACAGGAGTATAAACAGCCTCGAGAATACGGATATCACCAGGGTGGAGGCAAGGGTTTTTGGCAACGATAACTTTTCCAGTTACAACGAACTTGTCACTGTCAATTGCACTATTAGAAGCTTGTATGAATACCTCTCCGTACTTCAGTGTGCGGGTTTCATCCAAGCATCCCATCATTGCTCGTCCTTCTGGGATGAATATCCTTGACTTTGTTTTCAATTCTAGCAGCTTGGATGCTCTAAAGGTTTGTAGAATCATAGAAAGATATGGTTCAAGATCCGGCTGGTAGCCACATAACAGCAATTCTTTAACAACATTGGTAACCTCTCCCATGGGCATAAGTTCAATTGCATCAATAGCAGCTTGCGGTTCGGTTACCATTCTGTTTAACTGCTTCACGGCTTCTTGTTGCTTCAGTTCAAATATGTTATCTCTGACTCCAAGTGTTGACAGAAGAGTGATTAACTGCCGATTCAGGAAACATGGCTGGTACTTGCTGTATGCAAGGACATCCAATGTGATATTGTCTGACGGAAACTTTGACATGCTTCTTCTTAAAGAAAGTTTCCAGTGTGATCTTGGATTAATAGCGACAACACCCTTGTAACCCCCATACCTTATTTGGAAAGCAGAGGGAGTAAAGCGGGCCAATTTGCACTTCTTAGACACTTCATCTGCAAAATCAGCTGAAATAGTTCCAATTCCATCAGAGAATACATACTTCGTACCGTTTGTCACATCTGGAATTACTTGCGCCTCATACTGATGTACCTTCAAGGTTTCTGTTGAGGCGCTAAAGGACTGACCAAGCCTTGCAGCATATTTTGCCACATTTCTAATATTACGGAAGTTCCCCATCCACTCCCTGATGTCACTGGCAGACAACCCCGGACGAGAAGCAAACATCCACGCAGAGTTATCCCGCAGCTGGCTTGAAGAGAAAGCCAAAAACTCAAAGTGCTTGTTACCAATAGTGATGCCATTTGAAAGGACCGACAGAATTCTGTTGTACAGAGCAGTTCTCCTTGCATTATTTCCTGGAGCAGAACGTGGTGATAAATCAGTCGAACGAAGCTTCTCACAGTCCTCATCGACAAACGAAATCCGAAGGAAGTTATCCAAATCATCAGCGTAATTCCGTACAACACGATTTGAGACATTAATTTCAGGACCATAAAAGTACACTTTTGCAGGGGTAATTTGCACCCTGTAAACATATACCAACCCATCATCATCCAGAGCTATGTTTGGTGATGTTAACATGTAGCGTGATCTCTTAATTTCTTTGTATTGTTCAGATAACCAATTTGTTGGATTCAAGCAAGTCTTTTTTAGGTATGACATATTTTCAAGTGCACGCTTTATATGGTCAATACATACATATCCCGGGCTGACCAGACGGTAGAAGTTGTCATCAAGTGTCGGCCCACTAAGTGTCCCATTCTGAACCATGTGGTTGATCTTGAAGAGTATCTCATAGGGGACATCAGTGAAATAAAGAGATTTCACAATTGGAGCAAAGCAAGTATTGCTTGAATATGAATGTCCACGCTGGCAATGAAAGTCACGCTTGTGTTCTTTATAGTAAACAAAGTACTCTTTAATGTTGGGGAGATCACAATCATGTGGTAGCTCCAGACACAGAATATATGATTGTCCAATGCTGGCTAATGGAGTAAAATCAGTAGTTCTGGTCCACTGATCATCAGTATCATCCCTAAAATAGTTGAATAATGGATCGTCGTACATAGAACCTGAACGGTGTAGGTTTTGTTCGTAAATTTTTGGAGCAGCCAGAACCTGAGAATTGACAAAAATTCTTAAACTGAGGTTATGACAAATCTAGAGCACCAAGCTTTCAAGAAACAGAAAAAACTTGAACGAGGTAAAAAGCTGTTCCAGCATTTTAAAGAGGTATGCAACTATCGAGGAAATACTGCAGTTGGTGTTCCCATCCCATCATCTTGGGCTCTAATGTAAAACTCAAAGTAGCATAACTTCATAAGGATTGGTTATCATTGTATCGGTACTCTAAGAGAAAATGAAAATTATTGTTGTTCACTTGTAACAACACACAAACATTTCAGAGTACATAAAACAAAAGGAGGAGCAAACACATGAATTAGCAACAACTAAACATGTCACGTGAATTTGAAGGTAAATGTAAAATGAAATCATGAAAAGCATGTTCAGCACAGATAAACAAGTGCTGTAAACATACCTGAATCAAAAGGAACTCTTTTTCTGATCCAGGTGGACGATGAAGCTGGATCTCCCATATGCTCTCATATGAAAGTTCAAGTTTGTATATCTTCAACTTGTAGGTCAGGCAAAAGTCAAGCTTCTTCATAGCAAATCCAAACTCAACAGAAACGTCTGTTCCACTCCACAGAACAGATAGAACTCTTTCCCTCAGAAGGCAGCCAAAATGCAGTGTTGCATCCTTCTTTAGTTTAAACATCGTAGCTCTTGGTTTCAGAACAATGTCACGTTCCGCAGGTCGGACCTTCAGATAATTACTTCCACTCCTAAGTGCATTCCCTCGAGCCGCATTCACCACCAGCGAAGCATGTGCCTCGGTCTCGAACTGAACAATAGCAAAAGATCTTGAGTTTGCAGAGATGTTCTTTGGAGGCCTGAGCTTGACGGCACAGACTTTACCCACACCGACAATTCGTTCCAACAAATCCTTGACTTGGTGAACATTGACAGTTGCAGGAAATCCTGACACCTGAAGAGTCTTGCCGCCCATGGTGATGGTGCATATGAAAACTACAGCAGTGCATAATCATGGTAAAAAAATCAGTCAAGTCACTCGAAAGTATAGACAGATCTGTACACATAAGGCAGGTCTTCTTTTTAGGAAGAAATTCAGGTTCCAGTTTTTATATTAGACTTGTTTTAGTTCAATCTCGAAACTAATGAATAAGGAACGTATGGAATGTCAAACACTAGTACTATAATAAATATACAATCACTCAAAACTATGTAGATCCATGTACAACGGTTTCACTCAAAACTATAACTGTTGTGACAAAATCCCATTACAATGGGATGCATAAACATGTCGACCAAAAAACAAACGCCCCTCTTCAGAAAAAGGACGCCACTAACCAGCGAACGTCAGATTTTTAAGCAATCTCAGCGAACGCCCTTAGTACCGTCGAATGCTGATCGAACGCATGGTAATTACTCTGCAGAGTGTGGCAATTTGTCTGACTTTTTTTTTACTACATGGAAATTTTCGCTTTAGAAGCATGGCAAATCCCTTACAACAGCATGACAATTTTATCTGTCGTCGCATGGCAATTCTAGGAGTTCGCTGGGAAATCTTAAAAATCTGACGTCAGTTTGTAACATTTTTCGAAAACAAATGTCAATCAATAAAACAACCAAGGACGTAGTACATTTACCAAATCTGTACGCCCGCTACCCTTCCTCGTCTACCTCGATAATACCTTCCAAAAAAATTGCAGGGGACAAAAGCAACGCCCTCTATTAATGGCAAGCAGGGGCGGACTGAACGTGGCGTTTGGGGGTTTAGCTGAACCCCGCAAAATCCAGGAAAAATAAGTTGCGCTCGAGCCTGCGCACCAAACCCCATCGGACCAACTCCGATCTATCTAATCTAGAGGGAGAAGAAAACTCCGACCGACCTCGCGCCCCGCAAAAGGACAACCTAGCAGACCCGCGGACGAAGGAAGCAAACAAACGAACAAATCGGCAACAAATTACGAACGGTTCGGGCCCCGGCTGCTCAATGCCACAGCAAGGCAGATAGGAAACCCCAAACGCCAAAACGACTCGAGGGAGGGAACGATCCGTCCGATCAGGGTAGGATTCCTTACCACTTTACCAGCGAAAAGGAAGGAATCAGGCCGACGCCAGCCCAGGACCAGCAGCAGCAGCAGGCATCGCCATGGCCGTCGCTCCCGTCGCCGTCGGCGCAGCAGATTGTGGAACAGCGGCAGCGAGAAGTGGATGGATCTGGGAGGGAGTTGGGGAAGATGGATGGGCGAACGAGAGGGGGGAGGAGTTGATGAGCGCTCGATGGTTTCGTCGCCGAAGCGGAGGCGAGGAGGCGAGTGGAGAGGAGGAGAAAGGAGGCGGACTTGAGGGGAGAGTCGGTCAATGTGCACGTACTAACATGTACTCCCTCTGTTCCTAAATATAAGTCTTTGTAGAGATTCCACTATGAACCACATACGGATGTATATAGATGCATTTAGGTGTAGATTCACTCATTTTGCTTTGTATGTAGTCCATAGTGAAATCTCTACAAAGACTTATATTTAGGAACGGAGGGAGTATAAACGAACTACGGAGTAGTACTAGGTAGGTGGGGCCGGGGGATGCGGGGTATGGGATGGGATTGGGCCGGATACGTCGAAGGTTCGTTAATTGCGCTGCGGAATCTTCACCGATATAGGCATGTAATCTAGAAGCCCGTGAAGGAAAGACTGGCACGGCCAGTATAACAAAATCGGCTCGTTTAGTTTCCATCTTTATAACGTGCAAAAGGAAAGCATCACAACCATTCTACTCTCCGTCCCATAGTACAGAGCGTTTTTGAAACAAGAAAACGCTTTTATATTATAAGACGAAGGAAGTACTCGGTACCGCTAGACAAAAAACTTTGTAGAAACCACATTTGAAACTCTAGAAAAAATCTAAAAAATACAGGATGTTAAGAGGGTGATATCCCAAACCCATCTAGTTCAATTTCTAGACTTGATACTGATGCTTGCATTTGCCTGGATTTTATTTCAGGCTTTTCCGGCAATGTTCGTTCAGTGCGAGGAGATGTTTCTACAGAAGTGCATGTTGTAGCCAATGCAACAAGACCTTTTGGCCCTGATACCATGTAGAAGTGCATGCTCTAGCCAATGCAATCAAAAGATCGATCTGATGAAATAGACTAGGCAACACATTTATACATCAACATTTTCTGTCGATTAAGAGTCATCTGTGGCAACTTCGTCAATCTCAAAATGCTATGCCGGCTCAGTCTCTCGGAGGTGCTCACAGGGAAGAACGTGTGTGTGCGCGTTCATAGGGATGGGTACGTGCGTGTATGTGAGCGACTTCCATTATACCGTGTTGAAAAAAGAGGGTGTTGTTTTATAGCCATGCGCATGACAATCAAGCATCACCTTCTTAGCATCTCATACTTTTTTAGATTTTTCCGAAACTCCAAAACATCTTTTCTGCGTGGTTTTCATCAGTTTCAACTGAATGTTGGTATATATGTCATATTCTTCCCTAATGTTACATCCCCAGAGTTGACTTCTTTTTTTTCTTGTTGTGGGACTTCACACCTACCACATATCTTGATGTGTTTCCTCATTGGTGGTCATCCTTTCTCCACCTAAGCGGCATACATGCTATTTATGGTTGAGGAGGACATTAACACTCATGCTATGACCATTTGGTCCTCCAAGGTCCCCAACCGCGTGAATTTTTTGCAGGGCTATTGTTCAGAGACCGGCTTAGCTCCAAGGTCAACCTTCGTCACAAACATATCTCAAGTGATGCCCTGTGCCCACAATGTGGACATGCCTCCGAGGACACTCTATATATCTCCATCCTATGTCCGCATGCAGATAGGATTTGGCAGCACATAGGCATCATCCCACCCATTGCATTGATGCAATTTGGGTATTGCCGAATACCGCTTGGATTGGATCTATCTGTTTGGTCCACCTTACTCCTCATTATCCTTTGGAAGATTTGGGCATCACCGAATGTTATAGCCTTCAACAAGGTTGACCATCATAGCTCCACTAACGATGACACGTACCTAGGATAGGGTCTTAGGCATGACCTAGACACCCTACCCAAGGACACTGCCCTAGAGTCAAAAACATTCAAAGTCCAACAGAAGGCACCGACTGAAATCACCTTGAAGTGCAATCCACTCGACAGAAGATTCCACTCGGACACCCCAATTCCACTCGACCACAGTAGCGTCACTCGACCATACGAAGAATCACTTGGAGTACAGAAGATCTAAGGCCACCCCAGGATGGCAACCGTCAGGCGTTCACTCCGTAGTCATAAAGATCATTAATAGCTGGCGTTACCAGTAATGCCCCTGCCTTAACTCACATTGAACCCTGTGTAACTGAGGGCTACAAGGGGCCTGGCGCACTCTATATAAGCCGCCCCCTCCACAGGCACAAGGGTCCGCACCACCTGTAACTTCCTGATACGTCCATTTTGCATCATGCTTTTATATCGATGTTTATTGCATTATGGATTGTTACTACACATTATGTCACAATACTTATGCCTTTTCTCTCTTATTTTACAAGGTTTACATGAAGAGGGAGAATTCCAGCAGCTGGAATTCTGGGTCGGAAAAGGGGCAAATATTAGAGACCTATTCTGCACAACTCCAAAAGTCCCGAAACTCCACAAAAGTTAGTTTTGGAATATATTAAAAATATTGGGTGAAGAAAGCACAAGAGGGGGGCCACCCACTATCCACGAGGGTGGAGGGCGCGCCCTCCTGCCTCATCGGCCACCTGGCAGCCCCCCGATGCCATCTTCTAGTATATGGTGTCTTTTGCCCTGGAAAAAATCATAAGGAAGCTTTCGGGACGAAGCGCCGCCATCTCGAGTCGGAACCTTGGCGGAACCAATCTAGGGCTCTGGTGGAGCTGTTTTGCTGGGGAAACATCCCTTCGGGAGGGGGAAATCGTCACCATCGTCATCACCATTGATCCTCTCATCGAGAGGGGGTCAATCTCCATCAAGATCTTCACCAGCACCATCTCCTCTCAAACCCTAGTTCATCTCTTGTATCCGATCTTTGTCTCAAAACCTCAGATTGATACCTGTGGGTTGCTAGTAGTGTTGATTACTCCTTGTAGTTGATGCTAGTTGGTTTATTCGGTGGAAGATCATATGTTCAGATCCTTTATGCATATTAATACCCCTCTGATTATGAACATGAATATGATTTGTGAGTAGTTACGTTTGTTCCTGAGGACATGGGAGAAGTCTTGTTATAAGTAGTCATGTGAATTTGGTACTCGTTCAATATTTTGATGAGATGTATGTTGTCTCTCCTCTAGTGGTGTTATGTGAACGTCGACTACATGACACTTCACCATTGTTTGGGCCTAGGGGAAGGCATTGGGAAGTAATAAGTAGATGATGGGTTGCTAGAGTGACAGAAGCTTAAACCCTATTTTATGCGTTGCTTCGTAAGGGGCTGATTTGGATCCATATGTTTCATGCTATGGTTAGGTTTACCTTAATTCTTCTTTAGTAGTCGCAGATGCTTGCGACAGGGGTTAATCATAAGTGGGATGCTTGTTCGAGGAAGGGCGGTACCCAAGCACTGGTCCATTCACATATCAAATTATCAAAGTACCGAGCGCGAATCATATGAGCATGATGAAAACTAGCTTGACGATAATTCCCATGTGTCCTCGGGAGCGTTTTGCTTTATATAAGAGTTTGTCCAGGCTTGTCCTTTGCTACAAAAAGGATTGGGCCACCTTGCTACATGTTAGTTACCTTTGTTACTTGTTACCCGTTACGAACTATCTTATCACAAAACTATCAGTTACCGATAATTTCAGTGCTTGCAAAGAATACCTTACTAAAAACCGCTTGTCATTTCCTTCTGCTCCTCGTTGGGTTCGACACTCTTACTTATCAAAAGGACTACGATAGATCCCCTATACTTGTGGGTCATCAAGACTCTTTTCTGACGTCGTTGCCGGGGAGTGAAGCGCCTTTGGTAGGTGGAATTTGGTAAGGAAAAAATTTATATAGTGTGCTGAAATTTACTATCACTTGTTACTATGGAAAATAACCCTTTGAGGAGCTTGTTTGGGGTATCTTCGCCCCGACCAGAAGAGCAAAGAGTTGCTCCTCAACCTACCGAACCTACTGAAAATGTTTACTTTGAAATTCCTTCGGGTATGATAGAGAAACTGCTAGCTAATCCTTTTACAGGAGATGGAACATTACATCCTGATATGCACCTAATCTATGTGGATGAAGTTTGTGGGTTATTTAAGCTTGCAGGTATGCCCGAGGATGTTATCAAGAAGAAGGTCTTCCCTTTATATTTGAAGGGAAAGGCATTGACATGGTTTAGGCTATGTGATAATATTGGATCATGGAACTACAGCCGATTGAAATTGGAATTTCATTAGAAGTTTTATCCTATGCATCTGGTTCACCGTAATCGTAATTACATATATAATTTTTGGCCTCGCGAAGGATAAAGTATCACTCAAGCTTGGGGGAGGCTTAAGTCAATGTTATATTCATGCCCCAATCATGAGCTCTCAAGATAAATTATTATTTAAAAAAATTTATGCTCGGCTTTCTCTCAATAATCGCTCCATGCTCGATACTTCTTGTACTGGTTCTTTTATGATGAAGACTATTGAATTCAGATGGGATTTATTGGAAAGAATCAAACGCAACTCTAAAGATTGGGAACTCGACAAAGGTAAGGAGTCAGGTATAATACCTAAGTTTGATTGTGTTTAATCTTTTATGGATACCGATGCTTTTCGTGAATTTAGCACTAAACATGGACTTGACTCTGAGATAGTAGCTTCTTTATATGAATCATTTGCTACTCATGTTGATCTCCCTAAGGAGAAGTGGTTTAAATATCATCCTCCCATTGAAGTAAAAGTAGTAGAACCTATTAAAGTTGAAGAAAATACTATCACCTATAATGTTGATCAAATTGTTCCTACTGCTTATATTGAGAAACCACCTTTCCCTATTAGAATAAAGGATCATGCTAAAGCTTCAACTGTGGTTCGTAAGAGTAATGCTAGAACATCTACACCCCCTGAGCAAATTAAAGTTGAACCTAGTATTGCTATGGTTAAAGATCTCTTGGTCGATAATATTGATGGGCATGTTATTTACTTCTGTGATGAAGCTGCTAGAATTGCTAGACCGGATACTAAAATAAACATAGACCTGTTTTTGGCATGCCTGTTGTTTCTGTTAAAATAGCAGATCATTGTTATCATGGCTTATGTGATATGGGTGCTAGTGCAAGTGAACTACCTCATTCCTTATACGAAGAAATTATGCATGATATCGCACCCGCTGAAATAGAAGGTATTGATGTTACTATTAAACTTGCCAATAGAGATACTATTTCACCAGTTGGAATTGTTAGAGATGTTGAAGTCTTGTGTGGGAAAATTAAATATCCTACTGATTTTCTTGTTCCTGGTTCCCCACAAGATGACATTTGTCCCATTATATTTGGTAGACCCTTCTTGAATAATGTTAATGCTAAGATAGACTACAAAAAGGATATTGTTACTGTTGGTTTAGGGGATATGTCTCATAATTTTAATTTTGCTAAATTTCGTAAACAACCCCATGATAAAGAATTGCCTAGTAAAGATGAAAGTATTGGTCTTGCTTCTATTGTTGTGCCTCCTAATGATCCTTTAGAACAATATTTGCTTGACAATGGAAATGATATGTTTATGAATGAAAGAAGGGAAATAGATGAAGTATTCTTTAAACAGGGACCTATATTGAAACACAACTTGCATGTTGAATTCTTAGGGGATCCTCCTCCACCCAAGGGTGGTCCTGTGTTTGAGCTTAAACCTTTACCTGATACTCTTAAATATGCTTATGTTGATGAAAAGAAGATATATAATGTTATTATTAGTGCTAACCTTTCAGAGCATGAAGAAGAGAAATTATTAAAAACTCTAAAGAAGCATCGTGCTGCTATTGGATATACTCTTGATGCTCTTAAGGGCATTAGTCCCACTCTATGCCAGTACAAAATAAAGTTGGAGAAAGATGCTAAACTAGTTGTTGATCACCAACGACGGTTAAATCCTAAGATGAAAGAAGTGGTAAGAAATGAAATACTAAAGCTTCTGGAGGCAGGTATAATTTATCTTGTTGCTGATAGTCAATGGGTAAGTCATGTCCATTGTGTCCCTAAGAAGGGAGGTATTACTGTTGTTCCTAATGATAAGGATGAATTGATCCCACAAAGAATTGTTAGATGTTATAGAATGGTAATTGATTTCTGAAAATTAAATAAAGCCACTAGAAAAGATCATTACCCTCTACCTTTTATTGATCAAATGCTAGAAAGATTATCCAAACATACACATTTTTGCTTTCTAGATGGTTATTCTGGTTTCTCTCAAATACCTGTGTCAAAAGAGGATCAGGATAAGACCACTTTTACTTGCCCTTTCGGTACCTTTGCTTATAGACGTATGCCTTTTGGTTTACGTAATGCACCTGCTACCTTTCAAAGATGTATGATTGCTATATTCTCTGACTTTTGTGAAAAGATTGTTGAGGTTTTCATGGATGATTTCTCCGTGTATGGAACTTCTTTTGATGATTGCTTAAGCAACCTTGATCGAGTCTTGCAGAGATGTGAAGAAACTAATCTTGTCTTGAATTGGGAGAAGTGCCACTTTATGGTTAATGAAGGTATTGTCTTGGGGCATAAAATTTCTAAAAGAGGTATTGAAGTTGATAAAGCTAAAGTTGATGCTATTGAAAAGATGTCGTGTCCTAAGGACATCAAAGGTATAAGAAGTTTCCTTGGTCATGCCAGTTTTTATAGGAGGTTCATTAAAGACTTCTCAAAAATTTCTAGCCCTCTGACTAATCTCTTACAAAAAGATGTTCCTTTTGTTTTTGATGATGGTTGCGTAGAAGCATTTGAAATTCTTAAGAAAGCCTTGATTTCTGCATCTATTGTTCAGCCACCTGATTGGAATTTACCCTTTGAAATCATGTGTGATGCTAGTGATTATGATGTAGGTGCTGTTCTAGGGCAAAGAGTTGATAAGAAATTCAATGTTATCCAATATGCTAGTAAAACTCTAGATAGTGCCCAGAGAAATTATGCTACTACTGAGAAAGAATTTTTAGCGGTTGTATTTGCTTGTGATAAGTTCAGACCCTATATTGTTGATTCCAAAGTAACTGTTCACACTAATCATGCTGCTATTAAATATCTTATGGAAAAGAAAGATGCTAAACCTAGACTTATTAGATGGGTAGTCTTGCAACAAGAATTTGATTTGCATATTATTGATAGAAAGGGAGCTGAGAACCCCATTGCAGACAACTTGTCTAGGTTAGAGAATATTCTTGATGACCCACTACTTATTGATGATAGCTTTCCTGATGAACAATTAGCTGTCATAAATGCTTCTCGTACTGCTCCATGGTATGCTGATTACGCTAATTACATTGTTGCTCAATTTATACCACCTAGTTTGACATACCAGCAAAAAAAATTCTATAATTTAAGACATTACTTTTGGGATGACCCACACCTTTATAAAGGAGTAGATGGTGTTATTAGACGTTGTGTACCTGAGCATGAACAGGAACAGATCCTACGCAAGTGTCACTCTGAAGCTTATGGAGGACACTACAAAGAAAATACACTTCCGTGATGATACGTGTTTGTCACAGTAGGTCACCTTTTCTGTCATGCATGTACATCCATGACGATTTTATGACAGAATCAAGATAGGCATACATGTGCTGACATAGAAGTGTTCCATGACATTACCAAAATTATCATCATGGAAGTATCCACTTCCATGACGATAAATCACGCGTCACAGAAGTGCTTTCATCAAGGGTGTCCGACACGTGGCATCCACCATAACGGAACGCCGTTAAGCTATCGGGTCCGATTTTGGATCCGATAACCCGTTAACAGCCCGGACCAATGGGGATTTTGAAGGAAATATGCCCTAGAGGCAATAATAAAGTTATTATTTATTTCCTCATATCATGATAAATGTTTATTATTCATGCTGGAATTATATTAACCGGAAACATAATACATGTGTGAATACATAGACAAACATAGTGTCACTAGTATGCCTCTACTTGACTAGCTCATTGATCAAAGATGGTTGAGTTTCCTAACCATGGATATGAGTTATCATTTGATCAGTGGGATCACATCATTAGAAGAATGATGTGATTGACTTGACCCATTTCGTTAGCTTAGCACTGGATCGTTTAGTATGTTGCTATTGCTTTCTTCATGACTTATACATGTTCCTATGACTATGAGATTATGTAACTCCTGCTTACCAGAGGAACACTTTGTGTGCTACCAAACGTCACAACGTAACTGGGTGATTATAAAGGTGCTCTACAGGTGTCTCTGAAGGTACTTGTTGAGTTGACATATTTCGAGATTAGGATTTGTCACTCCGATTGTCGGAGAGGTATCTCTGGGCCCTCTCGCTAATGCACATCACTATAAGCCTTGCAAGCAGTGTAGCTAATGAGTTAGTTACGGGATGATGCATTACGTAACGAGTAAAGATACTTGCCGGTAACGAGATTGAACTAGGTATTGAGATACCGACGATCGAATCTCGGGTAAGTAACATACCGTTGACAAAGGGAACAACGTATGTTGTTATGTGGTTTGACCAATAAAGATCTTCATAGAATATGTGGGAGCCAATATGAGCATCCAGGTTCCGCTATTGGTTATTGACCGGAGACGTGTCTCGTCATGTCTACATAGTTCTCGAACCCGTAGGGTCCGCACGCTTAAAGTTCGATGACAGTTATATTATGAGTTTATGTGTTTTGATGTACCAAAGATAGTTCGGAGTCCCGGATGTGATCACGGACATGACGAGGAGTCTCGAAATGGTCGAGACATAAATATTGATATACTGGACAACTATGTTCGGACACCGGAATGGTTTCGGGGAGTATCGGGCATATACCGGGGTACCGGGGGGTTACTGGAACACCCCGGGGAGACTAATGGGCCTATTGGGCCCTAGTGGAGAAGAGGGGGGACGACCAAGGGCAGCCGCACGCCCCCTTCCCCCCAGTCTGAATTGGACAAGGAGGGGGGCGCCCCCCTTTCCTTTCCCCCTCTTTCTCCTTCCCTCTCCTCTCCTACTCCCACTTGGAAGGGGGGAGTCCAAATCCCGGTGGGAGTAGGACTCCTCATGGGGCGCGCCTAGGGTGGCCGGCCCCCTCCCCCTCCTCCACTTCTTTATATACGGGGAGGGAGGCACCCCTTGAAGACACAACAATTGATCCCTTGGATCTCTTAGCCGTGTGCGGTGCCCCCCCACCATAATCCACCTCGATAACATCATAGTGGTGCTTAGGCGAAGCCCTGCGTCAGTAGAACATCATCATCGTCACCATGCCATCATGTTGACGGAACTCTCCCTCAAAGCTTGGCTGGATCGGAGTTCGAGGGACGTCATCGAGTTGAACGTGTGCTGAACTCGAAGGTGCCGTGCGTTCGGTACTTGATCAGTCGGATCGTGAAGACGTACGACTACATCAATAGTGTTGTGCTAATGCTTCCGCTTTCAGTCTACGAGGGTACGTGGACAACACTCTCCCCTCTCGTTGGTATGCATCACCATGATCTTGCGTGTGCGCATGAATTTTTTTGAAATTACTACGTTCCCCAACAGTGGCATCCGAGCCTGGTTTTATGCGTTGATGTTATATGCATGAGTAGAACACAAGTGAGTTGTGGGTGATACAAGTCATACTGCTTACCAGCATGTCATACTTTAGTTCGGCAGTATTGTTGGAAGAAGCGGCCCGGACCGACATTACGCGTACGCTTACGCGAGACTGGTTCTACCGACGTGCTTTGCACACAGGTGGCTGGCGGGTGTCAGTTTCTCCAACTTTAGTTGAACCGAGTGTGGCTATGCCCGGTCCTTGAGAAGGTTAAAACAACACTAACTTGACGAACTATCATTGTGGTTTTGATGCGTAGGTAAGAACGGTTCTTGCTTATCCCGTAGCAACCACGTAAAACTTGCAACAACAAAGTAGAGGACGTCTAACTTGTTTTTGTAGGGCATGTTGTGATGTGATATGGTCAAGGCATGATGCTATATTTTATTGTATGAGATGATCATGTTTTGTAACTGAGTTATCGGCAACTGGCAGGAGCCATATGGTTGTCGCTTTATTGTATGCAATGCAATCGCCCTGTAATTGCTTTACTTTATCACTAAGCGGTAGCGATAGTCGTAGAAGCAATAGTTGGCGAGATGATAATGATGCTACGATGGAGATCAAGGTGTCGCGCCGGTGATGATGGTGATCATGATGATGCTTCGGAGATGGAGATCACAAGCACAAGATGATGATGGCTATATCATATCACTTATATTGATTGCGTGTGATGTTTATCTTTTATGCATCTTATCTTGCTTTGATTGATGGTAGCATTATAAGATGATCTCTCACTAAATTTCAAGATAAAAGTGTTCTCCCTGAGTATGCAACGTTGCCAAAGTTCGTCGTGCCCAGACACCATGTGATGATCGGGTGTGATAAGCTCTACATCCATCTACAATGGGTGCTAGCCAGTTTTGCACACGCAGAATACTCAGGTTAAACTTGACGAGCCTAGCATATGCAGATATGGCCTCGGAACACTGAGACCGAAAGGTCGAGCATGAATCATATAGTAGATATGATCAACATAGTGATGTTCACCATTGAAAACTACTCCATTTCACGTGATGATCGGTTATGGTTTAGTTGATTTGGATCACGTGATCACTTAGAAGATTAGAGGGATGTCTATCGAAGTGGGAGTTCTTAAGTAATATAATTAATTGAACATAAATTTATCATGAACTTAGTACCTGATAGTAGTTTTGCATGTCTATGTTGTTGTAGATAGATGGCTCGTGCTGTTGTTCCGTTGAATTTTAATGTGTTCCTTGAGAAAGCAAAGTTGAAAGATGATGGTAGCAACTACACAGACTGGGTCCGTAACCTGAGGATTATCCTCATTGCTGCACAAAAGAGTTACGTCCTGGAAGCACCGCTAGGTGTACCACCTGCACTAGCTACTGCAGACATTGTGAATGCCTGGCAGTCGCGTGTTGATGACTACTCTATAGTTCAGTCTGCCATGCTTTATGGCTTAGAACCGGGACTTCAACGACGTTTTGAACATCATGGAGCATATGAGATGTTCCAGGAGTTGAAGTTAATATTTCAAGCAAATGCCTGGATTGAGAGATATGAAGTCTCCAATAAGTTCTACAACTGCAAGATGGAGGAGCATAGTTCTGTCAGTGAGCATATACTCAAAATGTCTGGGTATCGCAATCACTTGATTCAACAGGGAGTTAATCTTCCTGATGATAGTGTCATTGACAGAATTCTTCAGTCACTTCCACCAAGCTACAAGAGCTTCGTGATGAACTATAACATGCAAGGGATGGATAAAACAATTCCCGAGCTCTTCACAATGCTAAAGGTTGTGGAGGTAGAAATCAAGAAGGAACATCAAGTGTTGATGGTCAATAAGACCACTAGTTTCAAGAAAAAGGGCAAAGGGAAGAAGAAGGGGAACTTCAAAAAGAACAGCAAACAAGCTGCTGCTCAAGATAAGAAACCCAAGTCTGGACCTAAGCCTGAGACTGGGTGCTTCTACTGCAAGCAGATTGGTCACTAGAAGCGGAACTGCCCCAAGTATTTGGCGGATAAGAAGGATGGCAAGGTGAACAAAGGTATATGTGATATACATGTTATTGATGTGTACCTTACCAGAGCTCGCAGTAGCACATGGCTATTTGATACTGGTTCTGTTGCTAATATTTGCAACTCAAAACAGGGACTACGGATTAAGCGAACACTGGCTAAGGACGAGGTGACGATGCGCGTGGGAAATGGTTCCAAAGTCGATGAGATCGCTGTTGGCACGCTACCTCTACATCTACCTTCGGGATTAGCTTTAGACCTAAATAATTGTTATTTGGTGCTAGTGTTGAGCATGAACATTATATCTGGATCTTGTTTGATGCAAGACGGTTATTCATTTAAATCTGAGAATAATGGTTGTTCTATTTATATGAGTAATATCTTTTATGGTCATGCACCCTTGAAGAGTGGTCTATTTTTAATGAATCTCGATAGTAGTGATACACATATTCATAATGTTGAAGCCAAAAGATGCAGAGTTGATAATGATAGTGCAACTTATTTGTGGCACTGCCGTTTGGGTCATATTGGTGTAAAGCGCATGAAGAAACTCCATACTAATGGACTTTTGGAATCACTTGATTTGAATCCCTTGGTACTTACGAACCATGCCTCATGGGCAAGATGACTAAAACGCCGATCTCCGGAACTATGGAGCGAGCAACTGATTTGTTGGAGATCATACATACTGATGTATGTGGTCCAATGAATGTTGAGGCTCGCGGCAGGTATCGTTATTTTCTCACCTTCATAGATGACTTAAGCAGATATGGGTATATCTACTTAATGAAACATAAGTCTGAAACATTTGAAATGTTCAAAGAATTTCAGAGTGAAGTTGAAAATCATTGTAACAAGAAAATAAATTTTCTATGATCTGATCGTGGAGGAGAATATTTGAGTTACGAGTTTGGTCTACATTTGAAACAATGCGGAATAGTTTCACAACTCATGCCACCCGGAACACCATAGCATAATTGTGTGTCTGAACGTCGTAATCGTACTTTACTAGATATGGTGCGATATATGATGTCTCTTGTCGATTTACCGCTATCATTTTGGGGTTATGCTTTAGAGACGGCTGCATTCACGTTAAATAGGGCACCATCAAAATCCGTTGAGATGACGCCTTATGAAATGTGGTTTGGCAACAAACTAAAGTTGTCGTTTCTTAAAGTTTGGTGCTGCGATGCTTATGTGAAAAAGCTTTAACGTGATAAGCTCGAACCCAAATCGGAGAAATGTGTCTTCATAGGATACCCAAAGGAAACTGTTGGGTACACTTTCTATCACAGATCTGAAGGCAAGACATTCGTTGCCAAGAATGGATTCTTTCTAGAGAAGGAGTTTCTCTCGAAAGAAGTGAGTGGGAGGAAAGTAGAACTTGATGAGGTAACTGTACCTGCTCCCTTATTGGAAAATAGCTCATCACAGTCCTGTGACGACTACACCAATTAGTGAGGAAGCTAATGATATTGATCATGAAACTTCAGATCAAGTTACTACCGAACCTCGTAGGTCAACAAGAGTAAGATTCACACCAGAGTGGTACGACAATCCTATTCTAGAGGTCATGTTACTTGACCATGGTGAACCTACGAACTATTAGGAAGCGATGATGATCCCATATTCCGCAAAATGGCTTGAGGCCATGAAATCTGAGATGAGATCCATGTATGAGAACAAAGTATGGACTTTGGTTGACTTGCTCGATGATCGTCAAGCCATCGAGAATAAATGGATCTTCAAGAAGAAGACTGACACTGATGGTAATGTTACTGTCTATAAAGCTCGACTTATTGCGAAAGGTTTTCGACAAGTTCAAGGGGTTGACTACGATGAGACTTTCTCACCCGTAGTGATGCTTAAGTCTGTCCGAATCATGTTAGCAATTGTTGCATTTTATGATTACCAAATTTGGCAAATGGACGTCAAAACTACATTCCTGAATGGATTTCTGGAAGAAGAGTTGTATATGATGCAACCAGAAGGTTTTGTCGATCCAAAAGGTGCTAACAAAGTGTGCAAGCTCCAGCGATCCATTTATGGACTGGTGCAAGCCTCTCGGAGTTGGAATAAATGCTTTGATAGTGTGATCAAAGCATATGGTTTTATACAGACTTTTGGAGAAGCCTGTATTTACAAGAAAGTGAGTGGGAGCTCTGTAGCATTTCTAATATTATATGTGGATGACATATTGTTGATTGGAAATGATATAGAATTTCTGGATAACATAAAAGGATACTTGAATAAAAGTTTTTCAATGAAAGACCTAGGTGTAGCTGCTTATATATTGGGCATCAAGATCTATAGATATAGATCAAGACGCTTAATTGGACTTTCACAAAGTACATACCTTGATAAAGTTTTGAAAAAGTTCAAAATCGATCAAGCAAAGAAAGGGTTCTTGCCTGTAATACAAGGTGTGAAATTGAGTCAGACTCAATGCCGGACCACTACAGAAGATAGAGAGAAAATGAAAGATGTTCCCGATGCTTCAGCCATATGCTCTATCATGTATGCAATGCTGTGTACCAGACCTGATGTGTGCTTTGCTATTAGTTTAGCAGGGAGGTACCAAAGTAATCCAGGAGTGGATCACTAGACATCGGTCAAGAACATCCTGAAATACCTGAAAAGGACTAAGGATACGTTTCTCGTTTATGGTGGTGACAAAGAGCTAGTCGTAAATGGTTACATCGATGCAAGCTTTGACACTGATCAAGACGATTCTAATCGCAAACTGGATACGTGTTTATATTGAACGGTGGAGCTGTCAGTTGGTGCAGTTCTAAACAAAGTGTTGTGGCGGGATCTACATGTGAAGCGGAGTACATAGCTGCTTCGGAAGCAGCAAATGAAGGAGTCTGGATGAATGAGTTCATATCCGATCTAGGTGTCATACCTAGTGCATCGGGTCCAATGAAAATCTTTTGTGACAATACTGGTGCAATTGCCTTGGCAAAGGAATCCAGATTTCACAAGAGAACCAAGCACATCAAGAGACGCTTCAATTCCATCCGGGACCAAGTCCAGGTGGGAGACATAGAGATTTGCAAGATACATACGGATCTGAATGTTGCGGACCCGCTGACTAAGCCTCTTCCACGAGCAAAACATGATAAACACCAAGGCTCCATGGGTGTTAGAATCATTACTGTGTAATCTAGATTATTGACTCTAGTGCAAGTGGGAGACTAAAGGAAATATGCCCTAGAGGCAATAATAAAGTTATTATTTATTTCCTCATATCATGATAAATGTTTATTATTCATGCTGGAATTGTATTAACCGGAAACATAATACATGTGTGAATACATAGACAAACATAGTGTCACTAGTATGCCTCTACTTGACTAGCTCATTGATCAAAGATGGTTGAGTTTCCTAACCATGGATATGAGTTATCATTTGATCAGTGGGATCACATCATTAGAAGAATGATGTGATTGACTTGACCCATTTTGTTAGCTTAGCACTTGATCGTTTAGTATGTTGCTATTGCTTTCTTCATGACTTATACATGTTCCTATGAGTATGAGATTATGTAACTCTCGCTTACCAGAGGAACACTTTGTGTGCTACCAAACGTCACAACATAACTGGGTGATCATAAAGGTGCTCTACACGTGTCTCCGAAGGTACTTGTTGAGTTGACGTATTTCGAGATTAGGATTTGTCACTCCGATTGTCGGAGAGGTATCTCTGGGCTCTCTCGATAATGCACATCACTATAAGCCTTGCAAGCAGTGTAGCTAATGAGTTAGTTACGGGATGATGTATTATGTAACGTGTAAAGATACTTGCCGGTAACGAGATTGAACTAGATATTGAGATACTGACGATTGAATCTCGGGCAAGTAACATACCGTTGACAAAGGGAACAACGTATCTTGTTATGCAGTTTGACCGATAAAGATCTTCGAAGAATATGTGGGAGCCAATATGAGCATCCAAGTTCCGCTATTGGTCATGTCTACATAGTTCTCGAACCCGTAGGGTCCGCATGCTTAAAGTTCGATGACGGTTATATTATGAGTTTATGTGTTTTGATGTACCTAAGGTAGTTCGGAATCCCAGATGTGATCATGGACATGACGAGGAGTCACAAAATGGTCGAGACATAAAGATTGATATATTGGACGACTATGTTCGGACACGGGAATGGTTTCGGGGAGTATCGGGCATATACCGGAGTACCGAGGGGTTACCGGAACCCCCCGGGGAGACTAATGGGCCTATTGGGCCCTAGTGGAGAAGAGGAGGGGCGGCCAAGGGCAACTATGCACCCCCCTTTTTCCCTAGTCCGAATTGGACAAGGAGGGGGGGCGGCGCCCCCTTTCCTTTCCACCTCTCTCTCCTTCCCTCTCCTCTCCTACTCCCACTTGGAAGGGGGGAGTCCTACTCCCGGTTGGAGTAGGACTCCTCATGGGGCGCGCCTAGGGTGGCCGGCCCCCTCCCCCTCCTCCACTCCTTTATATACAGGGAGGGATGCACCCCTTGAAGACACAACAATTGATCCCTTGGACCTCTTAGCCATGTGCGGTGCCCCCCTCCACCATAATCTACCTCGATAATATCATAGCAGTGCTTAGGCGAAGCCCTGCATCGGTAGAACATCATCATCGTCACCATGTCGTCGTGCTGATGGAACTCTCCCTCAAAGCTCAGCTGGATCGGAGTTCGAGGGACGTCATCGAGTTGAACGTGTGCTGAACTCGGAGGTGCCGTGCGTTCGGTACTTGATCGGTCGGATCGTGAAGACGTACGACTACATCAACCGCATTGTGCTAACGCTTCCGCTTTCAGTCTACGAGGGTACATGGACAACACTCTCCCCTCTCGTTGCTATGCATCACCATGATCTTGCATGTGCGTAGGATTTTTTTTGAAATTACTATGTTCCCCAACAAATTTTCCACTTGTAAAATCATCATTGGCTAGAGGAAACACGTGTCGGCTCACCGTTTGGACAGATGGCATCCACTCATTAGACCAAAGGCGCCTATGATATGTCGACACGTGTCATGGCCCAACAGAGGCCCATTCCTATGAAAAGGCCGGCCCGTTTGACTTGGTCAAAAGGTGGCGGGCCAGCCCACGGAAAGCCTATTAACGGCATGTCCGCATATAGCCCATTTACAGCCCGCTAACCCAGGGCCCGTTATGACCCACCCAAATTAGGCCCAGTAGCGTCATCTGGGCCGTCCAATATGATTCCAGCCCATTTTAACTTCCGGCCCATGTATGGCCCATGACGTCTTTCGGCCCATATGAGGCCTTTTGTAACTCTTGGCCCATTAACGGCCCGTGATGAAACTGGCCCGTAATGAACAGTGTATTACTTTATACCCATTAACGACCCATTATTCCATTGGGCCGTTTCCAGCCCATGTTATCTTTCGGCCTTCTCAGGTCCCATTTATTCTTGCGCTCATTTCTAGCATTCGGCTACTTACGTCCCGTTACTGTCATTTTCTGCTTGTGGGCCAAATTCAGCCCATTGTTACAGTCGGCCCGGCCCATTAATACGTTGGGCCTTTTTCATAGCGTCATCAAATACGACCTATTAATGAAGGTCCGTTATGGTCGGCCCATGAACGGACGATTCCAACTCTAGCCCGTTTACGGCCATAATGCGGTATGTTATTGGCCCATGTTTGGCCAATCAATCATACAACCCATATAAGGCCCATTGATGATACGGCCCGTAGAAGGCCCATTGTGTCTACGGCCCATAGAAGGCCCATTGTTTCTACGGCCCGTAGAAGGCCCATTGTTTGTACGGCCCGTAGGAGGCCGAGTGTCACTACAGTAAATATGCAGCCCATGGTTATTGTGGCCTAGTTTTAAAAAATAGGTTATTGCAGCCACTAGCAAACCGCGGAAAAAGAACTACAGTGACTACAAGCAAACAAATGAACAAGACAACAAGGAAATAAATAAGCAAGCAACTTACACTAGGCTACCACGGCTATTACACATATTACATCCACTGGGCATCAAAGTTCGCCACCAGTGAAATATAGGGAACAAAGCAACATATAAACGTCGCAGCAAAACAAGTCGAGCTTATTAACTTTCTCTTATTTGGCGCTTAAATCCTCCAACGCTTGCTGTTGCACAAGAAAGTATGCATCTGAATTCTGCAGGGACTTCCTCAGTCCTTCGGCTTCTTGCCGCAGCACAGCTGACTGATGCCTTTCAACTTGTAGCTGAGACTGGAGAAGCCGAAGTGGTTCAGGCAGCGAGTTTGAAGAGCTTGTGCCAGCGGTACTGGCCAGTAACTCGAACACTACATCAACGCAGGACTGTGGGATTTTCTCACTGTCTACAAGATCGTTTTTATCACCTTTCTTGGAGACCAACAGGGTTGTCTCACTATCTTGAACCTCATCTGCATTACTTTCTCTACCATTGCATAGTGGGGTGCTCTTCTCCAATATTTTGTTTGCATACTACAAGAGAAACAAGCAGACACATCACAGGTTTAGCATGCAGTATACGAAATTTGGTAAACCGGTTTAGTAGTAAGGTGGACAGGATAACAGCATGAAACAAACATATATCTATGTACTATGGTCACTGTATTGTCCATATCATTCTAGTTTATGTTGCCTAATCAAGATAGAGACACCGTTTAACTCATATATTTTTAAGACACAGTAGCATAGAAAGAATATAAGTGTGAGAAACTACACAGAATTGGCAACACTTGTAATGTGCATCACATGAGAACATAACTGAGGGAGTCCTGGATTAGGGGGTGTCCGGATGGCCGGACTATGACCTTTGGTCGGACTCCCGGACTATGAAGATACAAGATTGAAGACTTCGTCCCGTGTCCGGATAGGACTTTCCTTGGCGTGGAAGGCAAGCTTGGCGATATGATATGAAGATCTCCTCCCATTGTAACCGACTCTATGTAACCCTAGCCCTCTCCGGTGTCTATATAAACCGGAGAGTTTTTAGTCCGTAGGACGAACAACAATCATACCATATGCTAGCTTCTAGGGTTTAGCCTCTCTGATCTCGTGGTAGATCAACTCTTGTACTACCCATATCTTCAATATTAATCAAGCGGGAGTAGGGTTTTACCTCCATTGAGAGGGCCCGAACCTGGGTAAAAACATCATGTCCCTTGTCTCCTGTTACCATCCGCCTAGACGCACAGTTCGGGACCCCCTACCCGAGATCCGCCGGTTTTGACACCGACATTGGTGCTTTCATTGAGAGTTCCTCTGTGTCGTCACCCTTAGGCCCGATGGCTTCTCCGATCATCAACCACGACGCGATCCAGGGTAAGACTTTCCTCCCCGGACAGATCTTCATATTCGGCGGCTTCGCACTGCGGGCCAATTCGCTTGGCCATCTGGAGCAGATCGAAAGCTACGCCCCTGGCCATCAGGTCAGGTTTGGAAGCTTAAACTACACGGCCACGTCCGCGGGGACTTGATCTTCGACGGATTCAAGCCACGGCCGAGCGCGCCGCACTGTCATGATGGGCATGATCTAGCTCTGCCACCGGACAGCGCCCAGAGCGCCGCTCAGGTGTCTGCTCCGACCATTAGCTCGGAGCTAACTGCGCCAGTCGGGAACGGACGGTTGGACGCCGCCCCAGGAGCCGCAATCTCTACGGCGATAGAGCCGTATACTAGCCTAGTCCTTTGAAAGGCCCGTGACTCCAAGGTGCCGGACTCCGTTCCGGACTCCGAATCTTCCGCACCCCTTCCGATCAAACCCGATTGGGCGCCGATCATGGAGTTCACCGCCGCGGACGTCTTTCAGCACTCGCCCTTTGGCGATATCCTGAATTCACTAAAGTCTCTCTCTTTGTCAGAAGAGCCCTGGCCGGACTATGGTCAGCATGGTTGGTATGCGGACGACGAAGAAATTCGAAACCCACCCACCACCCACTTTGTAGCCACTGTCGACGATTTAACCGACATGCTCAACTTCGACTCCGAAGACATCAACGGTATGGACGCCGATGAAGGAGACGACCAAGAACCAGCACCTATAGGGCACTGGAAAGCCACCCCATCATATGATGTATACATGGTGGACACACCTAAAAGAAACAACGACGAGGATCAAAAGGGCGCAACCAGGGACCGCTCCCTCGAAAAACAATCAAAGCAGCGGCGTAAGCACCGCGCCAAGCCCCACCTCGAGAAAGACCCAACCATAGAGCAGGGCGAATCAACGGAAGACGAACATGCCATCGAGCAACCGTCCAAATAGGGTGGACAAACCGAACAATCCGCCCCCGGGAAAGATAATAGTCCGGACGACCTCATGCCGGACAAGTTGCTGGAACACCAGAACCTCCACCAAAGGCTCGTTGCCACTGCACGTAGCCTGAAAAATCAGAAGCGGAAGCTCAAAATAGCGGAAGATGCACTCAGAATCAGATGGGGCAAAGTACTCAATACCGCACACAAGTACGACAACAGTCATCACACAAAGAGCTATCTGAAGCGGAAATTACTACCGGAATTTGATGAAGAGGCCTTAGAGCCCCCACAGTCAAAAAACAAGGAAGCCACCAGGTCGGATAGACGCCCCCACGATCGATCTCAAGCGACAAAGGGCGCCGCACTCAATACGACACGCGATCCGCCCAAGGATTCGCATCAAAAAACCGGTCCAACCAGATCCATCTATGGGCCAAGAAAGCAAGCTCCAGTGAGCAATGCAACGCAACAAATACCCGAACATCGCGGCACACCTACATACAGGGGCGCCGCACATCCCCTATGTTTTACCGATGAGGTACTAGATCATGAATTTCCAGCGGGATTCAAGCCCGTAAACATAGAAGCATACGACGGAACAACACACCCTGGAGTCTGGATCGAGGATTATATCCTCCACATACACATGGCCAGAGGAGATGACCTTCATGCCATAAAATACTTACCCCTTAAGCTCAAAGGGCCATCCCGGCATTGGCTTAAAAGCCTTCCCGAAAACACCATGGGAAGTTGGGAAGCGCTCGAGGATGCTTTCCGGGCAAATTTTCAAGTGACCTATGTCCAACCTCCGGATGGAGATGATCTGAGTCATATAACTCAGCAGCCCGGAGAGTCAGCCCGGAAACTCTGGAACAGATTTCTTACTAAAAAGAATCAGATAGTCGACTGTCCGGACGCCGAGGCCCTAGCAGCTTTCAAACATAGCATCCGAGACGAATGGCTCGCCAGACACCTCGGCCAAGAAAAGCCAAGAACAATGTCCGCATTAACAAGCCTCATGACCCGCTTTTGCGCAGGAGAGGATAGCTGGTTGGCAAGAAGCAGCACCAGCGACCCGAGTACATCCGAACTCAGACATGGAAACGGGAAACCGCGCTGTAACAAAGAACAACGCCGGATCAAGGATAACAGCCCGATGAGCACGGCAGTCAATGCCGCATTCAAAAGCTCTCAGCAAAATCAGAAAAAGCCGCCCCCCAAAGATGACAGGGACGAGCTATCTAACCTCAACAAAATCCTGGACAAAATATGTCAAATCCACAGTACCCCCGGGAGACCTGCAAACCACACCCATAGAGATTGTTGGGTCTTCAAGCAGTCCGGCAAACTCAACGCCGAACACAAGGGGCTCGACACACCAAGCGAGGATGACGCACCCCACAAGCAGAACACCGGAGAACAAAAGAAGTTCCCATAAGAAGTCAAAACAGTAAATTCACTTCAGATGACAAAAGGGAAAAATAGAACGGCTCTAAGCGCCATACGGCCCGCCCCAGAGGAGCACCGCCACTGGTTGTTACAACCAATCACTTTCGATCATCAGGATTACTCCAGAGGGGTCCGGAACGCAAGCTGGACTGCCTTGGTCTTCGATCCGATTCTTGACGGACTCCAATTTACACAAGTCCTTATGGACGGCGGCAGTGACCTAAACCTGTTATATCAGGACACAATCCGAAAACTGAGGGTCAACCCAGCAATAATTCGCCATGGCAAGACTTCCTTTCAAGGAGTCACGCCAGGCCCAGATACCCAGAGTATGGGTTCCCTTTCGTTAGAAGTCACGTTCGGCTCACCCGACAACTTCCGAAGCGAAAAGCTAACCTTCCACATCACCCCATTCATAAGTCGCTATCAAGCACTACTGGGACGTGAAGCTTTCGCCCGCTTTAACGCAATACCGCATTATGCATCCCTTACACTCAAAATGCCTGGTCCACGAGGCATCATCTCATTAAAGGGAAATATCAATTGATCTCCAAAAGTACGGGTAATGGTGCGGCCGCCTGGACAGCCACACACTAATCCAGCCCTACTATCACGTACACGGCTCGACGAGTCCGGCGTAAACATACAAAGGCTTAATAGCCGCATAACCCTGTACAAGGGGCTCCGCGTGTTTACACCAGGAGATAATATAGCTCAATTTTGCTCATGTCTCTGTACTATATTTTGTTTATTTTAATACAGATTTCTCGCATGATTATTTTTTACTAAGTTCCTCTCTTTCGCAGAAGAACACCATGCTACGCCCGTCCAGGATACGGCACAACGGAGACACAGGCGCAGGCGTGCAGTAGGGACCCGTTTTAAGGATTCTTTTCAGATTAAGACCCTGCGTAAACCTTTTTTACTATCTCTTGGTGATAAAAATCCCCTGGTTTTCGCTATAACCGAGGAGGAGGCTGGCGTCTTGGCATGTGGCCACGCCAGAATCTTGCACGTACCTAGACACCAGGGGCTTTTTTACTAAGGGCCTTGGTTCGGCCCGTCTTCATAAAGACCGAATACCTTAGGGAGTGTTCGGCGTCGCGAGTTTGGCCTTATATGCATCAGCTTCGAATCATGTCTTGGGTCAAATGTTGGGTTTGCCCGGCTCCAGTGTTTTGTTGCCTTACGTTCCGCTATATCGGCTAAGGCGGCACCAGGAGAACTACTGCGATTGTGCCCCTGTTCGGCCAGGCGAGCACCTCAGTAGAGAAAGCCGAAAACTGATTGTCATGATATAGCGAGAGACTGGTCAACCACTCGATGACTCTCGGAATCTTTCGGATTCCTCCGCATTAACAAAGGGCCGCTTCCCGGTCAGGCACACACGCGCCCCGAATTCGGGCGAGCGCGGTGCCCCTAGGGGCTATTAAGTAGCCCCACTGTCAAACTCCTATGGCTAAGTGAAAGTGATAAAGCATTATAGTCCGGTTGCCTAGTTCACTGCGCTATCACCTCCTTTATAGGACCAAGACGTTGGATTAAGTGTGAAAAGGCACCTTTTTGCGAACACCCCCGCATTATATGCGTGGGGGGCTGAAGCCAACGACTACAATCTTTCAGGTTATATACACATATACATTAACGGCCGCACAAGAGGTGTTATAATTCTTGCAAGCACAAGTATAAAAAGCTTTTATCAAAATATTCCTTTTACAATAGCACATGCTATTCGTACACAACATCCTTAGAGCACTGCGCCTCTATTAAACGAGCGCCCAGAAGAACTTCCTCAAAGTAGTGCTTGGCAGGTACTCGGCTTTCGTCCGAATCCCGGGATGCAACAACACTGGCCTTCATATCAGCCCAGTATGTTTTGACACGGGCAAGAGCCATTTGTGCACCCTCTATGCACGCCGACCTCTTCATTGCATCAACATGCGGCACCGAACCAAGGAACTGCTGCACCAAGCTAAAATAACTCTTCGGCTCTGGCCCTTCCGGCCACAAATGACTCGCAACATACCTCATGGCGAGTCCGGATAACCTGTTCAGCTCCGCCCAGGCGGCCAAATGGTCGGATACCGAAAGTGGGCGTTCTGGATTGTGGAACTGCGACCAAAAAAGTTCTTCCAATTCATTGTCACCTCGACCCCGGAACTGTTCGGTCGCGTCTGCCGCACTCGCTACCAAATCCAGATAAGTGTTTTCCGCACTCCACTGCCGGTCTAATGGAGCATACTTAGGATCCCCGAACTTCATCCGCAGCATATAGGGCTTTCCAGCCGTGATATCTCCGGCCTGACGTAGCTCCTCCTTCATAGCTCTCATTGTAGAGCGAGTATGCTTGGCCTCGGCAGTGATCTTTTCAAGGTCCTTCTGAGCCACCCTATCTTCTTGTTCAAGAAATTTACAGCGGTCGGCAGCATCCTTCAATTTTATAGCCATCTCGGCTATTACTTTCTTGCTCTTGCAGTGAGCAGCATGTTCGACTTTTGGCTCTTCAGCCGCTTTAACGGTAGCCGCATCACTTTTCCTTGCTTGCTCCTTGGCTCGGGCAAGTTCCGCCCGAAGGTTCTCCACGGCAGCAACACCATCTACATTAAGCACATATCTTATAAGGCACGAGCATCGAACTCCTCTTATCAGATGTCTGTGGAGCATACCTTGTGCCTTGTCTAGCCGCTTATTTACAAGCGCGATGTCGGCATCCGCCACGTCAAGTTGCCACTTTAGCTCGGCAGATTCATCAGTCCGGCTAGCCACCGAACGCCTCGCCACCTTCATAAAAAGGTGACATATTACACCTGGGGTTATGATCCTCTGTGCGCCGTCACTTTTGACGACACACAGAGTCTCAAGGGCTACTATTTATATAGGGCGCATTTTATATGCGGCTCTACCAAAAGGTACACTTTTTCACGTACCTCAAAGCCTGTCAGTAAACTCCTGGCGGCCTCGTACAATCCGCTTTCCGCGGATGAAATCCTTCCTATCACCGTGTTCATCAACATACGGTGTTCTTCTGAGATGGACGCTCGCCCGAGCAGATCCCTCAGCCCCTCCGACTGCGCACCAGAGGGTGCTGGACTAGCCTGACGACCTTTTTCAGGGTCCGGACTTGGAAAAACCCTCCGGGACGACACCTCGGGGTCGCCTGCCTCATAAGACGGTGCAGCTAGGGGAGGCGTTTTGCTCTCCATCATCTCCGGACAAAGATCCCCTGAAGATGAGCTCTGCTGAGAAGGGTTGAGATCCGAACTGCAAGGTAATATTTCGGTTATCTTCCTCAGAAATAAAACAGGGATGTCACTCATTTTGGAACCCCTCTCTTTACTTAAGGCTCGAAGGAGAGCTTATCCCCTTGAGGGCGCAATGTGGTCGGGGCATTCTCCGGTGCCGGATCCTCTGGCGAAGATTTCTTCCCCCTTTTCGAGGCCATCCCCTCCGGGTCTTCAGAGGCAGTCCTTTTCTTTCCCAGGTCGGGGGAATTCTCGATTCCTCCCTTCCTGACAGCCTCCTTCGCGGAGGCGGTAGCTCCTTGGTTCCCCTCTTCGCCCTCCGCCGAAAGCATAATCTCCAGCATCCTGGTTAACACGGGATCCGACACGGTCTCGGGCAGGGGGGCTGGACACCTGATAAGCTTTGCCTTCGCTATCCACTCCTGTTCAAAGAATAGCTCTGTTAAAAGGCAATTTTATGATGAGAATACGGATGGCGTGTCCAAATACGGGGCTACTTACTTGAGCATCCGGGCGATTGCAGCTCAGACCTGCGTCCTCGGACAAGTCCGGACACCTCGCTTGTGATCCGAAGAACAATTTGTACATCTCCACGGGTGTCGCGCCCATAAAATGTTGGAGGACTCGTGGTCCCTCTGGATTAAATTCCCACAGGCGGAGAGGGTGACATTTGCAGGGTAGCATGCGGTGAATCAGCATAACTTGCGCCACTACGGACAAGTTAATATCTCTTTCTAGGAGATCTCAAATGCGGTCCTGCAGCAGGGGCACGTCTTTGGATGGCCCCCATATAAGCCCTTCATTGGCCCATGACGCTTGCCGTGGTGGGGGACCCAAGCAAAAAGTAGGTGGCGCCACCCATGTGGTGCCCCTGGGGGTTGTGATGTAAAACCAGTCCCGTTGCCATAAGTCGAACTCCTCTTGGAAAGAGCCCTCGGGCCATGGAGCGTCGGCCATTTTGCTTATGATAGCTCCTCCGCACTCAGCGTGCTGCCCCTCGATCATCTTCGGTTCCACCTTGAAGGTTCTAAGCCACAATCCGAAGTGAGGAGTAATATGGAGGAAGGCCTCACACACGACAATGAATGATGAGATTTGGAGGATGGACTCCGGAGCTAAGTCGTGGAATTCCAGCCCATAATAAAACATAAGCCCTCTCACGAAGGGATCAATCGGGAAGCCTAGCCCCCGAAGGAAGTGAGATATGAACACCACGCTCTCACCGGGCTGGGGAGTGGGAATGGCCTGCCCTTGAGCAGGCAGCCTATGCGAGATTTCGCCAGTTAGATACCTGGCATCTCTCAGCTTTCGCACATCTTCTTCCGTAACGGAGGAAGGCATCCACCGGCCTTGAAGGTCGGAGCCGGACATCATCGAAGGTCTGAAGCGCCTAAAACTAGGGCTTTGGGTGTTGGAACTCGAAGCGAGGGGCGGATTAGATTGGATTGACAAGAAAGGAGTCGAGCCTTGGTCTCTTTATAAAGGGGTTGAATACCAAGAGCCCTCCCCGTAACTGTTTGGGACTCGCTTTCAATTAGGGAGTCATACCAAAGGCACGGTTGGGTTACCCACGCCCGTATTGATGAGAATCCCGGAATAAGGGGACATGATCTCTGCTTTGGCAAGACGTGCCAAGGAAACCGCCTCGCTAAACGCGCTGAGGTGGAACAGTAAGATGATTCGAATAAAGGCTTGCCGTAGCGTGATGTCACGCTGCGGAATACGTCAGCAGATTAGATTGGTGCAGATATTATTCTCTCTATGGTGGTATCTAGAACTTATTTTGCAGAGCCGGACACTATCCTTGTGTTCAACATCTTCTATGAAGTATTCGGAGGAGGAACCCGCCTTGCAATGCCGAAGACAATTTGCGTGCCGGACTCATCGTCATTGAAGCCTGGTTCAGGGGCTACTGAGGGAGTCCTGGATTAGGGGGTGTCCGGATGGCCGGACTATGACCTTTGGCCGGACTCCCGGACTATGAAGATACAAGATTGAAGACTTCGTCCCGTGTCCGGATAGGACTTTCCTTGGCGTGGAAGGCAAGCTTGGCGATATGATATGAAGATCTCCTCCCATTGTAACCGACTCTATGTAACCCTAGCCCTCTCCGGTGTCTATATAAACCGGAGAGTTTTTAGTCCATAGGACAAACAACAATCATACCATAGGCTAGCTTGTAGGGTTTAGCCTCTCTGGTCTCGTGGTAGATCAACTCTTGTACTACCCATATCTTCAATATTAATCAAGCAGGAGTAGGGTTTTACCTCCATCGAGAGGGCCCGAACCTGGATTAGGGGGTGTCCGGATGGCCGGACCATCGTGTCCCTTGTCTCTTGTTACCATCCGCCTAGACGCACAGTTCGGGACCCCCTACCCGAGATCCGCCGGTTTTGACACCGACAATAACTGTTTATACAACTGAAACTAAAATCAACATAGAGCACGAAGTTAGAACAACAATCTAGTTAAAGAAATAGGTTTAAAACATACATGTTGCGCCATTGGAGTTTCAATTGGATCCTTCAAATTCGGAAGTAGTTGGTATGAGTAAATACAGTGATGCAACAGCAAAGGAGTATGGACCATAGCTACGGAATCTGACCTGAGAATAGTTGCTCTTCTGCTTTAAACGTGGAGTTTGGGTTAGCTGTGGTGATCTTCGTGCTTTAGGCATTGCAGTTCCTTTACAAACTGCTCATGTGGGGGTACTCTATGGTGGACATGGTGCTTTGTCAACTAGAAGTGGGTTACTATCTGCTGGGGTTGCGGTTAGATGGGTTGTAGTTGGTTCTCTGCCCAATGGTGTAAGTGTGCAATCTGGAAGAGTCTCAATTATGTGTGGTGGGGCTAGTTTGTGGGCCAGTACAACCATGGTTCTATCTGCGTCGACGGGTAGCACTGTCTTTTGTGAAGAACGGGTATTTTCTCCCTTAGATACTGCCATCACCCCCTCAAATTCAAATGGCTGATAAACAAGAAAAGAAATTGATTGTACAGACATTGTATGATAGACAGATGTGGTAACACATATATGTTGTCTAACCAAACAGGATAGCATGACACAATTTCACATATATGATGCCTAACTAAACAGGATATCATGACATAGTTTCAGATATATGATGGATAATTTAACAGGATATAATGTCATAATTCAACATATGATGAGTATCTAAATAGGATGACATGACAAAACTATATGATGTCTTTCTAAAATAGGTTGGGATGAAATAATTCACATACATGTTGTCTAAGTATATAGGATGGCATGATATAATTGACATAATTGATTCATATACTAAGCAGCTAGCACTCGCATGTATGATCTCTAAGCTAAGCAGATGGAATTCAATATTGTGCATATGATGTCTAAACTAAGCAATGCAAGACACCATATGCATGATATGAGAAATATAAACATTGCAACTTAGATCATACACCTCAGGTGGGATATAGGACTGGTCATCTGTCTATGAATCCTCCTCTGAGGAGCTCCCTGTAACCATCGAGATATATGCTTCAACAGGTACCATTGCCTGCTCTGAAGACCTTGTTTTCACTCCAGATTTTTCCATAACCGGCTCAAATGGCTGATACACATGAAGAGTAGTTCAATATACACAGATTGTTGACAAATGGAATACGTAATGAAAAAAAAGATGGCATGAGATAATTCACATATATGATGCCTGGATACATGGCGGTGCATAATTCACATATATGATAATTGGCTGAAAAACATGGCATTGCATAATTCACGTATCTAATATAGAAAGCAAACATGAGGCATTCGCACAAAAGCATGTCTAATTTAAGCAGATGGCATGGCAATGCAAGACACCATATGCATGATATGAGAAATATAACACTACCAAGTTAGAGCACGCACCTCGGGGGGGGGGGGATACGACTGGTCATCTGTCTCTGAATCCTCCTCTGAGGAGGTATCTATAACAGTAAGAAATCTACATTGACAGGTAGCATTGACTGCTCAGAAGACCTTGTTTTCACTCCAGATTTTCCCATGAGCGACTCAAATGGCTGATGCACAGGAAGAGTAGATGAATGTATAAACATTGTTGACAAATGGAATATATTATGAAAAAAAATATGGCACGATACAATTCACATATACGATGACTGGCTAAACAGGATGGCATTGCATGATTCACGTATATGATGCCTGGCTAAAGAAGATGGCATTGCATAATTCCCATATACTCCCTCCGTTCCTAAATATTTGTCTTTTTAGAGATTTCAAATGGACTACCACATACAGATGTATATAGACATATTTTAGAGTGTAGATTCACTCATTTTGCTCCATATGTAGTCACTTGTTGAAATCTCTAAAAAGACAAATATTTAGGAACGGTGGGAGTATGATATAGAAACCAAACAGGTGGCATTCACACAAAGCAAATCTAAACTAAGCTCATGACATATAAGATGTATAATGTAAGCAATGCGAGGCGCCATATGCATGATATGACCAACATCAGCATGCCAGGTTAGAGCAAACACCTCAGGTGGTAAACAGGAGTGGTCGGCTCCCTCTGAATCCCCATCTAAACAGTTATCTTCCTCTGGAATACAATCTGGATTGGTGGGAGGGGGGCCCACTTCGCCCACCATGGAGCAGCGTCTGCATGACATTATATTCCCATGCAACGGTCTTCTCTTTTTCTCTACATGTTCAGTACGATTGTGTACAATATTTGACATGCATAATAAAAAATAGTTAGATTTTGTAAGGCCTAAGGGGTGCATGCAAAAATCAAGACTGATGGTAGCAAACGAGTGGATGGATCCAAAACTAATGATAGCAGGTAGATTATAGCTTCAGTTTAAAAAGATAGACAATGGATCATCTATTGTTTGTTGCCCACCCAACATGAACCACATAGAAGACCCCAGATGAACCAGATAGTAGACAGATACTATTTGTTGCTGCCTTGATATGATACCCACGGGCATTTTAAAACTCAAGTTTGAACGATAAAGTAGCAGGAAATAATAATCGATGTATAACGTAAGCAAACACGAAAGACTGCGACCTCTCTTCCGGAACTGTGTAGTCCTCAGGTTCATCTGCTCAGTCGATGATGGTAATGCAGTTGGCGTGGCTGTCGGCAATGGGGAAGATGATCTGAGGCGGCGAAAGAAAGTCTGCATGGGAATCTCTGCTGCAGTGAACGCTTCTGTCGATGGTGCACCTCGGGTGGGGTGGATGACGGCACGACAGGAGCAGGACATAACACACCGAGTTTTCTTTGAAGCTTATCTAAAAATGAAGTAAATTTGTAAGGGCTCCTTAGAATTGGAGGATTCTATAAACGCAGGGAGAGAAAAACATAGGAATAGAATAGGAATGCACGTGCAAAACAGAGCATTTGGAAACATAAGATTTAAGTCAAACCACGTGAAAATGAAAAAGTAAGAATCTTTTTATGCCAGTAATGCAATTAGTTCTGTTCTTCATGCATATTAATTTGAAAAGGACGTCCAAGTGAATATTAAAATTCCTACATTTTTTCTTTGAAAGAGACACCAAAGGAAAAAAATCCTCCAGTTTTGCTTTGCTCCACTCCTTCTAACCAAATGCACGAATAGTAGTACCATAGTAGTTCCATAGCAAAGGATCCCTGAGGGATCGACATGAATGCAGAGTAACGAAGTGATGCGATGAGTGTACAACCTCTTTGGCATAGCCTTGTGGACCTCAGCATCATTGGGTTGGATGTGGAGGATGGTGATGCTGGTGTGACTGTCGGACGCGGGGAAGAAGATCTGAGGCCTCTGGAAATGGCCCCGAGGGTACTGCTCTGCTGTGATGGACAGTTCCGTCGTTGGAGCAGCTCTGGTGAGGTGTACGGCGGTGAGGCTGAAGTAGGACAAGACAGACAATGTTAATCTGAAGTGGGACTCTAATTTCATCTGCAATAGATGATGTAAAATACATCACCAAAAAGTGCTAGATGTAAAACGCATTAGCCGCGCCACGACCGCTCCGACAGATGTTGTAAGTACTGTTCACTCTAAACTTAACTAAAGAAACTGAACTTTACAGTTGAAATTGAATTTTACTGTTGAAACTGATTGAACTAGTAGCAGAGCATTGCAGTGATCTAAATCAGCAGATGCTCGAGCAGGGAATGCACTAGCAGAGAGCAAGTCGTGCAGTAGCACCGCGAGCGAGTGCTAAAGCAGTAACTCATGTAGCTACTGGAGGTCATGCAGCAGCAGCAGCAGCGCAAGCGAGAGCAAGAGCAGAGCAGCAGCACGAACTAGAGTAAGAGCGGAGCAGCAGCGCGACCGACAGCAATAGCAGAGCAGAGTAGCAGCATGAACGAAAGCAAGAGCAGTGCAACAGCGCGACCGACAGCAAGAACAAAGCCGCAATGCGAGCGAGAGCTGGAGCAGCAGCAGCAACACGAGCGTGAGCCGGAGCAGCTGCAGCTAGTGCCGATGTAGAAGTCGCCACCGAGGAAGCAATGACATGGGGAGAGACGCCATGGATGAAGTGGCCGGCGATGGTGCCATCGATGGAGACAACCATGGTTGCTCGGTATCGAGCACAAGCAGCCCCATGAGATCAAATAAAAGATAAAATGTAGCGGTGAGTGCAGAACCTCCTTGGTAGTGCCGAGTTGGCCTCGGCTTCATCGGAGGAATTGGTGAGGGTGCTGCGGTTCCGGTGGGGCAGGTCAAGACGGTGCTGTCGGGATGGAGGTGGGGTGATAGACGAGGCGAACGTCGGGGCAGCTCCTTGGAGGTGGAGGACGGGGCGGCTGATCCGGCGGGATGACGAGATCGATGACGGATCCTCATCCTGTGCGGTGGATGAGGGACGGCGAGCTGTTGCGATGGATGACGTAGTCGGGGAAGAGTCTCCGACTGGGCGGCGGTCGGGAGGCCGATGGAGGAGCGTGGGGTTTTGCGGGTTTTGGCGGCCTCGGTGTACGAATGGGGGGAACAAACGGGAAGGGAGGGATGAGCCATGGATTAGGGACACGCTTGTCCAAAATGTACGGTAATTTACCAGCATATCCCCACCGATTTTGACACTGCGACATTGAGCTTCATTTCCGACTGAGGGGTAGAAGGGGGATTTCGCTTGTCTGGGCTGCGGGGCCGATTTCGGATGAGGGGGGAGTTTTCGCGCACGTAGAAATTTCGGGATAACAAGAAGCAGCGTGGGTTGAAGAGGTGGGAGTTTCAAAGCAGGTGGGACAAAAGATACTCGAGCTTGAAAATTTCGGGATAACAAGGTGCGGATTCCTTGTTCGGTAGAACAAACTTAACATGTACAAAAAAACAATTCATACAAGACACAAGAGAGTCATGTCCCATTTTACTATATTGCTATAAATGCCATTGAAAAAACTACAAGAAAAATGTAAAAAAATTGGGAGAACAAGATTACCCTGTACAATACCAAATCGATTCGCACTTCCCTCAACAACTACAAGAAACAAATCAATTCCCAATAAAAGAAAGAGTATTGTCCCTTTTATATGATTACAAATGCCAGGATCTCGAATTTCAATTTTTGAATCCACGTTATGTTGAATTCGAATATATCATTAGGTGACCTTGCGGTTTATAATTGATGTAGTCGTACATTTTGATCTTCCATCATATATGAACATTTTACTCCACCTTGTGAACATATATATTGTCTTCTACCATATGGACTAAATTTGAATCAATTTTCCTTATTTGAATATGATTGTTTTCAAGTTATACAATCATTTAAATATTATCTTGATAACAAAAAAACATGCATATAGCAGTAATCATATTTCACTATGAACTACATGTACCATACGATCTCCAATTCAAATATTTGTATCCATTTTATGTTGAATTAAAATCATAGTACATTGGTCTAGGTAGCGAGATGCTCGGGATTTTGGTATAAGCTTCTTGCAAAACTGGAGATTCTCTCAACAAGCCTCGTGGTTCCGAGAGGGAACGTGTCACCTTTGTGTGTGAAATGATATACGCTGCCTCCTCCTTGATTTTCTTTACAGGGGCAACATGGAACTATATGAGTGCCCTGTTAAATTTTCGAATTATTCCGGGTTTGTTTGGCCTTTTTATACATTAATTGAGTTTCTGGACTTTTAATGTGCATAATCCAAATTTGAACTGCAGGCACATGCTCCGGTGCACCAAAGTTGGTTGAAAAATCACTTGTGTGTCCTTGGTTGAATTTCTAGGTCCCACGCAAGAAATAAGAATGAAATTCAAACATCTGGGCGTCGTGACTTGGCCGAAAACATCAAGAAACTTGGATTTAAAATTCACGTAAATCCAAAACTTGCCTGGAAATCATGAAACTTGGCATGGTGTCATGTCATGGCACTAACATGTTGTGGTAAAAAATTGGGCCGGTTTGGAACAAGTTTTGGTATAGGGGCCGTTTGGATTATACCCACACTAGCCCGACCAAAACAACGGCATGCCAAAATTTTGGCGAAGGAAATAGCCGTCGGGAACTCGCCCACACGCTAGTGCAGAATCACAACGGCTGGCCAAAAAGTTGGTTGTGAGCCAAAAACTTGGCTGTGATCCAAACACTGGCCCAACCTGTGGTCAATGACCAAAATTTTGGAAGGGCATCTTGGGGCTGCTATCCAAACAGCCCCATAAGCTTCTTGCAAACCGAAGCTTCTCTCAAGAAGGCTCCTGGTTCTGAGAGGGAATGTGCCACCTTTGAGTGTGAAACGATATACGCTGCCCCCCCCCCTTGAGTTTCTTTACAAAGGCAACATAGAACTACATGAGTGCCCTATTAATTTTTGGAATTATTCCGGGTTCGTTTGTCCCTTTTTATACATTATTGAGTTTCTGGTCATTTAATGTGCATAATAAAAATTTGAACTACAAGCACATGCTCCTGTGCACCAAAGTTGGTTGAAAAATCACATATGTGTCCTCGGGTGAATTTCTAGGTCCCATGTAAGAAATGGTAATAAAATTCAAACATCTGGGCATCATGGCTCGGCCGAGAACATTGAGAAACTTGGTTTTAAAATTCTTGTAAATCCAAAACACGCCTGAAAATCATGAAACTTGGCATGGTGTCATGTCATGGTACTACCATATTGTGGTAAAAAAATTGGCCGAATAGGAAGAAATTTTGGTATAAGCTTCTTGCAAACCAGAGCTTCTCTCAAGAAGGCCCGTGGTTCTGGGAGGTAACGTGTCACCTTTGTGTGCATAATTCAAATTTAAAATACAAGCACATGCTCCAGTGCACCAAAGTTGGTTGAAAAATCACATGTGTGTCCTCGGGTAAATTTCTAGGTCCCATGCAAGAAATGGGAATGAAATTCAAAATTTTGGGCGTCGTGGCTGGGCTAGAAACATTGAGAAACTTAGTTTTGTTAATTCCTGTAAATCCAAAACACGCATGAAAATAATGGAACTTGGCTTGGTGCCATGACATGGCACCAACATGTTGTGGTAATTTTGCTGTCCGATTTGCGAAGGCGCACACATTAACAATCAACAAAGTCATTTTAGAACAAGCGATGTCACGTTACAATCGAAAACACAAGTATTATTGAAACCGTGGGCGTTCTATTTACCATTTACGTGCCGCCACGCGTCTCCTTTTTTATTAGCTAGGAGGCGCCATGCAGTGTAGCTATTTGAGTATGAGAGGCGTGTGATCAGACCCCTGCGTGTGCTTATCGGGAGGAGAGCCCTTTGACCTCCATCTGTCGTCCACCTCTCTCCCAAGGTATCCATTAATGGCGCTCGAGCCTCTGTTTAATGGCGTGGCTATGTCTCACTCGACTGAGATTTAAGAGAGAAAAAAGAAAATCTGAAAGCACGGATCTTGATGTAAGATCCGATGGACCTATATAGCATCTACTGCGACTTATAGCAAGACTAATGAATATATAAGGATGACGACAGTGGATAATATTTGTCTTACATAATTAGGAAGATAATTAAAAAAAAGCCACATGCGGCTACACCCGAAATACACAAGGACAAAAGAAGAAGGAAGAGAATGATTTGGCTCGCTAATATCTACTTTGTTGATGCATTGCTGCACGCCGCGGGGACTAGTCTTCGCGACGAGCAGCGATGAGCACTTTTGTGTCCTCAAGACGCTGCTTGAGAGCATTCACGGATTCCTCCACCAGCCTTTGGCGCTTGATGCGGAGCATGTCATTCTCGTCCATAAGTTTCTTGACGATGACGCCGATCCTCTTCAACAGGGCACTGGTCTCCTCCTGCTGGTCTGCACTTTGGACGATCTTCGCCCTCAGCAGGTCGCGCTCGTCTCGGAGCCTCTCATTGCCCTCCCTTAGTTTCCAGATGTAGGATCGGAAGTATGTCTAGAGGGGGGTGATTAGACTACTTGACCAATTAAAAACTTATCCTTTTCCCAAATTTAGTCTTTGGCAGATTTTAGCTATCTTAGCACAAGTCAAGCAATCTTCACACAATTCAAGAAAGCATGCAAAGAGTATATGAGCAGCAGAAAGTAAAGCATGCAACTTGCAAGAACGTAAAGGCAAAGGGTTTGGAGATTTCAAATGCAATTTGGAGACACGATGATTTTTGAGCCGTGGTTCCGATAGGTGGTGCTATCGTACATCCACGTTGATGGAGACTTCAACCCACGAAGGGTAACGGTTGCGCGAGTCCACGAAGGGCTCCACCCAAGAAGGGTCCATGAAGAAGCAACCTTGTCTATCCCACCATGGTCGTCGCCCACGAAGGACTTGCCTCACTAGTGGTAGATCTTCACGAAGTAGGCGATCTCCTTGCCCTTACAAACTCCTTGGTTCAACTCCACAATCTTGTCGGAGGCTCGCAAGTGACACCTAGCCAATCTAGGAGACACCACTTTCCAAGAAGTAACAAATGGTGTGTTGATGATGAACTCCTTGCTCTTGTGCTTCAAATGATAGTCTCCCCAACACTCAACTCTCTCTCACAGGATTTGGATTTGGTGGAAAGAAGATTTGAGTGGAAAGCAACTTGGGGAAGGCTAGAGATCAAGATTCATATGGTAGGAATGGAATATCTTGGCCTCATCACATGAGTAGGTGGTTCTCTCTCAGAAACAGCAAGTTGGAAGTGTAGGCTTGTTCTGATGGCTCTCTCCACGAATGAGGAGGTGGAGGGGTCTATATAGCCTCCACACATTACACATAATTTACCAATCTCGGTGGGACCGAATCAACAAACTCAGTCAGACCGATTTAGTAAACCTAGTGACCGTTAGGATTTTTGGTGGGACCGACATGCAACTTGGTAGGACCGATATGGTTAGGGTTAGGGCATAACGTAATCTTGGTGAGACCGATTACTCAAACTCGGTGAGACCGATTTTGGTAATAAGCTAACCAGAGAGTTGGTCAGGTAAACTCGGTGGGACCGGTTCGCTCATTTAGGTGAGACCGAAATGTTACGAAAAGGAAACAGAGAGTTTACATTGCAATCTCGGTGAGACCGACCGCTCATCTCGGTGGTACCGAAACGTTACAAAGGGAAACAGAGAGATTACAATCCCATCTCGGTGAGACCGAGATCCCTATCGGTGAGACCGATTTGCCTAGGGTTTGTGGCAGTGGCTATGACATCTGAACTCGGTGGCGCCGGATAGAAAGAATCGGTGGGGCCGAGTTTGACTTTTGGTTTGGGTCATATGAGGATATGAGAAGGTAGTTGAGGGTTTTTGGAGCATATCACTAAGCACTGTGGAGCAAGAAACTCATTAAACAACACCTCATCCCCTCCTTGATAGTATTGGCTTTTCCTATAGACTCAATGTGATCTTGGATCACTAAAATGTAAAATGTAGAGTCTGGAGCTTTTGAGCTTGAGCCAATCCTCATGCATGCCGTGCCACCCCTCCACCTCCTCTTCATCCATCCTTAGTATATTGAGGGATCCACTTTCCTCATCCATGCCATGCCATTCATTGAGCTTTTCCTGAAATGTTCATCTTGGAATGATGTTAGCTCAATGAGCTATATGTTGTTAGGAATTACCAAAACCACCTAGGGATAGTTTCACTTTCAATCTCCCCCTTTTTGGTAATTGATGACAACATATAGATCAAAGCTTCGACAAATAATAATAAGAGTGAAAAACATTGTCGCTTTGAGAAGTATGTGATAAGCAAGAGCTCCCCCTAAATTTGTGCATAGTTTAAGATTTGCTTTGGACTGCAAATGCACAAGGAGTTAGGCTCATGGGTTACTATTCCATGTCACATACATCTTGGTGGAGCGCTCAAAATAATAAAGATTGAATACATGCACTCATCACCAAGCAAAGTGAATGATCATATAGAGATAAATGGGATAATGTCATCCAACAAGCATAGATGTAGCATATGATCAAACACATGATCATCATTGTATCACACAGGCAATAAAGTAGTATCTCAAACAAGCAAATAAAGTTCAACCACCAAAGCAAGAGAGAATAAAAAGCAACACTCTGTCTCGAAGCCTATGATCTATACATTTTTCTCCCCCTTTGGCAACAAGTTACCAAAAAGTTCCTAGAAAATGCATAGTACTAGAATGACTCTCAGGCTTGATCTTCAGGTGGTGGTGTAGAGATGGCTCCTTGGACGAAGACTTCAGTTGATGTGGATGGAGCTGGAGGAGTAGGTGCTGGAGCTGGTTGCACTGGAGCTGTAGGACCTGTAGCTGGTGCAGATGAAGTGGCTCTGGTGTCTGTCACTGGCACTGCAACTGATCTCTGAGCTCTAGGCACTCTGGCAAATGCATCAGTGGTTGTCTTTCCCTTCCTCTCCTGCATATCATCCTGAAACTGCTCAACAACATACTGGATCTCAGTTACCTTCACATCCAAGTCATAGAACTTCTGCTCCATGATCCTCTCCAGGCGCTCCTTGTTTTGAGTCAAGGTGGCCAGCCCCTTCTCAATCCTCAGAGTGGATGCAATCAAGTAGCCTAGTTGATCTTGTTTTCTCTTCAAAAAGTACTGAGATGCATATTCCATTGTTGGCATCTTGGTAGCCTTCTCTGTCCTTGCCTTCTCCTTCTTTGCTTGAGCATGCACAAAAGATGGTTCATCTCCATCCATAACCACTTGGTTGTCCTCAAAATCTGGATAGAGAGCAAAGTGTTACTTGTCCAACAATTATGTGCCTATGCCCATCTTGGAGTTGATCAGCTCCTGGATCTGTGGGGCATACCCACAGCTTCTCTTCTGGTCAGCTGATGTCCTCTTGATAGTCTCAACTATGAGGCTCATGACCTTGAACTTCTGTGGCACATCAAATAAGTGTAGCAAGTTTATTGCATGGCCTCTGATCATGTTGTGGTCACCTGACTTGGGCAAGAGTGTATGCCTGAGGATCCAGTTGATGGTTGGCAGTCCTGACAGAAGATAATGTACAGATCCAAACTTATGAGTTTCAAGAGCTGTATCTGGGATCTCCTTGTACATGTGTGACATAGAATTGTGATCCATATTCTTCTTGGCATAGACATCCAAGTCATCTTCTTTCTCCTCTAGTGCATTGATTAGATTTGCCCATTCTTCAATAGTTGATTGGTATCTAGTACATTCAGACATCCATACTATCCTGCCATCTGGATAGAAGTGTGTTGTGGAGTAAAATTGCGTTATGAGCTCATCATTCCACTTTATGAACTTCTGTCCAACAAAGTTCGCAACTCCACAAGCACTGAAAGTGTCATACACACCAGGATAGTGTTCCTCATTCTCCTTCATGTATTTCCAGTCCACCTACCTCATGTCACAAACTATAGGTTTCTTGTCCAGCAGCATAGTCTCATAGAAATCCTGTTCCTTAGTGTGGAACCTGTAGTCAACAGCAGTCCTTCTCCTGATTGCATAAGGATCAGACAACCTCCACTGTCTGAGTCCTGCATCCTTCCTCAGCTTCATGTTCTCAGCCACAGGATGAGCATCATTGTGGTCTGGAATCTTTGGCTTCAACTTTCACAAGATATGTTCTTCATCATCTTCCTCTTCAGCAACAACTTCAGGCACTGGGGCCTTGTTATTCTCAACAGCTGGTATGTTTTTGGTATTCCTCTTAGGTGCAGTCTTGAGCTTGGAGGAAGCTTTGGGTGCTTCTTTGGGCTTTGATGATGTTGCCCCTGACCTAATAGCATCACCCATAAGCTTTTGAGCCTTGGGTGCTGGAGCAGCAGCCTCTTCTTCCTCTTCCTCTTCCATCATGGAAGGTTGTCCAACAACTCTGGCCATGGTCTTCTTGACCCTTTCCTTCCTCTTCTTCCCTTCTGCAGCAGCCTCTTTGGGATCAGATTTCTCAGGTTCTTGAGTTGATGCTTTGACTTTCAGCATAGGTGTCCTCTTGGCAGGGACTTTCCTTTTTAGACCAGGCTTGGTGGCTGCAGTTGTGCCATATTCCTTCTTGAGCCCTTTCTTCTTGGAAGTGGCCTCATCCTCAGCTGCCACATAGTCTTCATCCTCAGAGTCTGAGGTTCTCTTCTTTCTGGCCCTGGTGGCAGCTTTGGGCAAGTTGCTTGGGGTGCTCCTGCTGCCATCATCTGAGGTGCTAGAGGGACTAGTGCCCTCACTCATGTGAATCTGCTCCTCTGGCTGGTTCTGGCTGTCATTTTGGTCAGACATATTGCAAACACTGACTGCTGACCCTGTGAATAGATCTAGATGAGATAGATAGGATAAGCATCACAAAATACAAAGGTTTTTGCAAAAGAATGATTCAAAAACTTAGTTTTAGTTTCCCACAGAAAGCATTTCGGATCAACCGATTTGTGAACTCGGTGATACCGAAGCAGCTTTTGGAACCTAAACTTGTGAACTAGGTCAGACCGAGTCACAGTTCGGTGGCACCGAGACTGCTAGGGTTTCACAGAGTCCTGAACTCGGTCACACCGATTTGCAATTCTCGGTCAGATCGAGAATCACTTGTGCAATGGCCTTAGCCGAATCGGTGGAACCGAGTTCTACAACTCGGTGGGTCTAAGATGGTTTCGGCGGAAACCTAACCCTAAATTTCCAATTCACTTCTAATCTATGGATTGTTTTGACTGGATAGAATCGTTTCAAACGTGGCAAGAATCATGATGAACACAATGTGCTAGGAATCAGATGGGGATAACACTGTGATCGAGTCCATACCCTAGCTTGGCGATGAACTTGCTACGGCGGCAACGGCGGGGTTGAATTACGTTGACGGCGGCGGAGACCAGCGACTGGAGGCGGCTGGCGACGAGGAGGACGATCCGGAGACCCTGGAGGCAGAGCGAGCTATGCGCGGGCGAAGGGGTTTGGAGAAAGTTTCCAAATTTTTGTCCGTGAGTATATATAGCCCGACCCTGTCGGTGTGACCGAGTGGAACAACTCGGTGGCACCGAGATGCATAACTATTGACAGTTACAGCAACTCGGTGTGACCGAAATGTTCAAATCGGTTGCACCAAGATTAAAAACCTAGATCGACTTAGTGATCTCGGTATGACCAAAATGGAAGAATGGTCAGACCGAGCACAAAGAAGTTTTGGAAGTTTAAGTCTATGACGAATCTGGGACTCCGAGTGCTCCTCACACAGAGTGGTTTGAATCTGACTTGATCAAATTTTGTGATGTAGCACGAATAGAGTTTGAGACAAGAAAAGCATAGATAGCTAGAGAAGGTTCTTAGGCATTCTTGTTCATCCACTTGGCAAAAGAAAAGAAGCCAAACAAGCAAAACTACAAGTGGATGTCCTCGAATGAGTAAAAATATGCACCCAACATGCTCACACAATAAAATTACAAATGAAATATGTGGCAAAGCATGCACAACCAATTCTAGCATCTATCAAGCAATTGGCGATGACTAGGTCATATATATATGAGTATATTGACTTAGGAGTCAAATGAGAACATTTGATCATAGATCATACTCATCGTTTAAGCTCAAGTGGGGTTACCACTTTTACATAAGGGATTGATGTGTTCACACCATTAGAGTTGCTTTGACTCAATTCTTAGAGTTAAGCTCCCCCTAGATGTGAGATCCCCCCTTAGAGCGATGAACTAACCTTGGGTTTTGTCGATGATGACTTCATGTAGGTGTTGAAGATGTGGATGCTCAATGTTGATGAAGATCATTTGGAGCAATCCTTTGGAGTGAGTTGCACTTTCAATACCTACACGGGTTAGTCCCACAAGGAACAAACAAGTATATCCACAGACATAGAGTGATGCACACACAAGGTGATGTCCACGAAAGCATTAGGTTACCTTGTCCCTTGTCTTACCAACAAGAGGGTTTGTGACTCCTTGAACTAGTGCAAGATGTGGAAGTTGATTGCACTTGTTGTTGCCAAAAAGATATGAGTGAAGTATGTTGGCGGAGTCACCCTCAAGAACTCTCTAGTTCTTCTTCTTCGGGATCCACATCATCTTGATGGGAATCCTTGGAGTTGTAGTCGTGCTTGATGAAGTAGAACTTGACGTAGTCTTGGGAACCCACTTGACCAAGGCCTTAGGAGCTTCTTAAAATGCATCAATCTCCTCTTGAAGCTTGTCCTTGCCTTTTTGCTTGTGGCCTTGTGGTGGAATATCATCTTGATCTTGTGTCCCCTTGAAGGAAGTAGGATCATACTTCTCTTGTCGAGGAACAAACTTCATCTTGGGGTATTGATCTTCTTCCCACTCAACTCCATTGGCATTGAACTTTCGTTCAAAACCAAAGACTTGGTTCTTCCGGTGCTTTCCTTGCTTGCATACAATTTCCTCGAATTGCTTACTCCCAACAAGGCTCTTGTAAACACCTTTCTCTAGAATTCCATTCAATAAGCTATTTTCTTGCTCAAGTGTTGTTGGGGATCGTTGCAGAAAATAAAAGTTTTCTACACAACACCAAGATCAATCTATGGAGTCATCTAGCAACGAGAGATATAGGAGTGCATCTACATACCCTTGTAGATCGCGAGCGGAAGCGTTCAAGAGAACGGGGTTGATGGAGTCGTACTTGTCGTGATCCAAATCACCAAAGATCCTAGTGCCGAACGAACGGCACCTCCACGTTCAACACACGTATGGAGTGGAGACGTCTCCCGCGCCTTGATCCAGCAAGGAGGAGGGAGAGGTTGAGGAAGAGAGCTCTAGCAGCAGCATGACAGCGTGGTAGTGGTGGAGAGGCAGTACTCCGGCAGGGCTTCGCCAAGCTCTTAACGGAGGAGGAGAGGTGTTGGGGAAGGGAGGGGCTGCACCTTGGAGGTGTGTGTGCAGAAATCCCCTCGCCCCTCTATTTATAGGGGAAGGGGGAAGGGGGCCAGCCCCCTCTAGATGAGATCTAGAGGGGGGGCGGCGGCCAAGGGGAGGGGGCTTGCCCCTCAAGCAAGGGGGGCGCCCCCTCTAGGGTTCCCCCAAAACCCTAGGCACATGGGCCCAAGGGGGGGTGCGCCCGGCCCCCTAGGGTCTGGTTCCCTGCCCACTACAGCCCATCAGGCCCTCCGAGAGAGGTGGCTCCTCCCGGTGGACCCCCGGAACCCCTCCGGTGGCCCCGGTACAATACTGATAAGCCCCCGAACTTTTCCGGTGACCGTATGACAACTTCCCATATATAAATCTTCACCTTCGGACCATTCCGAAGCTCCTCGTGACATCCGGGATCTCATATGGGACTCCGAACAACATTCGGTAATCACTCACAAGTCTTCCTAATAACCCTAGCGTCACCGAACCTTAAGTGTGTAGACCCTACGGGTTCGGGAATCATGCAGACATGACCGAGACAGCTCTCCGGCCAATAACTAACAGCGGGATCTGGATACCCATGTTGGCTCCCACATGTTCCACGATGATCTCATCGGATGAACCACGATGTCGGGGATTCAAGCAATCCCGTATACAATTCCCTTTGTCAATCGGTACGTTACTTGCCCGAGATTCGATCGTCGGTATCCCAATACCTCGTTCAATCTCGTTACCGGCAAGTCACTTTACTCGTCACGTAATGCGTGATCCCGTGACCAACCACTTGGTCACATTGAGCTCATTATGATGATGCATTACCGAGTGGGCCCAGAGATACCTCCCCATCATACGGAGTGACAAATCCCAGTCTTGATCCGTGTCAACCCAACAGAAACTTTTGGAGATACCTGTAGTATACCTTTATAGCCACCCAGTTATGTTGTGACGTTTGGTACACCCAAAGCACTCCTACGGTATTCGGGAGTTACACGATCTCATGGTCTAAGGAAATGATACTTGACATTAGAAAAGCTCTAGCAAACGAACTACACGGTCTTGTGCTATGCTTAGGATTGGGTCTTGTGCATCACATCATTATCCTAATGATGTGATCCCGTTATCAATGACATCCAATGTCCATAGCCAGGAAACCATGACTATCTGTTGATCAATGAGCTATTCAACTAGAGTCTCATGTTCTGGTCTATGTATTCACACATGTATTACGATTTCCGGATAACACAATTATAGCATGAATAATAGACAATTATCATGAACAACGAAATATAATAATAATAATTTTATTATTGCCTCTAGGGCATATTTCCAACAAGTGTAACTTGGCTAAGAGAATCATTAGTGGAATCAAGAGAACTACTAGAAGCAACAATATTGGATTTAGCATGATTATTGTTACTACTAGAGGAAGAATACTTCTTGTTTTTGTTACTAGACTTGACTTGAGGCATGTAAGTAGATAAGAGTAAACGCTTGGCAATGTAAGAAGAACTTTTCTTGCGAAGATCCTCATTGATTGCCTTTAAGAACTCATGCTCTTGCTCAAGATTGAGCTTTTCAAAGCGTAACTTCTCATGAGTCCTCAAAAGTTCTCGATGATCCCCTAAGATAGTTTCATGAGCTAACTTAAGAGTGTTTAGCTCTTTAGTTAGGAGCTCAATTTTCTCCTTATCATCGTCATTCGTTTTATCTTGATTAGCATGATTAATTGACGTTTCATCACTAGAGTTGTCAATAAGTAAATCATCACCACCTAACAAGTCATCTTCATCACTATTGAAATCAACATACTCGGGGTGTGTTACCTTTGGGCCTTTAGCCATGAAGCATCTTCCAATTCCTTCATTTGGTGAATCAAATATGTCGTGGGAGTTGGTTGACACAAGAGCTAGACCGGCAACACCTTCATCTTGGGTATGTTCAGTGTTGGAGTGATAGCTTCTCTCGGAGTGATGTTCAGAGTCGGAACCGAATACCCATTCACCAACATGAGCTTTATGTCTTCGTTTTGTGTAGCTCTTTGATGACTTGTCCCTCCTTTCCGAATCCTTGCTTCTCCGGGATGTTCTTCATTCATAACGATCATCTCTGCTCCTTCTCTCTCTTGGTGGTGATTCTTCTCTTCTACTTCTCCTCTTGGGTGATTCTTGTCTTCTTTTGTGGGGTGCCGTACACTCACTGGAATAGTGTCCGGGTCTCCCACAATTGTAGCAATTGCACTCTCGACTGGAAGATCTTTTGTCATTGTAGGACCTTGACTTGGAGCTTCTCTCTTTGCTTCTACTCTTGTAGAATTTATTGAAGTTCTTCACCATTAAGCTCAATTCTCCATTGAAGGTTTGTTTCTCACTTGATAATGTAGGGGCTTCACATGAGGCTTTGTAAGCACCACTTGACTTGTTGTGACGTTCCTCCTTATCGTTGAGTGATATCTCATGAGAAACAATTCTTTCAATGACCTCTGTTGGCTTGAGATTCTTGTAATTTGGCATCATTTGGATCAATGTGCACACGGTATCATATTTTCCATCCAATGCTCTTAGGATCTTCTTGATGATGAATTTGTCGGTCATTTCTTCACTTCCTAAGCCCGTAATCTCATTTGTGATAAGAGCAAGCCTAGAGTACATTTCAGCGACACCTTCACCATCCTTCATTTTGAACTTGTCAAGTTGACTTTGGAGCACATCCAACTTGGATTCCTTGACGGAGTCCGTGCCTTCATGCATATCAATCAAAGTATCCCAAATTTCGTTTGCATTCTCAAGACGGCTGATTTTGTTGAATTCTTCGGGGCACAATCTGTTGAAAAGGATATCACAAGCTTGAGCATTGTATTGCAGCATCTTCAACTCTTCCGCGCTAGCTTCATGGTTTGGTTCCCTCCCATCAAAGAATTCACCTTGCAAGCCAATACACACAATAGCCCAAACGGCGGGGTTATGTCCGAGAATATGCATTTTCATCTTATGCTTCCAACTAGAAAAATTAGTACCATCAAAGTAAGGACCTCTACGGTGATAGTTTCCCTCGCTAGACGCCATACTCTCCTAGGTTGTGAAACCAAGGCTATAACCACCAAAAGCTATGGAAATCAATGCAAATGGAGACCAAAGCTCGGATACCACTTGTAGGATCGGAAGTATGTCTAGACGGGGGGTGATTAGACTACTTGACCAATTAAAAACTTATCCTTTTCCCAAATTTAGTCTTTCGTAGATTTTAGCTATCTTAGCACAAGTCAAACAATCTTCACACAATTCAAGCAAGCATGCAAAGAGTATATGAGCAGTGGAGAGTAAAGCATGCAACTTGCAAGAATGTAAAGGGGAAGGGTTTGGAGATTTCAAACGCAATTTGGAGACACGATGATTTTTGAGCTGTGGTTCCGATAGGTGGTGCTATCGTACATCCACGTTGATGGAGACTTCAACCCACGAAGGGTAACGGTTGCGCGAATCCACGGAGGGCTCCACCCAAGAAGGGTCCACGAAGAAGCAACCTTGTCTATCCCACCATGGCCGTTGCCCACAAAGCACTTGCCTCACTAGCGATAGATCTTCATGAAGTAGGCAATCTCCTAGCCCTTACAAACTCCTTGGTTCAACTCCACAATCTTGTCGGAGGCTCCTAAGTGACACCTAGCCAATCTAGGAGACACCACTCTCCAAGAAGTAACAAATGGTGTGTTGATGATGAACTCCTTGCTCTTGTGCTTCAAATGATAGTCTCCCCAACACTCAACTCTCTCTCACAGGATTTGGATTTGGTGGAAAGAAGATTTGAGTGGAAAGCAACTTGGGGAAGGCTAGAGATCAAGATTCGTATGGTAGGAATGGAATATCTTGGCCTCAACACATGAGTAGGTGGTTCTCTCTCAGAAACAGCAAGTTGGAAGTGTAGGCTTGTTCTGATGAATCTCTCCATGAATGAAGAGGAGGTGGAGGGGTATATATAGCCTCTACACAAAATCTAACCGTTACACACAATTTACCAATCTTGGTGGGACCGAATCAACATACTCGGTCATACCGATTTAGTAAACCTAGTGACCGTTAGGATTTTCGGTGGGACCGACATGCAACTCGGTAGGACCGATATGGTTAGGGTTAGGGCATAACTAATCTCGGTGAGACCGATTACTCAAACTCGGTGAGACCGATTTTGGTAATAAGCTAACCAGAGAGTTGGTCAGGTAAACTCGGTGGGACCGGTTCGCTCATTTCGGTGAGACTGAAATGTTATGAAAAGGAAACAGAGAGTTTACATTGCAATCTCGGTGAGACCGATCACTCATCTTGATGGTACCGAAACGTTACGAAGGGAAACAGAGAGATTACAATCCCATCTCGGTGAGACCGAGATCCCTATCGGTGAGACTGAGTCGCCTAGGGTTTGTGGCAGTGGCTATGACATCTGAACTCGGTGGCGCCGGATAGAAAGAATCGGTGGGGCCGAGTTTGACTTTTGTTTTGGGTCATATGAGGATATGAGAAGGTAGTTTAGGGTTTTTGGAGCATATCACTAAGCAATGTGGAGCAAGAAACTCATTAAACAACACCTCATCCCTCCTTGATAGTATTGGCTTTTCCTATAGACTCAATGTGATCTTGGATCACTAAAATGTAAAATGTAGAGTCTTGAGCTTTTGAGCTTGAGCCAATCCTTTTATCCTTAGTATTTTGAGGGATCCACTTTCCTCATCCATGACATGCCATTCATTGAGCTTTTCCTGAAATGTTCATCTTGGAATGATGTTAGCTCAATGAGCTATATGTTGTTAGGAATTACCAAAACCACCTAGGGATAGTTGCACTTTCACCAGATGACGCCGGTAGCATGATCAAACGAGGTTTTCATGTTGTCCTGCAACCTTGTCCAGCTAGAGATCTGATCCATCTGGCTATGAACAATCGCATGTATGCGCCTGTAAGAGTCGTCGCCTGCCCGTGAGACATTTTCCCAGGCCACCATGGCGCGGCGGGACATCTCTGCTACATTCGCAGCACGACGGGACATCTCTGCTGCTTCCGCAATGCGGTCGGACCAGTCTGTTGTATCGACGGTGCGGCGGGACCTCGGTGCTGCTTCGGCGGCACGGCAGGACCTCTGTGCTGCTACTTCCCTGCGGCGAGATATGTCGGCTGCTTTCGCGACGAGGCGGCACATCTCTCGTGCTTCCACTTCCATGCTCGCCTCTCCCTGGTGGTAATCTCTTGACCCAGAACTCACGCTGGCCATGGCAGACGCAAGGGAAGGATGCTGAATGACTTGTTTGTTTTTGTGGATGAGGAGTTGAGGAGGAATGTGCAGTCATCTTGGCATAGTAGTATTTATAACCGAGTACTAATACGCTCCTAAGTGGGAAACCATTTAGGTTGTGATCGGTGTGAACAGGTTTGCGATTAAATATAGTGTGGTAGTAGTAGTAATTTGGAATGTGACGAGACGCAAGCTCAAAATTTATTGACGGTTCTAGTTTCGAAGTGCGGCACTATTCCCGGATGGCGTAACATGGATACATGTTCTCAGCCGCGGTGTAGCATATGCCATGGTAGTTCTTTTTCTACTATTGTGTACGTGCAATAACTGGCACTGTCGGATACATATCTTACGGTTATTGGGGCGTTTGACAGGAATAGCCGCGTGGCGAGCTATAGACTAGTATTTTTTCAGATGCATTACACCTATCTCTCGGGACTTCTCGCATGCACCATATCTAGCTCCCTAGGTCGATGCCACTCACATGCACTTGTACTTTGAGTTTAGTACGTTATACAGGAAGAGAAGAGGTGCACGCACGCACTCGTCCTCTCTCACACACGCATCTATAGCTAAGAATTGTAGTGTTCTCAACCATCCGATTGGCTCTATCATACAGTAGGTTTCACGTTGCTCCTTGGCCTTTTTTTGAACAATGAGAACAGCATGAGAGACTCCTACTGTTATTTTTTATTAATCAAATGTTAACCAATGGTTAATAGGGAAGGTGGGGTGGGGGTGAGGGAGTCCTGGATAAGGGGGTATCCGGACAGCCGGACCGTACACATCGTCCGGACTATAGAAGCGTCAAGATACAAGACTCAAGACTTCGGCTCGTGTCCGGATGGGACTCTCCTTTGCGTGGAAGACAAGCTTGGCGATCCAGATATTATGTTTTCTTCCTTGTAACCGACTCCATGTAAACCCTAGCTCTCCGGTGTCTATATAATCCGGAGAAGATGGTCCTTAGAAGGCCGATCACAATTACAATCATACCATCATAGGCTAGCTCTTAGGGTTTAGCCTCTACGATCTTGTGGTAGATCTACTCTTGTACTACTCATATCTTCAATATTAGCCAAGCAGGAAGTAGGGTTTTACCTCCATTGAGAGGGCCCGAACCTGGGTAAACATTGTGTCCCTTGCTTCCTGTTACCATCAGCCTAAGACGCACAGATCGGGACCCCCTACCCGAGATCCACCGGTTTTGACACCGACATTGGTGCTTTCATTGAGAGTGCCTCTATGTCGTTGCTTCGAGGCTTGATGGCGTCTTCAATCATCAACAACACGGTCTAGGGTGAGACTTTTCTCCCCGGACAGATCTTTGTGTTCGGCGGCTTCGCACTGTGGGCCAATTCACTTGGCCAGTTGGAGCAGATCGATAGCTTCGCCCCTGGCCACCAGATCAGGTTCGGAAACTTGAACCACACGGTAGATATCCGCGGAGACTTGATTTTTGTCGGATTCGAGCCTGCGCTAGGAACGCCTGACAGTCACGATGAGCACGGCCTAGACCTGCTGTCGGACAATGCTCGGGACACCATCCCCAAAGCAGCCCCGGATCTACATCCAGGGCAGGTTGCGTTGCCTATGGACGGAGGGCTGGACCCCGCCCTGCAGGCCGCACACTCATCGGCGGTGGAGCCGAACACATGCCTCACCTCTGTGGAGGCCTGTAACCCCGGGCCCCCGGACTCGTATCCGGTCGTTGGTTCCGGTCCGCTCGCTCCTGAGCCAGCCGAGCCAGACTGGGCTCCGGTAATGGAGTTTACTGCTGCGGACATCTTTCAGCACTCGCCCTTTGGCAACATGCTGAACTTATTAAGGTCTCTCTCTTTGTCAGGAGGCTTTGGGCCGAACTATGTTCGGCCCGAGTGGGAAGCAGGCGACGAAGGAATTCGGTGCCCACCCACCACCCACTTCATTGCCACGATCGAAGATTTAACCGACGTGCATGACTTCGACTCCGAAGACATCGACGGCATGGACGACAATGCAAGAGAAGCTCCTGAATCCCTGGGCGCGGGACTACTACCTTGTCACACGATATATATATATATACATGGTAGATACGCCCAATAAGGACGACAGCGATAATCCGGAAGATAAAACACCCGGGCAAAAAGCCAAAAAGGCGGCGCAGACGCCGCTCAAAGTCCAGCAATTGCAAAAATAGCGACAAGAGCGCAAGAAGGGTCAATATACCCGCAAACTCCGAAAGAAACAACGACCACATGGACCCAGCAATGGAGCAGGATGAGCCAGGTCACACCAAATCAAGTTCGAAGCAAATGATGAGCCAGCAATGGAGCATGATGAGCCAGGTCACACCAAATCAGGATGGAGCAGGATGAGCCAGGTCACAATGATCCGGAGGGACGAGCTCATGAAGCCGCCCCAGAACAGGAAGATAGTCCGGACGACGATGTATTCATCATCCCGGACGAACAAGTGGAATGAGACAACCTCCACAGAAAGCTTATGTCCACCGCAAGAAGTGTAAAAAAGCAAAAGCAACAGCTCAAGGCCGCACAGGAAAAGCTAAGTCGCAGATGGAATAAGGTGCTAGACACTGGAGAAAGATATGGTGATGATCGCCATACGAAAAGCTATCCGAAGCACAAGCTACTGCCAGAATTCGACGACGTGGTCGTTCCACCAAAAGAAAATTCGACCAAGAAACCAGACGTACCGCTTCACAACCATAACAAAGCGGCTCTGGACACGGTGCACGATCTACGTGAGTATCTGGATAAGAAGGCCGGTGCAGCCAGGTCCATCTATGGACCTAAAAGACACACCCCGTCGAGGGACTACGGTCACCCAAACACTCATACAAACCAAATACCAGTTCAGAATAAACTCCGAACCCAGCAACAGCCGACTGCATGCCACAGCACGTCCAGATACAGAGGGGCTGCTCACCCCCTGTGCTTCACCGAATAAGTACTAGACCATGAATTCCCACAAGGCTTCAAACCTGTGAACATAGAAGCATATGACGGCACAACAGACCCAGGGGTCTGGATTGAGGATTTTATCCTGCACATCCACATGGCTCGTGGAGATGACCTCCACGCCATCAAATACCTTCCCTTAAAATTAAAGGGACCAACTAGACACTAGTTGAAAAGCCTCCCCGAAAACTCAATTGGGAGTTGGGAGGAACTCGAAGATGCTTTCAGGGCCAATTTTCAAGGGACTTATGTCCGGCCTCTTGATGCAGACGACCTAAGTCACATAGTCCAACAGCCCGGAGAGTCCGCCCGCAAGCTATGGAACAGATTCCTCACTAAGAAGAATCAAATTGTCGATTGTCGAGACACCGAAGCCTTAGCGGCATTCAAACACAGCATCCGTGACGAGTGGCTTGCCAGACACCTCAGCCAAGAAAAGCCAAGGACAATGGAAGCCTTAACAAACCTTATGACCCGCTTTTGCGCGGGTGAAGATAGTTGGCTAGCCTGTAAAGGCACCAGCGACCCCACCACATCCGAAATAATGGATGGCAACGGGAAGCCAAGGCATAATAAAAACAAACGCCAAAACAAGGAAGAGGGCCCGGATAACACGGCGGTCAACGCCGGATTCAGGGGCTCTCGACCTGATCAGCAAAAGAAGCCACTTAAAGGCAGTAAAGAGCGACCGTCCGGCCTGAACAGAGTTCTGGACAGACTATGCCAAATTCATGGCACCCCAGAGAAACCTGCGAATCACACCCATAGAGAGTGTTGGGTCTTCAAGCAGGCCGGCAAATTAAATGCCGAACACAAAGGAAGCGAAACACCAAGTGAAGACGAGGACGAACCTCGCCAGCCGAACACTGGGGGACAGAAAAATTCCCGCCAGAGGTTAAAACAGTAAACATGATCTACGCGACTCACACATCCACGAGAAGGCATGGACGTGCGCCCATAGACGCGCACGATGTAGAGCCCATCGTACCTACATCTCATTACTGGATGTCTCGTCCGATCACTTTCGATCACATGGACGGCTGAACTAATATTCGGCGCGGAGGATCACAGGCCTTGGTGCTCAACCCAATAATAGACGAATACCGTCTCACTCGTGTCCTTATGGACGGCGACAGTAGTCTCAATTTAATATACGAGGACACTATCCGCAGAATGGGGATAAACCCATCCAGAATTAGCCAAAGAAACACCACATTTGAAGGGATGACACCAGGCGTTGAAACCTACAGCAGGGGCTCCGTCGGGCTGGAAGTAACATTCGGCTCCCCAGGTAACTCCAGAAGTGAAAAACTGCTCTTCACCATCGCACCCGTCCAACGCGGCTATCATGCATTGCTTGGAAGAACGGCCTTCGCCCGCTTCAATGCATTGCCGCATTATGGCTACCTTACACTCAAGATGCCCGGTCTCCGTGGCGTCATCACCATTAGCGTAATAACAGAGCACTCTTCACGCGTAGAGGAACACGCGACGGCCCTGGCGGCCTGTAAGCAGCCTCCAAATATCACATACATGCCTGGTCATTAAGACCACAGACACAGTCAGACGAGTCCGGTAGCCCGGTTCAACTAGGGCACCGTATATGTACCCCCGTCGCGGAAACCAGGGGCTATAAATTTTTAATACAGCCCCACACTTGGCTCGACCTTATTGGCAGGCTAACATCTTACACTTTTATTATTAATCGCATACTTACGTTGCACTCTCCTATGAGTTTTTCTTCTTTTTTACAGACAACGTTCGGGCGAGACCCTTCCAGGATACGGCACAACGGAGACAAAGGCGCAGACGTGCAGCAGGGCCCCGTGCAACATGTTTCTTTTTAGATTAAGCTCCTGTGTAAACCTTTTCTACTGCCTCTTGTTGTTTAACCATCCCATGGGTTCTATACCCACAGAGGATACTGCCGTTTTTGGCATTTGGCCACGGCAGACTAAATTGCATGTACCTAGGAATTAAGGGCTTATAATAGGCTCTTGTCAGCCTCTTTTCCTTTACAAAGACCGAATACCCTCGGGAGTGTTCGGCGTCACGAGTTTGGCCGTATATGCATCAGCTCTGAATCATGTCTTTGGTCAAATGTTGGGTTTTCCCAGCTCCTGGGTTTGCCGCCTTATGTTCCGTTATCACCGGCTAAGGCAGGCCAAAGGAGAACTACTGCGATTGTGCCCTGGTTACTCGGGATGAGCGCCTCAGTAGAGAAAGCTGAAAACTGACTGTCATGATACAGCGAGAGACTGTTCAACCACTCGAAGACTCACCGGAATCCCTAAAGATTCCTCTGAATTAACGAAGGGCCGTTTCCCGGCCATGTACACACGTGCCCGTATTCGGATGCACACGAAGGTACCAGGGGCTACATAGTAGCCCCACCATTATACTCCCATGGCTAAGCGAAAGTGTTACAGCTATATAGTCCGGTTGCCTAGTTCGACATGCGATCACCTCCTTAATGGACCAAGACGTTGGATCAAGTGTGATTAAGCATATTTTTTGCGGACACCCCCGCATTATATGCGTGGGGGCTGAAGCCAATGACTGCTATCTTTCGGACTACTTATACATATAAAAACGGCCGCAAAGGGGATACAATCATACTTCTGGACAAAAGTATAAACATAGCCTCATAATTAAACTAAAACATTGTTTTCTACAATGATTCGACTTATCACTCGAATAAAAAATTCTTCGAGGACTGCGCCTCTATTAGGCGGGCACCTTCTGTGACTTGCGCCAAGTAGTGCTCGGCCAAATATTGGCCTCCCGCTGGATCCTGGGCCACTATTATAGTGGCCTCCATATCCGTCCAATAGGCTTTAACGCGGGCTAGAGCCATTCGCGCACCTTCTATGCACACCGACCTCCTCAGGGCGTCAATCCGAGACACGGCTCCAAGGAATTGCTGCACCAAACCAAAATAGCTATCCGGCTTAGCCCCCTTCGACCGAAGATGGTCTATTACAGACCGCATTGCAAGCCCGGACATCCAGTGGAGCTCCGCCATAGCAGCCACCTTCTCATTCAACGGCATCGGGCGAGTGGGAGCATTGAACTGCGACCAGAAAAGCTTCTCCACTTCTTCATCGCCTTGACCCTTGAAGAACTTCACAGCGTCAGATGTACTATTCGCCAAGTCCGCATATGCGTCTGCAGGACTCAAGTGCCCCGCCAGGGGAGCATACTTCGGATCCAAGAACTTCGTCCGCAGTAAGTATGAGCCCCCAGCCACGATTTTGTCAGCCTGTTGGAGCTCCTCCCGCATATTGCGGATCTCGGTCCGCATCTCCTTGGCGGCATTAAGTGCCTTGTCCAGCTCGGCCGAACTAGCCTTACTCTCCTTTTCGAGGAGTGCATACCGGTCGGCGGCATTCTTTAACTCCGCAACCATTTCGGCTATCTTTTCTTCGCTTCGGCAATGAGCAGCCTGTTCGGCTCTCAATTCTTCGGCCGCCTTTAGGGAAGCCGCATTGCTAGCCCGAGCTTGTTCCTTGGCTTGAGCAAGTTCCGCCCTCAGGGCCTCCACGGCAGCAGCACCATCTGTAGTGCAAACACATCGCATTATTATTATGCCCCTCTTACATTTCCTATACATCATAATAAGGGAAGCAGAGCACATACCCTGTGACTCCTCCAGCTGTTTATTCACCAGCGTGATATCGGCATTGATGGATCCGATCTGCCTCCTCAGTTCGGTAACTTCAACAGACTGGTCGGCTGCCGGATCCTTGTATATCTGCGCACATGTACAGCGCAAACATTAGTAATACGGTCCCTCGTTTGCCGCCTATGGCGGGAAACCAGAGTCTCAGGGGCTACTATCTATAGGGAGCACACCTAGTGCACGCTTCATAAGCAAAAAATTGTGCATTTCTCACTACATACCTCAAAGCCTTTGAGTAGGCTTGTAAATGCCTCATTCAAACCGCTGGTAGCGGATGAAATCTTCGTGAGCGCCATGCTCATTAAAGAGCGGTGCTCCTCTAAGAGCGCGGCTCGCTCCAAACGTCCCGTCAGTATGTCCGGCCGGACACTGAACTGTGTCGGACCCTTCTCATCGCCCCCCGTGGGAGCCGAACACTCCGGGCTCAAGGCGGCTGATATATTAGCCTCCGGCTTCGCCAGATCCGGACTCCTCCGTGACGACACCTCCGTGTCACCCGCTTCATGAGGCGGAGAGGTGGGTGGAGTCTCACTCTCCATCATCTCCGGACAAAGGTCCCCCGGAGACGAACTCTGTTGAGAAGAGCTGCTCGTCGGACTACAAAAGACGAAGTCCTGGTTATGGATCTCGGAGTAACATCACACTTTCGAATTAATGAATAACTTACGGCTCGGTGGAGGGCTGGCCCGTTGGTGGGCATGACGCGGTGAGGGTGCCCGTCGCGGCAGAGCCCTCTGGTGAGGTTTTCTTCCCTTGTTTGGGCGTCTCCGCCTCCAAATCTTCGGAGGTGGCCCTCTTCTTCCCGTGTGGGGAGGAGGCTTTGGTCTCCCCTTTCTGGCTATCCTCCATAGTATGGGTAGCGATTTCCCCGGTCTAGATGCGTAGCGCGTGAAGTTCGGCTTCACTGCCCTTTCCTTCGCTTTTCCCTGATGGGATTTTGCTGAGCGCCCGGCCCAGCATCTTTGCAATAATGGGACCAGGCGAGCCTTCAGGAAGTGGCGCCGGACATCTGATTCTCCCCGCCTTGTTAAGCCATTCCTGGCCAGGGAAGGATTTTTAGAATAATGGTTATGATGAATATAAATGAAGTGTCCGGCTTTACGGTTACTTACTTGGGCATCTAGGCGATTGCAGCTTAGGCCCGCATCCTCGATGGTGTCCGGACACTTTACATGTGGTCCGAAGAATAACTTGCACATCCCTTCGAGCGTTAGCCAAAGAAGTGCTTAATAGTCCGTGGACCCTCCGGATTAAGCTCGCACATCCGGAGAGGCCGACGTTTGCACGGCAACATCCGCCGGACTAGCATTACCTTAATTATGCTGACAAGATTTATGTCCCTCTCAATAAGCTCCCAGATGCGATTCTGCAGTTCTGGTACATCGCCAGCAGTCCCATAATTCTGTCCCACATCGATCCAAGACGCCAACTGTGACGGAGGGCCTGAGCGGAACTCAGGGGCAGCTACCCACTTTGTGCCTCTGGGAGCAGTGACATAGAACCATCTCCATTGCCATACGTCGGATACTTCCAGAAAAGAACCCTCTGGCCATGGGGCATCAACATTTCTGCTTATTATAGCGCCTCCGCACTCCACATGCCGCCCCTCGATCATCTTCGGCTTCACACTGAAGGTCTTCAGCCATAAGCCGAAGTGTGGGTTGACGTGGAGAAAAGCCTCGCACACAATAATGAAAGGCGAGATGTGGAGGATGGCGTCTGGAGCCAGATCGTGAAAATCCAACCCATAGTAGAACATGAGCCCCCTCACAAAGGGGTCAAGGGTGAGGCCTAGGCCTCGGAGGAAGTGAGGGATAAACACGACGCTCTCGTTGGGCTCCGGTGTGGGGATAATTTGCCCTGGAGTAGGAAGCCTGTGCTCGAAATCGGCGGTCAGGTATCCGACCTCCCTAAGCTTCGCAATGTCTTCCTCTTGAATCGAGGAGGCCACCCACCGGCCTGTTGCGTCGGATCTGGACATGCCGGAGGATCTGGGGTGCCGGAGCTTAGGTTTTGAGTACCGAAGCTCGAGGGGCGAGGGAGAGCAGGAGAGGTGGTAAAAAGGCGTTGACCTTGACCCCTTTATAAAAGGGATCAATACCAAGAGTCCTGAGCGTGATCGCTTGAGACTTATCTAAAATACATGGAATCATACCAACGGTCGCCGTGGGGTCACATATGCCCATATTGATAAAAGAGCCCGTATTAAGGGGGACATGATCTCTGCTTTGGTTGGACGTGCCAATAAAACCACCTCGCAACGCGAGTCGAGGTGGGGCAGGAGACACCGGTTCGTGTTGGACCAGGCCACGATGCAAGGGCACAATGTGCAAAAATTGCCAGTAGAGCGGATTTATGCTAGGGTATGTGAAGATCATCTTGCAAATCCGGACCGGTCTACGTGTTCGATAACCATCTTGGAGTATTCGGAGGAGGAACCCGCCTTGCAATGCCGAAGACAAGACTGCGCGCCAGACTCATCGTCATTGAAGCCTGGTTCAGGGGCTACTGAGGGAGTCCTGGATAAGGGGGTATTCGGACAGCCGGACCGTACACATCGTCCGGACTATAGAAGCGTCAAGATACAAGACTCAAGACTTCGGCTCGTGTCCGGATGGGACTCTCCTTTGCGTGGAAGACAAGCTTGGCGATCCGGATATTATGTTTCCTTCCTTGTAACCGACTCCATGTAAACCCTAGCTCTCCGGTGTCTATATAAACCGGAGAAGATGGTCCTTAGAAGGCCGATCACAATTACAATCATACCATCATAGGCTAGCTCTTAGGGTTTAGCCTCTACGATCTCGTGGTAGATCTACTCTTGTACTACTCATATCTTCAATATTAATCAAGCAGGAAGTAGGGTTTTACCTCCATTGAGAGGGCCCGAACCTGGGTAAACATTGTGTCCCTTGCTTCCTGTTACCATCAGCCTAAGACGCACAAATCGGGACCCCCTACCCGAGATCCGCCGGTTTTGACACCGACAGGGGGTTACAAGGGAGCTTTACATGGCAACACACCAAAAGGATATGCCAAAAGGGCAATATCAAGAAGAAAGAAAGCAGAAGGTGCAAGAAAAGAAGGGTGTAAGTTTAAACAGTAAGGGAGCTACTAAAATCCTCCAAAAAGGTCAGGTTTTGAGGGTTGATCCTGAAACCCAAAATCAAAAAATCTTAATCTTCCTCAGCCATTCAAAGTGGGTATCCACCTCCCCATCAAACACCACTCTATTTCGTTGCTTCCAAATGTTCCATAATGCCAAAACAGTAATCTCTTTGAAGAGAGGGCCCTGCGAGCTTGACCTAGCATTTTCATATTTTCGTTGCATATCCAGATGATTGTCCCAATGAATTCTCACCGAATCCCAACACTTTGCAGCAAATGGGCATTCATAGAATAGATGTGTGTTTGTCTCCAGAACGTCCAAATCACAAACTAGACAGTTGTGATCCTCCCCAATGTTGAAATGTCTTCTAAGCAATAAGTCTCTTGTATTGACCCTGTCATTTAACATCAACCATGCAAACACCTTATGTCTCATGATACACTTTTTTTCCAAATGGAGGTGATGCATTGAGGCGCCACAATATTTCTGAACATGAAGTTATAGAATTTCTTAGGTTTAAAAATCGTTGCTCCTTGGCCTTGAGATTGAGAAGTTTAAAACGCGGAGGCTAAGCTGGAGGCGCGAGGTTTTGGTTAATGTGCGGGCCGCACATGGCACCAACACGACACGAGCTTCGCCTGCCTGCTGCGCAGTCCGGTGAGTTGTCCAACACAACCAGGCCCTGCTTGGTACCTGCGCCTCGACTTATGCATGGAGAAATTAGGGTCAGAGGGAGTACTACTAGTAGTAGTACTACTTTGATGTGTCGCATCAACTCGCACAAGTATGAAACACTCCATGAACAAACAAGCATATAAGCTCCCTCCGTCCGAAAATACTTGTCATCAAAATGGATAAAAAGGGACGTATCTAGAACTAAAATATGTCTACATAAATCTCCTTTTATCCATTTTGATGACAAGTATTACTTCTTACCCAAAGGAACTTTATATCCAACACACACAAAATATCCGTTCGACTGTTAGAAATTACTGATCTGATGTCAAAGTAATTGCTACATCGCCACCAAAACCCACCATCTCTTAAGCTAAAGTAGATCGAGCTAATCCCTATATTAGCATATTACTAAGATAAAAAGAAGGCACTGTAGAAACATTTAGGACGTGAGCTTGTCAATCTGAATGTGGAGGAACACCAGCTTAGCCCCGGCCAGCTGCTTGGGCGGAACTATGAAGAAGGTCAGCTCCTGCACAGTGACGTTGTTGGGATCCCTGCTGCTTGTCACCTCCATTTCCACCTTGATAGTGTCGGTCGTGCCTTTGGGCTCCCCCGGTGGGCTGTTCGCCCACAACTTGGCCACATAGTACGGCAGTGGGGACGCCCCTACTCTGATGCAGATGAACGACACGGTGATAGGCGCGCCGATGTCGAGCACGCTGCCAACCAAGAAAAACGCACGGCCGTCCTCCTCTGTGAACAGCAAGAGCCGTGGTTCCGATAATGGCACTTGCAGCTGGAGCACCTTGTTGTACTAGATCCTGTGCACGGGCATGGGATGCGCAGTGCTGATGTGGTGGTAGAGCGCCGGCGGCGGGCCTTCACAGCCGCAGACGGGCACGGGGCATTTGCAGGGCGCGAGCGGACACACGCTCTGGTGATCGGCGAGCTTGTGGTAAGTGACATAGAGCCCACAACCTTCATGCGGGTACTCCACCCTCACTGACGAAAGGACGGCGTCCACCGCCGTGTTCTGCACGTCGAAGCCACCGCCACACTCGCACTTCTGGCACTGCCGCTGGTTCCCGGGGCGCTCGACGCGGTAGTCCGCGCAGGCTAGGTGCCCTCCCTTACACTACACAAATCAATCGAACAACACATCAATCAAGAAATCTGCACCTTGCTTGATTAGCCGAATGGACGAGGTGTATTCGAACCTCATACACTGGAGGCTTCAAGGGGCGGACGCACAAGGGGCAGTGGAGTAAGGTGAGGTCCATCGAGACCATAGAGAGCTCCATCGCTGGGTCCTGTTCCGTCTGCATGATCTCGCCCTCCTCGTGCACAACCATCTCTCGCTTTAGGGCCAAGGCATTACAAAGCTTTACCGTCACATATTAATACTACTTAAAGGTGCATTAAATCAACACATGCAAGTATCAAATGGAGAGTCATGGCATGCATGCATTGTAATTAATCCATCGGTAAACGCAAATTATTGAAATATATTGAGTGTAGTGCTTTGATGTGTCAAGTCAACTCGTTCAACAATGAGAAGTTTGATTATCCTATCCATCGCGGACTTAACTGCACCTGCCTTTGGCTGTATGACAGGTTGGCCACCCACCTGTTGGGCCCACCTGTCATACACGCAAAGGCAGGAGCACTAAGTCAATGAAGCTGTGTCCCTCCCTCGCCCATGAGCGTGGTGGCTGGCATGACTAGGAGAAGCTTTCGCTACACGCTCTCCCTCCCGCACGCGGTAGACATGCAACAGTTCAATCGGTGTCAGATGGCCAGAAGCGTACTGTAGTACTCCTCCAGTGCAGTGGTACTCCATCATTGTTCGATTTCCCGAAGAGGCGAAGAGCCAAGCGCAGCCCGGATGCTCGTGTGGTAGTTTCATTTGTAGAGTAGTCTAGGATAGCGTGTATCGTGCATGTAAGCTTAAAATCATTGGGGTCGGCTCCATGCTATGTGGCCGTCTCGAAGTTTTTTTAATTAAAATAGTCTTCTGGCCCTACCTGTCATCCTGGTGATTGTATTTTGCATGCTCATCTGGTTAAGACAGGAATATATATTTTAATTTGTGGTGGGTAAATGTTAGAGGTTGCAGCAAATATATTGTACATTGCGGGTCTTTCAGCCAAGTTTAGAGGCAAGCATGTGGGGCCAGTGCTATGATGTGTCGCATCAACTCGTACAACGAGGAGAAGCTTGATTTTACTACTACACGCCTTCTCCCTCGCACATGCGCGCGGTTGCTCGCAGACGAGGACAGGCTTTTACTTATAGTACTACAACAAGGTATCCCTCCCGCTCGCGGTGGACGGACATGCATCAGTGGATTCGATACTATAGAAGCAGCAGTAGTAACATTATTGTTTGTCTTCTCGAAGAGGCGAAGAGCCAAGCGCAACCCGAACGTGGCAGTTGCGAACCTTGGAGCACGCATATAGCCAGGCTCTTGTGTGAGACAAAATTGCTATGTGAGCCCACTATTGTAGTACGTACTTGCTAGTATAGCCCTTTAAACCAGAAAGGAGTATTTGCCTTTCTAGAGATTTCAACAAGTGACTAGACTACACCGAGATGGGGTACATATGGAGCAAAATGAGTGAACCTGCACCGTAAATAAATACGTAGTTCTCTCATTTTCCTCTCTGTGGTGCACAATATTGAGTATACTGACTAGTCTCTTTTTGACACGCATTTACGTTTTTTAACACAGTACAGATGCAAGCGCTCATATACACGCGCATACACTCACCCCTATGAACACAAACACGCACACCCTACCCCTATGAGCACCTCCGAAAGACTGAGACGGCACTATCATCTTGAAATTTACGAAGTCACCATAGGCACCTCGTCGTCGACGGGAACGTCTCCTGACACGCGATAGACGCGAGAGACAGTCGCCTCCATAGGTGCTTGAATGCCAAGGAGGGAGAGTGTAGCGGTTCCCGAGATGTTGAACGGTCAATGATGCATCCTCAATTACATGTAGAGGAAATTAATTGGAGAACTAAAATAGAGCCAGCACAATGTGAATGCAACAGAGTTTGGACTCTCATATAAAGGCTCCCCACCACTTCAATCCATCTACTCCTAGTCTCTACGCAACACTGCTCACTCCAATCCAAGACCAACTGACTAGAAGCCACAAGCACCTATGGAGGCGATGGACGCGAGCGGCAGTCAGCTGTGCCAAATCATTCAAGGCACCGACCTGCGGCCCCGCACTGCGCAGCGTTTCCAGATAGTGCTGGAGACCGCCGGCATCGTAGCCCTCGCCGACGCCGGCTTCGCCTCTCGCATGGACGACATGATGGTCAACTCCATCCGCAAGTTCACCGCCGTCAAGAAGCACGCGGACGACCTTGTTGTATTGCTCCAGCTCGCATGCCCAGGCTCCTCATTGTCTGCCACCCTCATCGGCCTCCATGGTGATGAACTCTTTCAAACCCTGGTGGCCCTGCAGGTGCCGGAGGTCGCGACGAAGAATGTGCACCTTGAGGCCGCGCTCACCATAGCACCTCACCATGCAAGAAACCATCGACCTGCACATCCACGTCTACGAGGAAATTGTCTACATAGGCCACTACAAGGCAAGCAAGGACAGAAAGACATTGGCCTTCTTCCAGCGGCTGGAATCATTGGACGCCATTCTTCAGAAGCACGTCGACCTGGCCATGAAATCCACTGCTACTTAGCCGCCGTTCGGTGGGCCGGCGCCCTGAGTCGAGCAGGTGGACGTCGTTGATGGATGCATCTCTTCTTCTTGCCTCCTATAACCAGCACTGCATCGTCTCGTGGCCTTAATATTTTATTAATATAGCACTCCCTCCGTTCCCAAATATAAGTCTTTCTAAAGATTCCAGCAAGTGACTACATATAGAGCAAAATGAGTGAATCCACACTCTAAAATATGTCTACATACATTCGTATGTTGTATTCCATTTGAAATAGTATCTAAAAAGGCTTATATTTAGGAACGGGGGGAGTATATGGCATTTTTATTCCAGTCGTAATGTTTTCACTGTGAGGTGGGGCTGCAGTTGAGCAAACCCACCCGGCCCACTGGGCATCGTCCGAGTTTAGAATTAGAAGAGAGAAATGAGGGAGGAGAGCTAGCTGTAGCACGTACGCTGTTGTCATATGGGACTCGTGTTGATAGAATAGGAGTATTGAGCACTCGTACCTCTTTTTTTAGGGGAAAAATAGTCGTATGTCTAGTACCACTAGTTGGGTGCGTGCGACCTATAGCTGTCATCACTTTAGGTCTCCTTTTCAAACCGTAGCTACGCTTCACCGTACATATTTTTTCACGCATTTATCCTCCTATATGTACTCCTAGGCTATTTCCAGGTGCTCCCTTTCACCGACATGTGGGACATAGAGCATCTAGGTCGTAGTGCATGCACGACTTGGAGCATATGCCGGGGTACTTTACATTTCAGACCTCATGAATTACATGCGAACCCCTCATAGAAGAATAAATAAATAAATGAATTACTACATGAAACCGGATTATTTTCGTAGAAACCGGAGCACATTCATTAAATTTTGGACATAACACGTCTATAAAAAATGACCGGACCTAAACCAGTCTAAGGGCCTCTTTGATTTTTCCCAAAAAAGGGCCTCTTTGATTCGCAGGATACTGAAAACACAGGAATGGGGAAAGTATGATGGCGATGAACCAAGACGAGGAGAACTCTAACTCGGTTAGAGGTTAGATTCTAACCCTGAACTAACTCTAAACCAAAGAGGTGTATGGATGGCAGGGTTAGATTGACAATAAATGCTCTTTCTCAATCATTTGAGTACTTTGGACCCTATTTCCTGCCGAATTTGGTGTGGCCGGCTCTTGTGTGGCCTCCTCCCGCTCATAATTGACATAAACGAACCATCTTTACAAATCAAGCATGCAAAACATGATAAATTTTACTTTGTCCATACAAATGCGATATCCCACTTAAACATGCAAGTCATCAATCAAGCTTCACAAAAGAGTATAGACTCCATGAAACAAAGCATGAGCTAACTCATCACGGAAGTCATTCACGATAGGAAGGGAGCCCGGAGCCCCTCACGCACTGATGGAGGAGCTCGTCATCGTCACTCTAGAGGAAGGCTCTGTAGAGCCCAAGACCCGGGAACCCCTCCGACGTCGGCGCTTGCGAGTTGAGGTCGACACCGGCATGGGTAGCAGGGCCGCTTGCCGCCGACAACGAACTTAATCTTTGGGCCTCTAGAAATAATGCAAGCCTGAAACTGAAATACCTAGAAAGGTGAACTGAATCTTTGGGCCTCTAGAAATAATGCAAGACTGAAACTGAAATACCTAACAAAATCTTTGGGCCTCTAGAAATAATGCAGGCCTGAAACTGAAATACCTAGAAAGGTGAACTGAATCTTTGGGCCTCTAGAAGTAATGCAAGCCTAAAACTGAAATACCTAGAAAGGTGAACTGAATCTTTGAGCCTCTAGAAAGATTTATTACCTCCTCAAGTAGCAGCAAACAATTTCATGCGTGCACCACAAATATATACCAAGTTTGATTAGGATCTACTTTTCCAAATCAGAATTAGCGCTAGAGCGAGCAAGATCAATGATATGGTTGTGAGTCAGAGAAGGAACAAACAAAATCAACCCTCTCGCGACCTCCCTGGTAGATGCGCCATTGCCGCGCATGATAGAGGGAGAAAAACGACCGGTGAAGGGGGAGCGGGGCGACCTTCGAAGGCCGGATGGAGAGGGCGACAGGAGTAGGGTGGCGGAGGCCAGAGGGAGAGGGCGGCCTGATACGTCTCCAACCTATCTATAATTTTTGATTGTTCCATGCTATTATATTACCCGTTTTGGATGTTTATGGGCTTTACTTTACACATTTATATCATTTTTGGGACTAACCTACTAACCAGAGGCCCAGCCCATATTGCTGTTTTTTTGCCTATTTCAGTGTTTCGAAGAAAAGGAATATCAAACGGAGTCCAAACGGAATGAAACCTTCGAGAGCGTGATTTTTGGAACGAACGTGATCCAGAGGACTTGGAGTGCAAGCCAAGAAGAAGCGAGGCGGCCATGAGGGTGGAGGGCGCCCCCCTATCTCGTGGGCCCCTCGGGCATCCACCGACGTACTTCTTCCTCCTATATATACCTACGTACCCCGAAAACATCAGGGGAGCCAACTAAAACCTAATTCCACCACCGCAACCTTCTGTATCCGCAAGATCCCATCTTGGAGCCTTCGCCGGTGCTCCGTCGGAGGGGGAATCTACCACGGAGGGCTTCTACATCAACACCATAGCCCCTCCGATGAGTTGTGAGTAGTTTACCACAGACCTTCGGATCCATAGTTATTAGCTAGATGGCTTCTTCTCTCTTTTTGGATCTCAATACCATGTTCTCCTCGATCTTCTTGGAGATATATTCGATGTAACTCCTTTTGTGGTGTGTTTGTCGAGATCCGATGAATTGTTGGTTTATGATCAAGTTTATCTATGAGAAATATTTGAATCTCCTCTGAATTCTTTTATGTATGATTGAGTTATCTTTGCAAGTCTCTTCGAATTATCAGTTTGGTTTGGCCTACTAGATTGATCTTTCTTGCAATGGGAGAAGTGCTTAGCTTTGGGTTTAATCTTGTGTTGTCCTTTCCCAGTGATAGCAGGGGCAGCAAGGCACGTATTGTACTGTTGCCATCGAGGATAAAAAGATGGGGTTTATATCATATTGCATGAGTTTATCCCTCTACATCATGTCATCTTTCTTAATGCGTTACTCTGTTCTTTATGAACTTAATACTCTAGATGCATGCTGGATAGCGGTCGATGTGTGGAGTAATAGTAGTAGATGCAGGCAGGAGTTGGTCTACTTGTCGCGGACGTGATGCCTATATACATGATCATGCCTAGATAATCTCATAATTATTCGCTTTTCTATGAATTGCTCAACAGTAATTTGTTCACCCACCATAATACTTATGCTATCTTGAGAGAAGCCACTAGTGAAACCTATGGCCCCTGGGTCTATCTTTTATCATATAAGCTTTCAATCTACTTTTATTTGCATCTTTACTTTTCCAATCTATATCATAAAATACCAAAAATATATTTATCTTATCATACTATCTCTATCAGATCTCACTTTCGCAAGTGGCCCTGAAGGGATTGACAACCCCTTTATTGCGTTGGTTGCGAGTTCTTTGTTTGTTTGTGTAGGTGCGTGGGACTTTTGAGGAGCCTCCTACTGGATTGATACCTCGGTTCTCAAAAACTAAGGGAAATACTTACGCTACTATTGCTGCATCACCCTTTCCTCTTCAAGGAAAACCAACGCAAGATCAAGACGTAGCACGGCCGGAGGAGAGAGAGGGCGAGTGGCAGAGCAGTGCTTGGGCGGGCGGCCCGATGGGGAACAAAGAGGAGTCGTGCGAGGGGGCGGAGGGAGCGATCTGGTGCGGGCACGGGAGATTTTTTTAGTTCTCTTTTAGTGGGCCCGAGGATAACTAACCCAATTAGAACCTCTCCACCGGGCAAGTTTTTTTAGCTGGGTTAGAGCAAAGTAGCTCAAACTAACCCCTCTTGTTTCGATAATTTGAGGCTATTTCAACCCAAACTAGCTCTAACTCGGGGATCCAAACAAAGAGGAGCAGTATTGTACATGCTACAGTCTGGACCGTAGAACATTGTTTTTTATGGCCATATCACCACATTGTTTTCTACTGCTGATTCACTTGGCTACCGTGGTTTGCACTCCTAGTTCACTGGGCTATCGTGGTTCACACTCCTCCGACGTGAGTAGTAGTAGTAGTAGTATATACTGCATTATTCTTTTCTCCTTCTTACTACGTACTTCATCGACATGTGGGAGAGCCAGCATCCGGGTCGACGTGTCATGCACCAGATTAGAGTGCGTAACGGAAGGGGGGCATCACCCTGGTCGTAGCTCCCGTAATTCATGACTATAGTGAGTAGTCATATCACAAGTCTTGCCAGCAGTAACGCGCCATCAAATTGCATAGCCCAACCTTTCCAGCAGTAAGTTTGAATTCGCCACTCCCTCACCCTCCTCGCCTCTCTGTCAAACCGCCTACCCGAAAACTACCGCACATGCTGCCCAGGAAAAGCCCCGCCCTCAACTTTTAACTACGAGAAAACAGTTCGAGCTTGTTGGTTCTATATAAATACTAGTACTATATGTTTATTCACCCGTGGGGTTTGATATGTCTCCAACGTATCTACTTTTCCAAACATTTTTGCCCTTGTTTTGGACTCTAACTTGCATGATTTGAATGAAACTGACCCGGGCTGACGTTGTTTTCAGCAGAACTACCATGGTGTTGTTTATTGTGCAGAAAACAAAAGTTCTCGGAATGACCTGAAAATCCACGGAGATAACTTTTGGAAAATATAAAAAATACTGGCGAAAGAATCAAGGCCAGGGGGGCCACACCCTGTCCACAAGGGTGGAGGGCGCCCCTTCCCCTGGGTGCGCCCCCTATCTCGTGGGCCCCCTAATGCTCCACCGACCTCAACTCCAACTCCATATATTCCTTTCGTGGAGAAAAAAATCAGAGAGAAAAGTTTCATCATGTTTTACGATACGGAGCTGCCGACAAGCCCGAATCTCTCTCGGGAGGGCTGATCTGGAGTCCGTTCGGGGCTCCCGAGAGGGGGATTCGTCGTCGTCATCATCATCAACCATCCTCCATCACCAATTTCATGATGCTCACCATGGTGTGTGAGTAATTCCATCGTAGGCTTGCTGGACGGTGATGTGTTTGATGAGATTTACCATGTAATCGAGTTAGTTTTGTTAGGGTTTGATCCCTAGTATCCATTATGTTCTGAGATTGATGTTGTTATGACTTTTCTATGCTTAATGCTTGTCACTAGGGCCTGAGTGCCATGATTTCAGATCTGAACCTATTATGTTTTCATGAATATATGTGAGTTCTTGGTCCTATCTTGCAAGTCTATAGTCACCTATTATGTGTTATGATCCGACAACCCCGAAGTGACAATAATCGGGATACTTCTCGGTGATGACCGTAGTTTGAGGAGTTCATGTATATCACTATGTGCTAATGCTTTGGTTCGGTACTCTATTAAAAGGAGGCCTTAATATCCCTTAGTTTCCACTAGGACCCCGCTGCCACGGGAGGGTAGGACAAAAGATTTCATGCAAGTTCCTTTCCATAAGCACGTATGACTATATTCGGAATACATGCCTGCATTACATTGATGAATTGGAGCTAGTTCTGTGTCACCCTATGTTACAACTATTACATGAGGAATCGCATCCGACATAATTATCCATCACTGATCCAATGCCTACTAGCTTTTCACATATTGTGCTTTGCTTATTTACTTTTCCGTTGCTACTGTTACAATCACTACAATACTGCTATCTTTACTTTTGCTACTGTTACTATTACTATCATACTACTTTGCTACTAAATACTTTGTTGTAGATACTAAGTTATCCAGGTGTGGTTGAATTGACAACTCAACTACTAATACTTGAGAATATTCTTTGGCTCCCCTTGTGTCGAACCAATAAATTTGGGTTGAAACTCTACCCTCGAAAACTGTTGTGATGCCCTATACTTGTGGGTTATCAAGACTATTTTCTAGCGCCGTTGCCGGGGAGTATAGCTCTGTTCTTTGAGTCACTTGGGATTTATATCTGCTGATCACTATGAAGAACTTGAAAGACGCAAGAACTAAGATTTTTCCCTCAACTACGAGGGGAGGTAAGGAACTGCCATCTAGATCTGCACTAGATTCTCCTTCTGTTATGAGTAAGCTTGCGACACCTAAACCTGCTACTGCTATAAATTCTGATATGTCGCATGTTATTGATGATGCCACTTCTGCTATGCATGATACTTATGATGAAACTATTTCTATGCTTGATACTACTGTGTCATTAGGTGAATATCTTGATGAACAACTTGCTAGGGTTAGAGAGAATGAAATTATTGAAGATGAAATTATTGATGATAGTGATGATGAAGGTTCTCCCCCTAAGTATGAATTGCCTGTTGTTCCTGAGGGTTATGTTATGGATGAAGAAACTGCTAGAGATCTTTTTGCTTGCAATGATAGACCTGATCTTAAGAAGTTACTAGCTAAACTTAAACAGAAAACTCTGAATGCTAGAATGTAATATGACCCTACTTTTGTTACTTCACCTATCTTTGTTACTGATAAGGATTATGAATTCTCTGTCGATCCTGAGATAGTTACTTTGGTTGAATCCGATCCTTTTTATGGCAATGAATCTGAAACTGTTATGGCACATCTTACCAAGTTGAATGATATAGCCACCCTGTTTACTAATGATGAGAAGTCTCGCTATTATTATATCCTTAAGATATTTCCATTCTCATTAAAGGGTGATGCTAAAACTTGGTTTAATTCTCTTGATCCTGGTTGTGTGCGTAGTCCCCGGGATATGATTTATTACTTCTCTGCTAAATATTTCCCTGCTCATAAGAAACAAGCTGCCCTGCGAGAAATATATAATTTTGTGAAAATCAAAGAAGAGAGTCTCCCACAAGCTTGGGGGAGGCTTCTCCAATTACTTAATGCTTTGCCTGATCATCCTCTTAAGAAAAATGAAATACTTGATATATTTTATAATGGACTAACCGATGCTTCCAAGGACTACTTGGATAGTTGTGCTGGTTGTGTTTTCAGGGAAAGAACAGTCGACCAAGCTGAATTGTTATTGAATAATATGTTGACTAATGAAAATAATTGGACTCTTCCTGAGCCAACTCCTGAGCCAATTTATCCTATTCCTAAACCTACTCCGAAGAAGAGAGGTGTTCTATTTCTTAGTCCTGAAGATATGCAAGAGGCAAAGAAATCAATGAAAGAAAAAGGTACTAAAGCTGAAGATGTTAAGAATTTACCTCCTATTGAAGAAATACATGGTCTTAATATACTGCCTGTCGAAGAAACATTGTCTTGATAACCCGACATAGGTAGTAAAGGTAAATTCTCTCTATAGATATGCTAAGGTTGAAATCCCGTCTACTAAATTTCATAGCCAATGTTTAGATGAATTTTATGACTTTATGGCTAGGCAAGAAAGTTTTAATGCTTATGTTGGTAGAGAATTAAAGAGTAATGCTTACATGATAGGACACTTGAGTGATTATATGGCTAGAGTTAAAGGTGAACTTAAAATCATTAGCAAATATGCTTCTATGGTTACCACTCAAGCTGAACAAGTACTTAAAGCTCAAAGTGATTTGCTCGATGAATTAAATAATAAACATGATTTTGTTGTTAGAGTGGCTACTAGAACTGGTAGAATGACTCAGGAACCTTTGTATCCTGAAGGCCACCCTAAGAGAATCGAGCAAGATTCTCAAAGAAATAATGTAGATGCACCTAGTCCTTCTAAAAAGAAGAAAAATAAAAATGATAGGACTTTGCATGCTTCTAGTGAACCTGTTATAGACACACCTGAGAATCCTAATGATATTTCTATTTCTGATGCTGAAACACAATCAGGTGATGAACATGAACCTAGTGATAATGTTAATAATAATGTTCATGATGATGCTCAACCTAGCAATAATAATGAAGTAGAGATTGAACCTGCTATTGATCTTGACAACCCACAATCACATAATCAACATTATGATAAGAGAGATTTTGTTGCTAGGAAGCACGGTAAAGAAAGAGAACGATGGGTTTAGAAACCCATGCCTTTTCCTCCTAAACCATCCAAGGCAAAGGATGATGAGGATTTTGAGCGCTTTGCTGAAATGATTAGACCTATCTTCTTACGTATGCGCTTAACTGATATGCTTAAAGTAAGTCCTTATGCTAAATACATGAAGGATATCATTACAAATAAAAGAAAGATACCGGAAGCTGAAATTTCCACCATGCTTGCTAATTATACTTTTAAGGGTGGAATACCTAAGAAACTTGGAGATCTAGGAGTACCAACTATACCATGCTCCATTAAAAGAAACTATGTTAAAACTGCTTTATGTGATCTTAGAGCCGGTGTTAGTGTTATGCCTCTCTCTTTATATCGTAGACTTGAATTGAATAAGTTGACACCTACTGAAATATCTTTGCAAATGGCTGATAAATCAACTGCTATACCTGTCGGTATTTGTGAGGATGTGCCTGTTGTGGTTGCAAATGTCACTATCTTAACGGACTTTGTTATTCTTGATGTTCCCAAGGACGATAGTATGTCGATTATCCTTGGTAGACCCTTTTTGAATACTGCAGGGGCTGTTATTGATTGCAACAAAGGCAATGTCACTTTTCATGTTAATGGTAATGAGCATACGATACACTTCCCGAGGAAACAACCTCAAGTTCATAGTATCAATTCTATTGGAAAAAGTCCAACTATTATTATTGGAGGTTTTGAATTTCCTCTACCTACTGTCAAGAAAAAGTATGATATTATTATTGTTGGGGATGTTCATATCCCCGTTGAGGTAACCTAGTGTTATTCGAAATTTCTCCGGTTCCATGTTATTCGGAATGAGTTTGTTAACAAGACTTGATCAACCTTGTTAGTGTATTCCTTTTTATGATCATGAGATGGATGAAACTAAAAGGCACAACCTTCTGTACTCTCTTTTTACTTTTTGTTATTTAGAATAAATAAAGCAAAAATAGTATTATCTGTCTGTTTTCTGAATATCAATGCAATAAAAAATATCCCGAAAATAAAAGTGCTCCAAATGCCCTGCAAATTTAGTATGATTTTTTATGGAATATTTGAGGATTTTAGGCATTGAGAACACAGCAGGGGGAGCACCTGGCCATGAGGGTCCAGGGCGCGCCCACTCCCCTGGGCGCGCGCCCTGTCTCATGGGCCCATGGTGGCCCCCCTCCACTTATTCCTGCACCCACACACTCCATCTTCCTCCTAAAAAAATCCCCATCCAGCTCAAGCACGAGTTCTAGCTCATTTTGCTGCAATTTTCAATCTCCTTGCTCAAAGCTCCATTCACAAAACTGCTTTGGGAGATTGTTGCTTGGTATGTGACTCCTCCATTGGTCCAATTAGTTTTTGTTCTAGTGCTTTATTCATTGCAAATTTTTGCTGCATAGGTGACCTTGTTTTTGAGCTTGCATGTCAAATTTATGAGGTCCCAAGTAATTCTAATGCATGTTATAGCCTCCAGGCGCTTGTGGGAGTAGTTGCTATCAATCTCGTTTCTTTTGATTCACTTTTATTTTGAAGTTACTAAAAATTTCAGAAATTTTTTAGAGGAAGAAATATGTCCAGGAAAATGTACCAAGGTGGTTCCTCAACAAAGAGAGGACCTAGGCGTGCTATGTGTGAGCAAGACGATGAACCACGAAGGGAAGCTGAGATGCGGTCTTGTGAATGGCCGTCGGAAGAGTTTATGGTCAAGGCAGGCATTAAGGATGAATTTGATACATATGTGCGTAACGGCGAGCTTTAGGACTTCATACAAGATAAGTGTCCTCAGTACTACCAATTGACTGATTCGTTGTGAGAAGGTTTAAATATACATCTTCGCGTAATTCTAAGAATGTCATGTCTGATATTTATGATCAATCTTATACCATGGACTTAGAAGATTTTACAACTGCTTGCAAACTCCCACAGTGGGGTTGTAACGCCCCGGATGTAACTTTCCATAATTATAACTCCAACTCTTGCCATTTTTGGCTATGTGATATGTTATTTTCCTGCGTGGTTGGGCTTTTGTCTTTCGTTTTGCATTTTGTTCATGTCATGCATTTCATCTCATGTCATCATTCGCATTATATCGGCATAGTTTTCTTAAAAAGTGCATCAACTCGTCGTTGTCGCTCCTTGCTTCTCTTTGTTGTGTTCGTTGACCGTTCCGAGACCAACCGTATTTTCGTTTCCCTCTTGTCAAACCACCTAACCTCTCTGCACAACCACCGACCACCTTTTGTGCGTGTCTGAAAACTGCTCTGAACCCGAACCGTGCTATCGTTACCGATTGGTTCGGATCATCCCCAAACATCTATAAAACATCTATGTTTTCTTATTTGGACTTCCTAAGTCTATATTTCTCGGACCGTCTAATTTTGATCCGAGGGTCGAGATAGCCCCTAACCTAATCCACCTAACGTATATATATATCAGTCCAAACCCTAGTTTTTAGGCCTTTTGTCCCCCCTAGCCGCCAAGCCACCCGAGCACCTCCTCTTCTCGAGGCCCGAGTTCGTCCAACCACGCAGTCCCCGCTGGTCTTCCTCCACGACACTGCAGCCTTGAACTTCTCCTGCCGGCCTCTGTTTTCCCCTACATCGCGTCAACCGAGAAGCTCCGCTGCGCTAGTACGTCAGGCCAGCCGCACCTCTCGTCCAACCTGCCGTCTTCGTCCAGATCCGGTGACCTCCGCCACCAGTCCGTCGAGGTCGGTCCTCCCCGCCGCCCTGTTGTCCGGATCCATCCACCCCTGCTTCCCGTCGCGCCGCCCGCCACCAAGTCCTTCGTCACCGGCCTCTGCTTCCTCTTTAATAAGCAGAAGCTCTGCTCCTCCCGCGCGCCTGGAGATCGAGCAGCTGCGCTCGTTCTCGAGAGCGTTGACTAGGCCCGCAGCCGCAACAGCGTGTGGCCCAGCTCCCCCCTGCGCCAAGCCCAATGTGAGGAAGCCCATCTTCTATTTGCCCCTGTGCATTGTTGGGCCAGTCAGTTTCGGCCCAGTATTGTTTTCTTCTCTGTCTGCGATTTTGCCTATTAATGCTGAGAAAGCAGATTTGCAGAAAGACCCTCTAAATTCATGCATATAATAACTCTTTAACCATGCATCATATGTAAAAAATTTATATATGTAAAATGCTTAGAATTTTGTCTAGTTTCATAATATGCTACTGTCATCCATGTGTTAAAATGTTTAAAATGTTGTTTGTTTAAATTTGCTTAAATGCCATGCTAAAATGATTTATTTCATAACTAAATAACCGTAGCTCCAATTTTAATAAACTTTATATGTAAATGGGGTAGAAAAATGCATAGATTAACTTTTTGCACTTTATTTTCCTGTTTAACAATAATAGAATATGGTTTTAGGCAGAACAGTACCAAATCTAAAATATTCATATGGGGATTTTCCGGAATTGTTGTTTGTTGTTCCGGCCTCATTTAAACTTGCCTAGATAGGTAGTTTTATTATGCTTCACCCCTGCCCATGTTTAACAACATTTAATATTGTTGAGTAGCTTAAATAAGAGCAAACTAAATAATCCAAATGTGTTGTTTCGTCAATATGAAACTCATTGCATATTGAGCTCCACTTAATTTGTAGTATTGTTTGAGCACTTTTCCATGCTATGCCTCATTAAACCGGACATGCATCATACTTGGTTGTGCATGGTGCCATGCTTATGTGATGGTTGTTTACTATGTTGTTTGCTTCTTACTGGTGTTGCTTCTTAGTTCCGGTAACGTTGCGATTGTGAGGATCCGTTCGACTATGTTGGTTCGTCTACTTCTTGGACTCTTTCTTCTTCCTTGCGGGATTTCAGGCAAGATGACCATTACCCTCGATATCACTTCTATCTTTGCTTGCTAGTTGCTTTATTCTATCGCCATGCTGCGCTACCTATCACTCGTTTACCATGCCTCCCATATTGCCATGTCAAGCCTCTAACCCACCTTCCTAGCAAACCATTGCTTGGCTAAGTTATCGCTTTTGCTCAACCCCTCTTATAGCGTTGTTAGTTGCAGGTGAAGTTGAAGATTGCTCCATGTTGGAAGATGATGATGTTGGGATATCACATTATCTCTTATTTTAATTAATGCATCTATATACTTGGTAAAGGGTGGAAGGCTGGGCCTTATGCATGGTGTTTTGTTCCACTCTTGCCGCCTTAGTTTCCGTCATACCGGAGTTATGTTCCTTGATTTTGCGTTCCTCACGCGGTCGGGTTTATGGAAACCCCTTGACAGTTCACCTTGAATAAAACTCCTCCAGCAAGGCCCAACATTGGTTTTACATTTGCCTAACAACCTATAACCCTCCCTTGGGGTATGCAGCCTTGAGGGTCATCTTTATTTTTAACCCCCCCGGGCCAGTGCTTCTCTAAGTGTTGGTCCGAACCGAGTAGACTGCGGGGCCACCTCGGGGAAACTTGAGGGTTGGTTTTACTCGTAGGATGTCTCATCCGGTGTGCCCTGAGAACGAGATATGTGCAGCTCCTATCGGGATTTGTCAGCATAGTCGGGCGGTCTTGCTGGTCTTGTTTTACTATTGTCGAAATGTCTTGTAAACGGGATTTCGAGACTGATCGGGTCTTCTCCGGAGAAGGAATATCCTTTGCTGATCGTGAGAGCTTGTGATGGGCTAAGTTGGGACACCCCTGCAGGGTATAAACTTTCGAGAGTCGTGCCCGCGGTTATGTGGCAGATGGGAATTTGTTAATATCCGATTGTAGAGTACTTGACACTTGACTTAATTAAAACGCATCAATCGCGTGTGTAGTCGTGATGGTCTCTTTTCGGCGGAGTCGGGGTAGTGAACAAGGTTTGTGTTATGGTTGAACGTAAGTAGTCTTCAGGATCACTTCTTGATCGCTTCTTGTTTCATGACCGTTGCGTAGCTTCTCATCTTACTCTTATTTGCGCATGTTAGCCACCATATTTGCTTAGTGCTTGCTGCAGCTCCACCTCATTACCACATCCTACCCATAAGCTTAAATAGTCTTGATCTCGCGGGTTTTGAGATTGTTGAGTCCTCGTGACTCACAAGATACTACAAACAGTTGCAGGTGCCAATGATACCAGTGCAGGTGATGCTACCGAACTCAAGTGGGAGTTCAATGAGGTCCTTGGCCGTTACTACGTGTCTTTTCCTAATGATCAGTAGTGGAGCCCAGTTGGGACGATCGAGGATCTAGCAGTTGGGTTATCTTCTTTTCTTTTGGCTTCATCCGTAGTCGGACTATGTGTGTACTCTGAATGATGTATGAATTATATCTTCATTGTGTGAAGTGGCGATTTTAAGCCAACTCTTTATCCCATTCTTATTCATTACATGGGATTATGTGAAGATGACCCTTCTTGCGACAAAACCACCATGCAGTTATGCCTCTAAGCCGAGCCTCGACACGTGGGAGATATAGCCGCGTCGTGGGTGTCACAAGTTGGTAATCAGAGCCATCCCCGACTTAGGAGCCCCCTGCTTGATCAAATCGATGGCGTTGTTGAGTCTAGAACAAAATGTTTTGAGTCTTAGGATTATATATATCGGAGAGTAGGATTCTTTTTACTCCTCAGTCCCTTCGTCGCTCTAGTGAGGCCTCCTGACATAGATGTTTTGTCTTTCCTCTCCTCAAATTTCACTAAAAAAATTTAGGATCACGCAGGTATCTTGGGATTGTTCCGATAGTCTTGTGACGAGAACATTGGACTTGGTGCCTCCTGACATTTAGGGGTTGTGGCAGTGTCCCGCGGAGTTGAGGTCCAAGGTGTTGTCGTCACAATTTTATCGTTGCAGTTCTGGAATACCTGAGTTTTGCCGACATCAAAATTCTCTTTTATGCAGTTGTTGGTGAGATAACCTCAACGCCACCCAGTACTGGGGCGGGAGTTCGGGAGTATTGCCATAGCTAGTATAATGGATGCTTTTCGAAGGTTGAGGTACACAATTTCCAAAGGTTTCTTGGTTATGTGTTGACGGATGGATACAGCTTGGATGTAGGTATTTTTAGTTTGGGTGAGATATTTATTGCTTCCCCTGTATCCCGAACACCAGATTGCATAACCAGAACGTTTCGAGAGTTTTATAGGTGGGAATTCAAGTAGCTCTAGTTTTTCTTTCCGACAGATGCATGATATGAGATTGGGGTTTGACGTCTAGTGGTCCGCCTATCCACGGTCGTTTTTACAGTGGTCTCATTGTGTCTTAATGAGTCCTTGCTATGTTGACTCGGGGATGCTTCGTATGTCATGTGCACTGCCTTGTACATGATGGTGCTGTACGATCGATCCCGTGTGGGCCCCACCACGAAAACTTCGGACGAAATCTCTATCATATGTTTGTTCCGGCTTATTCTGCGAGCCAAATCCTTTGTTTTGTTTTATTTGTGGTATTCAAGTTGCTTCGAAGTCAAATGTCGAATCCATACCTTTCCTAAATGGTGTTCTCATATTGCTATGTGAATACTCATCCTTCCTGATCTTTGAGGTTGTCATGTTAATTCTTTTCCAACCGGCGTGCTTCTCTTCAAGTGGATCCGATCATTTCAACATCCGCAAGATCAATTCTAAGTTTTTCTCAATGGTGTATGTTCCATCTGCCCCAATTTGCCTTTGTTTTCCCGCCCTCCCACCCTTTTTCTTCAAGGACTCTGGTTTCTTAATCAAGTATCCATCTTATGGATGTGAAGTTTCTTCATTCTTTCTTTCAACGTTCTTATCCGGTGATTGTCATGAAGATGGTCGGGAGTTTCAAGTTCATCATTCTTCATTATTTTTCTTCTCCGGTGGATTCAATTCAAGCTTTCGGTGTTGATCATATCCCTTTCCTCGTTTCAAATGTTTTTCCATGCTGATGCACCTCTTAATTGCTCACCTCTCTCTCTCTTCATATCCGAAGTGTCGAGGATATCTCAGAAGATTTGTGTCTCCATTATCAATTCATTCAAGATATTTGGAGATTATTATCTCATTCAAGTCCTTTAATTCAATCGGTGCAATCTCTCTTTTAAAATCATTCAACGGTGTTTTCTTTTGGGTGGGCCCCAACCCACAGGTCTTTTTCCAGGATCTTACCTGACTCTTCTAATTTTCACGGAGCAATTCCCAAATTATTTTCGAAGTTTGACGTTAGAATGAATTCCATCAGTCAGATGTTTTCCAAGATCGATTTCAAATTATTTTTTATTGTTGGCTCAACCTCTTTGTTTTTCATCCTTCCAGAGTATCTCAACAATTCATGGTGGTGTTTCTCGTCGTCATTCTCAGATTTTGAAGACCGAAGAAGAGTTCCTCTTAAATCCTTACCCGTTCTTCCCAAGATGCGTAGTTCAAGCTTGATGCCATCCTCTCATAATTGTTTTTTATTGTGACAATTCTTTTCTTACCATCCGGAGCATTTCACGAGTTGTTTCCATTTCTTCCCTCTGAAGTCCATCATGCCATAATTCTTCATTCTCAGCGTGTAGTTATCGTTCTCCAAATCTTACCAATGGATCGTTCAAGTATACTATTTAGCCAGCTCATAATCTCTTCGTTCTGATGTATCTAAATCCCCTCAAGTATCTTCATTCGTTTTCCAATTCTTCCCGGTGAATTGTGCCTTTGCTACTCTCTTTTCCAATTTTTACGGTGGTTCGTTCAAGATTTCACTTCCTTCGTTATCATATCAATTCATTCGTTGTTTCCAAATCCCACCGGTGGTTCCGTCAATACCTTCTCAAATTTGCACTATATCTCTCTTAATCCTTTCTACGGGAATAAGTAGTGTGCCAAATCCATTGCTTGTCATCAGTTTAATTTGATGAATGATAAGCATACAATAAATCTTATTCTTATTTCCTTGAGGTGATTCAGTTCTTTTCTTACGAAGATTGTTCATGATGAAGTAATTCTCGGTTCTAGTGTTTCATCCTTTCTTTTCTGGAGTTCCAAGTTTTCCGCATTATCTCGTCACAAAGCTCCATCTAAATCATCGCAAGGCTTCACCTTGTGTTTTCAACTTCTCTTTATTTTTATCATCCTTTTATTACCGGAGTTCTTCATGGAGGCTCTACATGATGGTTTGTCAAGGATTCATTTCATTTTTCAACTGTTCTTTAAGATTTCTCTCGAAACTAAGATCCGCCAAGCTATACTCAAAAATAAACATGGTGCCCAACACATGGCTTTTTTCTGAGGAGTTCAAGTATTCTTCTTCTTGCATTTCGAAGTGCAATTCTTTCTACCTTATCTTCGAGATGGCGTTATGTCATTCTTGATAATTTCCCTTCGTGTTTCATGATTCACATGTTGTCAAGAATGAGGTATTTTAAATCCATCAATTTCTTTATTGGAGTTACCTTGGGTTATATTTCACCTACAGCCTTTCCTAAGGAATGTAGCTATTTGTGGTGCTTATCAATGATCCAATTTTCTCCTTCTCATCTCGGTGAAGAAGTTTTTCATCTCTTTGGTGTTCTCAATCAAATCAATGGTTTCCATTAGTGGCCGCTTGTCACCTCATAGTCTTGAGATGTTTTCCATAAGCCCACTACAAGCTTATTTGTTTCGTTGTTGGTTTTCCAACAACCCCGTTGTAACCTTCTTGGAAGGGTGCTTTCCAAGCTCATTTGTGGCATAAGTTGGCATTTTATTCTCCATTCTTTTATTCCAATGATCTATCTTCTATTATTTCTTTCGGAGGCATTGTGATGTTGCTCTTTTCACTCATCATCTTGAATTAAGGATCGTGTTCTTTTCGTGCTTATCCATTTAACCGGAGTGTTGTGTCATCTCATTCAAGTTCTTTCATGTTATCGAGTCTTGCATCTCTTTTCAACTGGAGTGTTGTCCGAATTTGTTCTTCCTTGCTCCTTATTTATCTTGTTTCAACAAGAGTGGTTCCAATTCCTTCTTGTCCATTGTGCTCGCCATTCATAGCTTTGCAACCTACAAGGTTCTCGTGATGTTCCTTGTTCCTCTTTGCTAACAGAGTGTTTGCAATCTCGTTCATCTCCATTGTATTCTTTCTTTCATTTTGTTCAACCTCTCAAGGTTCGTGGTTTCACTCATTTTTGAAAGAAGCAACTTGGTTTTACCTCTTGCTCTTCCGCTTCCATCTGGTGCCATCCTAGATCTCGAGACGAGATCCTCTTGTAGTGGTGAAGTGTTGTAACGCCCCGGATGTAACTTTCCATAATTGTAACTCCAACTCTTGCCATTTTCGGCTATGTGATATGTTATTTTCCTCTGTGGTTGGGCTTTTGTATTTCGTTTTGCATTTTGTTCATGTCATGCATTTCATCTCATGTCATCATTCGCATTACATCGGCATTGTTTCCTTAAAACTTGCATCCGCTCATAGTTGTCGCTCCTCACTTCTCTTCGTTGTGTTCGTTGACCGTTCCGAGACCAACCGTATTTTCACTACCCTCTTGTCAAACCACCTAACCTCTCTGGACATCCACCGACCCCCTTTTGCGCGCGTCCGAAAACTGCTCCGAACCCGAACCGTGCTGTCATGACCGATTGGTCCGGATCATCCCCAAACATCTATAAAACTTCTATGTTTTCTTATTTGGACTTCCTAAGTCTATTTTTCTCGGACAGTCTGATTTCGATCCGAGGGTCGAGATAGCCCCTAACCTAATCCACCTGACGTGTATATATATCAGTCCAAACCCTAGTTTTAGGCCTTTTGTCCTCCCTAGCCGCCAAGCCGCCCGAGCACCTCATCTTCCTGAGGCTCGAGCTCGTCCAACCACGCAGTCCCCGCTGGTCTTCCTCCACGACATTGCCGCCTTGAACTTCTCCCGTCGGCCTATGTTTTCCCCTGCATCACATCGGCCGAGCAGCTCCATCGCGCTAGTCCGTTAGGCCAGCCGCACCTCTCGTCCAAGCCGCCGTCTTCGTCCAGATCCTGTGACCTCCGCCACCAGTCCGTCGAGTCCGGTCCTCCCCGCCGCCCTCTAGTCTGGATCCAGCCACCCATGCTTCCCGTCGCACCGCCCGCCACCAAGTCCTTCGTCACCGGCCTCTGCTTCCTCTGTAACAAGCAGAATCTCTGCTCGTCCCGCGCGCCTGGAGATCGAGCAGCTGCGCTCGTTCTCGAGAGCGTTGACCAGGCTTGCGGCCGCAACAGCGTGTGGCCCAGCTCCCCCTGCGCCAAGCCTAATGTGAGGAAGCCCATCTTCTATTTGCCCCTATGCACTGTTGGGCCAGTCAGTTTCGGCCCACTGTTGTTTTTTTCTCTGTCTGCGATTTTGGCTATTAATGGTGAGAAAGCAGATCTGCAGAAAGACCCTCTAACTTCATGCATATAATAACTCTTTAACCATGCATCATATGTAAATAATTTATATATGTAAAATGCTCAGAATTTTGTCTAGTTTCATAATATGCTACTAACATCCATGTGTTAAAATGTTTAAAATGTTGTTTGTTTAAATTTTCTTAAATGCCATGCTAAAATGATTTATTTCATAACTAAATAATCGTAGCTCCAATTTTAATAAACTTTATATGTAAATGGGGTAGAAAAATGCATAGATTAAATTGTTGCACTTTATTTTCCTGTTTAACAACAATAAAATATGGTTTTAGGCAGAACAGTACCAAATTTAAAATATGCACATGGGGATATTTCGGAATTGTTGTTTGTCGTTCCGGCCTCATTTAAACTTGCCTAGGTAGGTAGTTTTATTATGCTTCACCCCTGCCCATGTTAAACAACATTTAATATTATTGAGTAGCTTAAATGAGAGCGAACTAAATAATCCGAATGTGGTGTTTCATCAATATGCAACTCGTTGCATATTGAGCTCCACTTAATTTGTAGTATTGTTTGTGCACTTTGCCATGCCATGCCTCATTAAACCGGACATGCATCATACTTGGTTGTGCATGGTGCCATGCTTATGTGATGGTTTTTTACTATGTTGTTTGCTTCTTTCCGGTGTTGCTTCTTAGTTCTGGTAATGTTGCGATTGTGAGGATCCGTTCGACTATGTTGGTTCATCTACTTCTTGGACTCTTTCTTCTTCCTTGCGGGATTTCAGGCAAGATGACCATTACCCTCGATATCACTTCTATCTTTGCTTGCTAGTTGCTTCGTTCTATCGCCATGCTGCACTACCTATCACTCGTTTACCATGCCTCCCATATTGCCATGTCAAGCCTCTAACCCACCTTCCTAGCAAACCATTGCTTGGCTAAGTTATCGCTTTTGCTCAGCCCCTCTTATAGCGTTGTTAGTTGCAGGTGAAGTTGAGGATTGCTCCATGTTGGAAGATGATGATGTTGGGATATCACAATATCTCTTATTTTAATTAATGCATCTATATACTTGGTAAAGGGTGGAAGGCTGGGCCTTATGCATGGTGTTTTGTTCCACTCTTGCCGCCTTAGTTTCCGTCATACCGGTGTTATGTTCCTTGATTTTGCGTTCCTCACGCGGTCGGGTTTATGGAAACCCCTTGACAGTTCACCTTGAATAAAACTCCTCCAGCAAGGCCCAACATTGGTTTTACATTTGCCTAACAACCTATAACCCTCCCTTGGGGTATGCAGCCTCTAGGGTCATCTTTAT